>NC_092721.1:44305031-44631294 GCF_047496885.1 Scyliorhinus torazame
CAGGAATTGACGCAGTTCGTCACTCATAAAGGAGGACCCCCTATCGCTATGGATATAGTCGGGGAAACCGAACAGTGTAAAAATGGTGACGAGGGCTTTAATGACCGTGGCTGCGGTCATGTCGGGTCAGGGGATGGCGAAAGGGAAACGGGAGTATTCGTCAACGACGCTCAGAAAGTACGTGTTGCGATTGGTGGAGGGGAGGGGGCCTTTGAAATCCAAACTGAGGCGTTCAAAGGGTCGGGAGGCCTTTATCAGGTGTGCTCTATCTGGCCTGAAAAAGTGCGATTTGCACTCAGCGCAGATCTGGCAGTTCCTGGTGACTGTTCGGACGTCCTCGACGGAGTAAGGGAGGTTGCGGGCCTTGAGGAAGTGGTAGAAACGAGTGACCCCCGGGTGGCAGAGGTCCTCATGGAGGGCTTGTAGACGGTCCACTTGTACGTTGGCACATGTGCCGCGAGATAGGGCATCGGATGGCTCGTTCAGCTTTCCGGGACGGTACAAGATCTCATAATTGAAGATGGAGAGTTCGATCCTCCACCGCAAGATCTTGTCGTTCTTGATCTTGCCCCGCTGTGCATTATCGAACATGAAGGCAACCGACCGTTGGTCAGTGAGGAGAGTGAATCTCCTACCGGCCAGGTAATGCCTCCAGTGTCGCACAGCTTCCACTATGGCTTGTGCCTCCTTTTTCACTGAGGAGTGGCGGATTTCTGAAGCGTGGAGGGTTCGGGAGAAGAAGGCCACGGGTCTGCCTGCTTGGTTGAGGGTGGCCGCCAGAGCTACATCTGATGCGTCGCTCTCGACCTGGAAGGGGAAGGACTCGTCGATGGCGCTCATCGTGGCCTTTGCGATATCCGCCTTGATGCGACTGAAGGCCTGGCATGCCTCTGTCGACAGGGGAAAAGTAGTGGACTGGATTAGTGCACGGGCCTTGTCGGCGTATTGGGGAACCCACTGGGCGTAGTAAGAAAAGAAGCCCAGGCAGCGTTTCAGGGCTTTGGCACAGTGGGGGAGAGGGAACACCATGAGGGGGCGCATACATTCAGGGTCGGGGCCCATCACTCCATTACGCACTACGTCGCCCAGGATGGCTAGATGGTCGGTGCTGAACACGCATTTTTCCCTGTTGTAAGTGAGGTTGAGGGCGTTAGCGGTCTGGAGGAATTTGCGGAGGTTGGCGTCGTGATCCTGCTGGTCGTGGCCGCAGATGGTGACGTTGTCGAGATACGGGAACGTGGCCTGTAAACCGTGCTGGTCAACCATTCGGTCCATCTCTCGTTGGAAGACCGAGACTCAGTTTGTGACGCCGAATGGAACACTTAAAAAGTGGTATAGCCGCCCGTCTGCTTCGAAGGCAGTATACTTGTGGTCACCGGGGCGAATGGGGAGCTGGTGGTAGGCGGACTTGAGGTCCACGGTGGAAAAGATCTTGTACTGTGCAATCCGATTGACCATGTCGGATATGCGGGGGAGAGGGTACGCATCTAGCTGAGTGTACCTGTTGATGGTCTGACTATAGTCAACGACCATCCTCTGTTTCTCCCCGGTCTTAACGACTACCACCTGGGCTCTCCAGGGACTGTTGCTAGCCTGGATGATGCCTTCCTTCAGCAGTCTCTGGACTTCAGACCGGATGAATGCTCGGTCCTGGGCGCTGTACCGTCTGCTTCTAGTGGCGACGGGTTTGCAATCCGGGGTGAGGTTCGCAAACAAGGAAGGCGGTTCAACCTTGAGGGTCGCGAGGCCGCAGACGGTCAGTGGGGGTATAGGGCCACCAAATTTAAATGTTAAACTCTGGAGGTTGCATTGGAAGTCCGCATACCACCAGGTCCCCATCCGCCCGAGTGACCGCAAGTACACGGCCTTCGAGGCAGACGGGCAGCTCTACCACTTTTTAAGGGTCCCATTCGCCGTCACGAACGGAGTCTCGGTCTTCCAACGGGAGATGGACCGAATGGTTGACCCGCACGGGTTGCGGGTTAAGTTCCCATACCTCGACAATGTAACCATCTGCGGCCATGACCAGCAGGACCACGACGCCAACCTCCACAAATTCCTCCAGACCGCTAACGCCCTGAGCCTCACCTATAACGAGGAAAAATGCGTTTTTCGCACCAACCGCCTGGACATCCTGGGATACATAGTGCGCAATTGAGTGATAGGCCCCGACCCCGAACGCATACGTCCCCTTATGGAATTTCCCCTCCCCCACTGCTTCAAAGCCCTGAAACGCTGCCTGGGCTTCTTCTCGTATTACGCCCAGTCGGTTCCCCAGTACGCAGACAAGGCCCGCCCGTTAATCCAGTCCACTACCTTCCCCCTGTCGACAGAGGCCCGCCAGGCCTTCAGCCGCATCAAAGTGGATATCGCAAAGGCCACGATGCACGCAATCGACGAGTTCCTCCCCTTCCAGGTCGAGAGCGACGCATCCGATGTAGCTCTGGCGGCCACTCTCAACCAAGCGGGCAGACCCGTGGCCTTTTTCTCCCGGATCCTCCACGCCTCAGAAATCCGCCACTCCTCAGTGGAAAAGGAAGCCCAAGCCATAGTGGAAGCTGTGCGACATTGGAGGCATTACCTGGCCGGCAGGAGATTCACTCTCCTCACTGACCAACGGTCGGTAGCCTTTATGTTCGATAATGCGCAGGGGGGCAAAATTAAGAATGACAAGATCTTGAGGTGGAGGGTAGAGCTCTCGACCTATAACTATGAGATCTTGTATCGTCCCGGAAAGCTGAAGGAACCGTCCGATGCCCTATCCCGCGGTACATGTGCCATCGCACAAGTAGACCTCCTCCAAGCCCTCCACGAGGACCTCTGCCACCCGGGGGTCACTCGATTCTACCATTTTGTGAAGTCCCGCAACCTCCCCTACTCAGTTGAGGAGGTCCGTACAGCCACCAGGAACTGCCAAATCTGCACAGAGTGCAAACCGCACTTTTTCAGGCCAGATAGAGCGCACCTGATAAAGGCTTTCCATCCCTTTGAACGCCTCAGTTTGGATTTCAAAGGCCCCCTCCCCTCCACCGACCGCAACGCATACTTCCTGAACGTGGTGGACTAGTACTCCCGTTTCCCCTTCGCCATCCCCTGCCCCGACATGACAGCGGCCACGGTCATTAAAGCCCAAGGCACCATCTTTACACTGTTGGGTTTCCCTGTGTACATCCATAGCGACAGGGGGTCCTCCTTCATGAGTGACGAACTGCGTCAGTTCCTGCTCAGCAAGGGCATTGCCTCGAGCAGGACGACCAGCTACAACCCCCGGGGAAACGGTCAGGTAGAGAGGGAGAACGGTACGGTCTGGAAGACCGTCCTACTTGCGCTACGGTCCAGAAATCTCCCAATTTCCCGGTGGCAGGAAGTCCTCCCGGATGCCCTCCACTCCATCCGGTCGCTGCTGTGTACCACCACTAACCAAACACCTCACGAGCACCTCATTGTCTTCCCTAGGAAGACCTCCTCCGGAACGTCGCTGCCTACCTGGCTGGCAGCCCCAGGACCCAACTTGCTCCGAAAACATGTGCGGGCGCACAAATCGGACCCGTTGGTCGAGAGGGTTCACTTTCTCCATGCAAACCACCAGTACGCCTACGTGGCGTACCCCGACGGCCGACAGGACACGGTCTTCCTACGGGACCTGGCGCCCGCCGGGAACACAAACACACTCCCAACACCGATCACCCCCTCCCTGCCACCGGCGCACCCCACGACAGCTCCCTTCCCGGGTGGATCGGTCCTCCTCCCATGCCCGCCCAGGAGTAAAGAAACAGGGATGAACAGCACAACGCTCCCAGAGATGACAGTGCCCGAGCCAGCACCTGCACCACCACTGGGGCTGAGGCGATCGACAAGGACAACCAGGGCACCCGCTCGACTCGTGGAATCCGTGTGACACAAAAAACTTGTAAATAATTCTGACAACCTGTGCATAGTTAACTGTTGGGCTAAATGCATAGCCACTGTACGAAGTTAGTTCCAGGACGAGCCTTGTAAACCCCTACCACCATGCGAACCACCACCCCGCCGGGTTCTTTTTTAACAAGGGGTGAATGTGTTGTATGTATTAGGGGTAGTACCGTACCTGTGAAGCCGAGAGGATATTGGCTGACAGGTCCGGGGTCCTGGTTGGATCTGCCGCCTGCTGGCTCCGCCCAGAAGGCGGAGTATAAGAGCTCGTGTTCTCCCAGCAGCCGCATTCTGTAACTGAGCTGCTGGGGAACAAGTCTTGCTTAATAAAGCCTTGATTGACTTCATTGCTTCTCGACTTGAGTGAGTAATTGTTGCGCTACAAGCTGTACTATGGAATTAGGGGAGTGAAGGATAACGGATTCTAAGAGAGTCACTGCTTCTGCTGCCTCTATCGCCCACGTGGCACAATCCAGGGCCTGCGCACATCCATGTAAGCCTACCACCACGGGATCCCGTCGACATGAATAATAGGCTGCTGGCCACATCTTGTCCCCGTGTTTCTGACCTACCACCGCTGTATAATATCCCCCTGATTGTCACAGTAGAG
The DNA here is from genome assembly GCF_047496885.1 of Scyliorhinus torazame. NCBI lineage: Eukaryota > Metazoa > Chordata > Chondrichthyes > Carcharhiniformes > Scyliorhinidae > Scyliorhinus > Scyliorhinus torazame. Next base: position 44,309,554 of record NC_092721.1, read on the forward strand.
GTGAAAAGGTTTAGTCGATTCTGGCAACCATAGGGCTGGGGATAAAGTGAGGGTCTGCTTTAATTTGTTAAAGGCTGTGTCTTGCTCTGGGCCCCACTCGACGCGCTCCCGGGACTGTCTCCCTCCCCTGGTCAATCCTTGCAATGGCTCCGCAAGCTCGGAGTAGTTCTCGATGAAGTTCCTACAGTAGTTGAATAGCCCCAATTCCTGCTTAACTCCTCTTACGGTCTAAGGTTTTGGCATTTCTAAAACAGCTTTCTTCCGATCCCCTGGAATCGTTCTCTCCCCTTGTTTAATGTGGTATCCCAAGTACACCCCCACTCCCCGCCCTAACTGCGCCTACCTGGGGTTGATCTTAAGGCCAACTCGCTGTATGGTTGCTAATGTCCGGGTGATGGTGATGATGTGGTCTCGCTCCCCTACTGAAGCTATTAGGATGTCGTCTACATACTGGAGTATGGTACTCTGTGTCCCGCTAAGATTCACTTCGGCGACCACCTCGGCCATGTGCCTATGAAAAATGGCTGGACTATTGTGAAAGCCTTGGGGTAATCTAGCCCACGTATACTGTTTTTCCCCTACGGTAAAAGCTAATTTGTCCTGATGCTTTTCCCCCACTGGAATAGACCAGAACCCGTTGGCTATATCTAAGACTGAGAACACATTCTGTTTTGGGCGAAGGTTATTCCAAATAGTAGTCACATTTGCCACAATGGGGTATTCCCTTACCGCGTGCTTGTTTAAGCTGGTGAAATCTACCGTCAGTCGGTACGAACCATCTGGCTTCCTCACCGGCCAAATTGTATGGCCCTTTCCACTCAATGGCCTGTGTTTTAGTGTTTATTACTGCTCCCAATCGCTCTAGCCAGTCTATTCCCAATATAGTCTCCTCAGCAGTCTTGCATACCCAGATTTGGATTCTAACCGTGAAATCCCTGATTTCTAAAAGGGTGGGTTTGCTTAATATGGCGACAAGGACCCCATCCCCCAACCCCCTAATCTGGGTTGTGTGACCGGTTAAGGGTAAATCTATATCGGTGATGGATACTGCGGCCCCGGTATCTAGTAACATTGTGCACGGCTGGCTCCCTAACAGTGCATCAACAAATATCCGGGAGTCCCTTTCTTTACCAGTGAGAGCTGAAACGTGTCATTGCTTTAGGGCATTGGACATCTTCGCTGAATCCTTAGCTGAAACCTGTATTACCGATCCTGGGGCACTCGACCCCCCACTGCTGTTTAGGGCTGTGGGACCCTGACCTTGAACGGGCAGCGGGACCCTGACCTTGAACGGGCAGCATGGTAGCACAGTGGTTAGCACAATTGCTTCACAGCTCCAGGGTCCCAGGTTCGATTCCCGGCTTGGGTCACTGTCTGTGCGGAGTCTGCACGTTCCTCCGTGTGTGCGTGGGTTTCCTCCGGGTGCTCCAGTTTCCTCCCACAGTCCAAAGATGTGCAGGTTAGGTGGATTGGCCATGCTAAATTGTCCTTAGTGTCCAAAATTGCCCTTAGTGTTGGGTGGGGTTACTGGGTTATGAGGATAGGGTGGAGGTATGGGCTTAGGTAGGATGCTTTTTCCAAGAGCTGGTGCAGACTCGATGGGCCAAATGGCCTCCTTCTGCACTGTAAATTCTATGATTCTATGAATTCTTTGTTGTGCGATTTCTCTTTACTATGCTCTTTACTCTGGTTCTGTTCCAATTAGGGCAATCAGTGGATTTACCTTCTTTCTATATTGTCTATGTCCGAATGCTTAGAGTCGCCAGGTATCGAATGATACCACCACAAGTTTCAACCAGCTATCGATCAAAGAACCAAACACCAGTTAGTTAGTTCAAGGTCAAGGGTACTTTATTTACAGACAATCAATCATGCAACATAAACAATACTAGTTAACTACACCTATTAGTAAGACAACCTGTACTTAACTTCGGGCACCCGGTTTAGGTCAGGACACAGTGGCCACTGTTCAGGATCTCTTGGGTTCGAAGTGGTAACTGCTGCTCGGCTGGGCTCGTCCTTCTGGTAGTGGGCGTTGAACTCAAACTTGTTTCTGATGTTGCTGCAGTTGGCAATGGTCGTGACCGGGGTACCAAGGCCAAAAGAGAGCCGGCATATGGCAAACTCTTCCTTTTCTACTTGGGGGCTTTTGTGCTCTTTTGGGCGGTCCTTTGATTTGGGCCTTACGAATTGCGTGATCCCTGATCACCCCGTTCGATTCCTTAGCCGATAAGTGGGTGGGATCTGGATGACTGGGCGTGTCTCAAGCGGTCATTGACCCTGTTGTTTGCGTTTCCCTAGGACAGGGAGTGGCAGCGAATTGTCTGGGACTGTCCTGGTTGCTGGAGTACCAGTCCTTTGTGTTGGGGAGATGGGTCATCACCTGCTAATCGGCCTGATTAACATGCTTATGGGACGGGGTTTCGATACTGTCTGGATTTTGCTCACAGATATGCATTTCAGGCTCAGAACCTGCCTGACTCTTGGCTTGTCCATTTCACCCATCAGTCTTTGCGAGTTGCTCTGTGTTTAGTTGGAAGTGGCCATGTCAGATGGCTACACCTTCCTTGGTCCCTCCCTGTGCCCAACAATTTTCTTGCTCGTGTCCTGGTCTCCTGCACATCAGACACCTCAGGAGTCCCTGTTTGGGTTCTTTCTTGCTTTTACATTCCTTGCGAAATGCCCTTCTTTCCCGCAGGTGTAGCACTGCCTTCCTCCTTCTAACCTTGGACCCCTTTTCTATGTTAGCCTCTGCCTTCCTAGCCCATGCTAAGACCTGATTAAAGTCGTCCCTACCGGAAGTCCCAAATCTACGATCCGAGTTAGGTGCGGACCCATCCGTTGACATTTTTAAAAAGATTTTGTCATCTCTACTGGGGGCTACTGTCCCTGAATGATATTTAAACGCCTCAAATTTCTTCTCTGCATAATCCTCGACCCTCAAGTAAGGTGATCAATGTCCAATTTGGGCTACCTCTCCCTAGGGCAGTTCGCACTGCCGTTCTAATGGTTGCAAAGCGGGCGTCTTTGTTTCCCCCAACCCTCTGCGTGACCCACGTGTGATCCCTATATGGTCGTGGCATGCTTGACCATACCGGTGCAGGAATCTTTGCCTTTAACAATCTATGGATATCATCATTGGTTAACCCATGAGCCTCCCGTAATCCGTCCAGTTTATCCCAAAAAGGGCCATTATCATCATGTCATTTTAGAGAGGGCAGTTTGTTCAAGGTCATTTGTTTTTCCCCAGCTGTGAAGGGCATTTGAATATGCTGCTCAGTGGTTTGCCCCTCCACTGTTTTCCTCACTACACGCACTGGGGCTACAGGCAACGTTTCCTCCTTTTCCTCATAAGGAAATCCCCGTGCATTCCCACCTCGGCACTGTCCCAATCATCCCTGTAGTCATTCTCCTCCATGACACGTGGTGCGGTCGGGGTCACAGTCCCCACAAATCTGCCCTGCTGTTTTCTCCTGTCCCCTTCCTGCACGCGTCTTACAGCTTCTACTCTTGCCTCCTGCAATTCTTTGCTCCCTATGTTCCTTAAAATTGCAGTTGCAATTATTACCCCCTTCTCATACTTATTCTTGGTTTGGTCTGCCCACCAGGCCTTCTGCTCAGCCGCGGGTGCATCTGGGTTGTATCCTTTCTCCCTCATCTTTGTAATTAATTACAATCATCTGCACGATCGATTCCTCGGGCCCCCATCTGCCTTACTCTACCATTCTCTTGCTGCCTCCGCTAACATGCATCATGGTACCCCGAACATTCTCATCATGTCAACACACCTTTTATTGCCGCAAAATGGGTGCAAAATCAAACATACAGGTCTTTCCCTGCTATATCAATGCATATGTTAGGAATTAGAAGAGACACACAGTCACAAATACATTCACCAGCTACATAGCCCCCTCACATTAAGCCCTGTCCAAGCCACTCCCCCATTGCCCCTTAACATGAACCCATTAACCTCTGTAAGTAATACCTGCTTCAGAAGTAAGCAATCTAAAACGTTATCTTACTAAAAAACATTTACTCTCACCTTTTGACATTTTTAATGGGAGGAGTGATGTTGGAAAGCTGATACTCATATCGCACATACACACACCTCCCTATCTCAGAATCCCTACGGTGCAGAAGGAGGTCATTCGACCCATCAAGTCTGCAAATGACCCTCTGAAAGAACACCCAACCTTTGCCAACTCCACTCCCCGGCCTTATCCCTGCAACCCCATGCGGGACAATTTAGTATGGCCAATCCACCTAACCGGCACATCTTTGGATTGTGGGAGGAAACTGGAGCACCCAGAGGAAACCAACGCAGCCACAGGGAGAACGTGGAAATTCCACATAGTCACTGAAGGCTGGAATTGAATCCGGGTTCCTGGCGCTATGAGGCAACAGTGCTAACCACTGTGCCACCGTGCCGCCCTCTCGCACACACCTCTGTCTCACACAAATATCTCTCTCACACAGGAATCTCTCTCTCACACACACACACCCCTCTTTTTCTCTCCTCAGAAACACATACCACTCTCACTCACACACACCCATCTCTGTCACACAGACACACATCTCTCTCATACACTCTACCCTTCTCTCTCACACACATACTCTCCCCCCCTCTCTCTCACTCCGGGGCTCGCTTAGGTCCCGATCTCTGTTGTTCTGGGGCCTGCTCGAGCCCCGCTCCAAGGCTCATGCTGCACCCCCACCCCCTATGCTCCAGCATCCTCTCCAAGTTCTGGGGAAACCAGCCTCTGTTTGGACAAGCAGCTCTGCAGCATTTTTAAAAATTTCATATGAGCTCATCTTGCCTCAGATCCCCCTGGAATATTCACACGTACCTCTGGGCTCCACGGACCCCAGCCTGGGAACCTCTGCCCTAGGTTACCCTCTATTTCTGGTAATGTTTTCTGCTGTGAAGACATTCGAGAACAAGAGGTTATTGCTTTCGGATAAGGGTAGCAAATTTAAAAATGTTGAGGAGAAACTATTTCTCCCAAAGGGTTGTGAATCTATGGAATTCGCTACCCCAGCGTGCGGTGGATGCTGGGACAGTCAGTAAATGTCATAGTTTTTCATCGAATTTACAGTGCAGAAGGAGGCCATTCGGCCCATCGAGTCTGCACTGGCTCTTAGAAAGAGCACCCTACCCAAGCCCACACTTCCACCCTATCCACATTACCCAGTAACCCCACCTATCCCCATTACCCAGTAACCCCACCCAACACTAAGGGCAATTTTGGACACGAAGGACAATTTGGCATGGCCAATCCACCTAACCCGCACATCTTTGGACTGTGGGAGGAAACCGGAGCACCCGGAGGAAACCCACGCACACACGGGGAGAACGTGCAGACTCCACACAGACAGTGACCCAAGCCAGGAATCGAACCTGGGACCCTGGAGCTGTGAAGCAATTGTTCTAACCACAATGCGACCGTGCTGCCCTAATTTTGAGGTGGAGTTAGACAGATTTTTCATTGATAATGGGTTGAAGGGTTCTGGAGAATGGGCAGGATGGTGGAGTTAAGGCCAGGATGAGATCAGCCATGGTCGAATGGTGGGGCAGACCCGATGGGCCAATTCTGCTCCTGTATCTTATGAATTTATGACAGGCAGAATACATTTTTTTAATGTCACCTTCCCCATGATAAGTTTTCTTCTCTTCTTCTAAGGGACCAAGAATTAATTTAACTGATTTCTTTCTATCTATATACTTGAGATCTCTTCTTTATATTTCTAGCTAGTTTACTCTCATTTTTGTTTTTCTCTTTTCAGCAAATTTGTGGGTCCTTTTGTTGGTTTGCAAAAGACTTCCAATCCTCAGACTTCCTCTCAGTATTGGTACCATGATGCACCTTTTGTTTTAATCTATTGTTTTTATCCTCCTAAGTAAACCATGGATTGATCTTTCTCACAGTTTTTGTTTTTCCTTCGAATGTATTTTTATTGAATAAATTGAATTGTTTCTTCAAATGTTCTCCACTGTTTATTTATCACACCTTTTATTCTATTTACCCTATCAACCGTAGCCAGCTCTCCCCTCGTACCTCTGTAATTGGCTTTGTGAGATTCATGCTTGTGATAGCAGTATGTCATTTTTAAACTTAATATGGAATTCATTATTTCCCAGTGGACGGTTTGCTATGACATTACTAATTGGCCGTACTTCATTGCACAATACTGGATCTAAAATAGCCTCATTCCCAGTTGGAGATATTGCTCCTGGAAACTGTGATGAAATCATTCGGAAAATTCACCATCCTGACCACCTTTACCACTTTGATTAGCTCAGTTTGTATGAAGATTAAGGTCCCTTAATTAATTCCATTGTGCACTTATCAGCTACGCGTAGCTGAGAAAAATGTGTAAGAAGCAAAATCTCGTTTCCCTCTCTGCACTGAATTCCAAACCACAACAAATTTCCAAACTAGAAGGCCCTTCATATGGAACAGATTTCAGTGCTTCTCAATAGCTATGCCTCCTACCTACTCCCCTCAGGGTACAGTATCTGTGATCAGCTGAGAAGAGCTTGGAGAAGGTTGCACCTCTCTGATGCATTACCTTTGCAGCTCCCCTTGTCAACACTCTCTGCTCTTGCTCACTAGTGGAGTGCGATTTGCCGTATGACAATCCAACTACCTCTCTAACTTGGTCTGCTGAAGTCTGAGTATCTATGCTGATACATGGTAAGCATGGGTTCTGCAATGGTGTACCCTCAGAAGGAATCAGCTGAAGATTTATCGTTGTGAGGGTCAAAAGCTCCTGCTGCACATGTGAAGGCCATGGTGGAAAGGTGGTTATGTGGATTCACCAGGCTAAATGGCCCCTTAATGTGGGGTTATGGGGATAGTGCAGGGGCTTAGGTAGGGTGCTATTTTGGAGGGTCGGTGCAGACTTAATGGGATGAATCACTTCCTTCTGCACTGCAGGGATTCTATGAAAAGATACTGGTATAGTAAGAATGTTGCAATTTTTATGAGGCTATTGTGGAGATGATCATTTTTCAAGTCAACATTACCAAGTGTTGTATAACGTGCATGTCAGTAATATTTAATTCTGCCACCAGTAGTTTGTAGCACCCTAACATCAATAGCCAGGGATGCTTAAACGCCACTGATTTCCAGCACTTTCTGCTCGGCAGTCGTTGGCTGTGAGATTTGTGGAGGACCAGCCCCGATTATTCCCCTTTCCCATGTGTCCTGCATTCTCTTCTCTTGCAACAAGGCAACGGCCTAGGAGTGACTGTAATGGTCTATTGGAATTGTCTATTATGGGGAGTTGTAAATTGTGAAAGGATCAGAGTAAGTGGCAGTGGTGGATGATTGGATGGGAGAGTGAAGACGTGCATACGAAGAGAAGGATAAGTGCGCCAGCAAGTTAAGTTGTTGTGAGGAGTGATGTGCTGGAGTAAGCTTGACAAGGGAAACTAATGGGAAGGTGTGCACAACAGGGTGTTTTGCACCTCAACTCAACTTGCAACTCAACTCAACCTTTCATGACTTTTTTCGGTCACTATAATGCTTCTTGTATTGAGGTGTACATGCTGGCGTTGGACTGGGGTGAGCACAGTAAGAAGTCTTACAACACCAGATTAAAGTCCAACAGGTTTGTTTCAAACACCAGCTTTCGGAGCACTGCTCCTTCCTCATGTGGCAACCTGGTGTTGTCAGACTTCTTACTGTTCCTGTATTGAGATCAAGGGTGGGATTCCCGGGCCTCCCAGCTGCGTGTTTCCCGGCGGTGGAAGGCGGCACACCGTTCGATGGCAGCAGGATTCTCTGCTCCCGTTGCTGTCAAATTGGAATTCCTTTGAAGCCAACCCACACTGCTGGGAAACCCATGGGCGGAGGTGTGCTTCTGGTGGGACCAGAGAAAGCCACCGCCAGCAAACGGCTAGAAAATTCTAGCCTAGAAGTGTGGCACATTGACCTCCTCAGCCACAGGCAATCATGCTTTCTTTTACCAGCACGTTGAGTCTTCATTTTGCTGCAGAAGGCTATTCACTGTCCTGGAATAATCTTGGGAAATTCCGACACTTCCTCCTTTATTTACCGCATTACTTTCCCTTTGGCTCTGCCCCACCAGCTCTTATGTTATTGAATGTCTCCTGTCTTCAATATTATCACCGATCTTCTCTTTTATTATTTATTTTTTCCACCCCTCCTCCATTTCACCTCCTTAAAAGCAGATACATTTCTAACTTTTCCCAGTTTTGTTGAAATGGCAAGATCTGAAATGTTAACAGTTTCTCTCTTCAAAGATGCTTCAGACCTGCTGAATATTTCCGGAATTTTCTGTTTAATCATGCAAAATCTCTAAATTGGGTTTTCATCCTAATTAAAACCTTGTTTTCCCTGTGTTTTCACTTTATTTTCTGTTATTTTGGTCTTATAACTTTGTACCTGGACAAAAATTTGCTTATGCTTTAAGATGGACTTCAGCTTTAATTTTTAAAAAAGGAATCCAGGTGGATGTGCTAACATCAGTGATGGTCAGGGCAGCATGGTAGCATTGTGGATAGCACAATTGCTTCACAGCTCCAGGGTCCCAGGTTCGATTCCGGCTTGGGTCACTGTCTGTGCGGAGTCTGCACATCCTGCCCGTGTGTGCGTGGGTTTCCTCCGGGTGCTCCGGTTTCCTCCCACAGTCCAAAGATGTGCAGGTTAGGTGGATTGGCCATGATAAATTGCCCTTAGTGTCCAAAATTGCCCTTAGTGTTGGGTGGAGGTGTTGACCTTGGGTAGGGTGCTCTTTCCAAGAGCCGGTGCAGACTCGATGGGCCAAATGGCCTCCTTCTGCACTGTAAATTCTGTGATATGACTATGACTCACCTTGATGGACTTGGCTATCAGCCAATGAGCTGTTTATTTTGGTGGACGCTCAGCTGATGATCTATGCTGATTGGTATTGACTGTTCTGGAATGTTCCTTTTCTCTGTGAGACTGTTTCCAAGATAGTTTTGGTTCGAAGTCAGAGCTCAAGGAAGCTCTTTGGAGTTTTCTCTTTCCCAAAAAAGTATAGAACTCTCTCAAACACTTTGGCTGGGGCTCACTCCAGGTAAACAGAGCAGTCAGCTTTTCCTCTCGATCCATTCTGAGAGTGTTTCATTTTGATCAAGAATCCCTCTTACCTGATGCACTCTGTCTAAAGGTTCAAAGTAAAGTCCTTTATTTCTCAGTCAGATTGAACTGAAAGGAAGTTCAGTCCAGCAACAGCTGTAGCAGGGCCAGTTGTTTCAAGAACCCTCTTTAGAATCTCGTGAGGGGATCTCTATTTTTCCTCAGTAATGTCAGGGAAATTCTGATGGAGCTGGAATCAAATAAAAATTACATAGGCCTGAGGTGGATCTTCTGGGTGAAAGCCCAGATTAATAAAAATGAAAGTGACTCCCCAGAGGGAATCCCACAGTCTGGGATTTGCACTGAATGTTGCAGCTAAAAGATCCTTGTTAGCCATCCAACCAGTGGTTCTCAATCACTCCGCATCCTTAAAGGACAGTCAGCTAAAAAAAAAAACTTCAACACCCGAAGAAAGGACACTCAAATCCGTTAATCCTCTTTTATTTTTCCACTCCCCCTCCCTCTGTGTGTGTGTGTGTATGTCTTGTGTGTGTTTAGGTAGAGGGTGGGATGGTAAAAAAGGGGAGTAGTAGATTAGCTGGCCATTATTTTAGTATAATTATTGCGTGCCTTATCTTTATTGTTGTTATAAATAAACAATTGTGTTTCATTTACAAATCGGTGCCTGTAAGTCATTGGAACAGCCAAAGATCTCAAACTTTCCACAAATTATTGGTTAATTCACTTGTGTTGGGACTCCAGGGCCTTTGGGGCTGGAATTGACCAGGGTGTCGTAACAATACTAACTTAACTGACTACACACTTGTTTAATTTCATGGTTATACTGAGTTTAACTCCTGTTTACAATACACCCCAGGTAAGATTGAGTGGGAGATGACTTGATAGAGAATTGGGGTTTAGGCTTTCAAATGTCTTTGACACCTAAGATTTGGGAAACCTTCAGTGATCTGGCAGAATGGACAAACCATCAGCCGTCTGGGTGAGAATGAAAAGCTAAACACCTGAGCAGAATCTCAGACCCAGGTGAGTACAGCCGAGGTAAAATAATTGGACACCAGCAAGGCCACCATGTATTCTCATTTTAAGGCTCTGAAATTGAAATACCAACCTGCTGACCAGTGCCATAGAAACATAGAATCAACAGTGCAGAAAGAGGCAATTCAGCCCATTGAGTCTGCACCGGCCCTTGGAAAGGGCACCCCAATTAAGCCCATACCTCCACCCTATCCCCATAACCCAGTAACCCCACCTAACCTTCTTTTTGACACTTAAGGGCAATTTAGTATGGCCAATCCACCTAACCTGCATATCTTTGGACTGTGGGAGGAAACCGGAGCTCCCGGAGTAAAGGCATGCAGACACGGGGAGAGCGTGCAGACTCCGCACAGACCGTGACCTAAGCCGGGAATCGAACCTGGGACCCTGGAGTTGTGAAGCAACTGTGCTAACCACTGTGCTACCGTGCTGCCCCGTTGATAGTGGGAAGAAAGCAGATGATGCCAGGAATGATGAGACTAGCTTGTTTAGGCAGATGGATACATAGGCCCAGAACCTCTGAACTTCCAGGAGTTATAACTGAGAAGGTGGCTCTTAGATGCACTTGGGAAACCATTGTTTGACTGTCTTACTCATTGTAATAAAATGTTCTGGGACAAAATTCAAGAAGCAAAGATCAGGTCAGCAACACCTTTCATTGGATCGGAGAAGCATAAATACTTTTTCAAAGAATCCCAACAGTGCAGAATCAGGCCATTTGACCCATTCAGTCTGCACCCACCCTTTGAAAGTGCACCCGACCTAGGCCCACTGCCCAGCACTTACCACGTAACCCATATAACCTGCATAACTTTGGACTGTGGGACAAGAAACAGAGCACCCGGAGAAAACCCACGCAGACACGGGGAGAACATACAAAATCCACACAGTCACCCGAAATTGAACCCGGACTCCTGGTGCTGTGAAGCAGGAGTGCTAACCACTGTGCCATCCCAAAAACACCCAAATCAACAATATTGCAACCAACTGAAAAGTAATAATATGAGCAGGACAAATCTTTGTTTTAATTAATTGACCATTCACCTGAGATCTTCAATTGAGAGACAATTATTTCTGTTTATCATCACTATAGTGTGCTTTCTCCCAACAGAAGTTTGGACTGTCTAATCAGGAGGAAAAATTGCTCAATTAAATTTGACAACTCAGTCCAATTTGACCCACTGAGGGTAACATTAGTATCCTTGGGGATGTGATGACAGTTAATTGTAATACCCCAAGAATAAATCATTGTCTTGTGTCAACAATAAACACACTCCATTAAGTACACACAATTAAATTTGAGCAGGTTAAGTAAGATTCATCCATGCAATTGATGAGTAAAATGAAGCCAGAGGGAGAAAACAGATTTCTGAGGAAATGCTCACCTCTTAAAGTTAACTTTTTCCTCCAATTGCAATGGAGATGAGATGACTATTCTGCTACCTGGCACATTCGTTCAATAGTTTTTGGCTATTGCAAAAAATCTTGAAGCCTTCAGATTTGATGACAAAATCCCTTGTTAACTCTTTATTTAGTTACACATTCATTGACTTAGAGTTGAGCTTCATCAATGTGTATTATAACAGGGAATAGCCAACCCTATGTTATCTACTTGATGGGAGTACTGTCATCTGCTTCAATTTACCGATGCTATTTTTAATGCCATTAACAATTAACTTCACACTGCTTATTCGAACCATGACCTCCACTGTTCAAGGCCAGACAGACTGTATTATCAGAGTTGAATTCATTCTAAGTAGATATGATCCTACTGCAGTGAGGAGCTTTAATTAATAAGTATAATTGAATCTCCACAAACCGGTGCACATTCTAATCAGAAAAAAAGAACATAAGTAACCACAATGCTACATTTTAAATGAGATTTGTTGAGAGTTGACTCCACTTCATGTAAAGTCATTGACATAAGACTGCAAAGAAACATTTGCTGCCTGATCACTGAATGACTCCATTTGTCCACAGTTAAATGCTTCAGTGTTCTGCTGTGGTGTATAGTTATTGTTACATTCGATGCTGAGAGTTGCAATGCGATCACAAGGAAAATCTCCAGCAACACACAGTATGTTGGAACTGCACCACAGAGTAATGGAATACACATTTGTGCCCTTAATTGCCCCATTTATTAAGTGCTGTACACATCCCTGTCAGCATCAACGTGGTCGAGATGGCGATGGTTAGCAGTTTCAAATTCCTAAGGGTACACATCTCCAAAAATCTGTCCTGGTAGACCCATGTCGATGCTACCACCAAGAAAGCACAACAGCGCCTATACTTCCTATACTAGGGCTGGTTTAACACAGGGCTAAATAGCTGGCTTTTAACGCAGGCCAGCAGCGCGGGTTCAATTCCCGTACCAGCCTCCCCGAACAGGCGCCAGAATGTGGCGACTAGGGGCTTTTCACAGTAACTTAATTTGAAGCCTACTTGTGACAATAAGCGATTTTCATTTTTTAATTCCTCAGGAAACTAGGGAAATTTGGCATGTCCACATTAACTCTGACCAACTTTTACAGATGCACCATAAAAGGCATCCTATCTGTCTGCATCACAACCTGGTATGGCAACTGCTCAGCACAAGACCTCAAGAATCTTCAGAGAGTTGTGAGCACCGCCCAGTCCATCACGCGAACATGCCTCCCATCCATTGACTCCATCTACACATCCCGCTGCCTGGGGAAAGCGGGCAGCATAATCAAAGACTCCTCCCACCCGGCTTACTCACTCTTCCAACTTCTTCCATCGGGCAGGAGATACAAAAGTCTGAGAACACGCATGAACAGACTCAAAAATAGCTTCTTCCCCACTGTTACCAGACTCATTTTATGGACTGATCTCATTAACACTACACCCCTGTATGCTTCACCTGATGCCGGTATTTATGTAGTTACATTGTGTACCTTGTGTTGCCCTATTATGTATTTTCTTTTATTTCCTTTGCTTTTCATGTACTTAATGACCTGTTGAGCTACTCGCAGAAAAATACTTTCCACTGTACCTCGGTACAACTGTTATTTGACTAATTGAGTGACCAATGCATATCTGAATCATATGGTCTCGATCCTATTCCCACTAATCACCAACTTTCCCCTCCTGCCACCCATCCCCACAACGTTAGGCAATATTATAAATGGCTTCCATCCTGATGTGTTGTTCTTCTCTTTTTCAAATCTGTGGTCATCACCCCGCCTCAAAAAAAACAACCATTAACTCCACCATCCTTGATCATTACCATCTCATGTCAAACTTCCCTTTCCTCTCCGAATATGTTGTTGAGAGTTTGGCTCAAGGTGGATTGGAACTTTATGGGAAAAACAAAATGTTAGATAAAGCTTTGTGTGAAGAAATGTTAAGACAGGCTTTTACAGGCTTCTGGTAGCAAGCTGTATCACTGTTTTTGTACCAGACAAATTTCAGTAACGGCCTTGGGAAGGGTTGCGCTAGGCTTGAAAATAATCATAATTAAACTAAAGGCACAGATGAAAGGCGAGGGGATCTGCCTTCAGCAAAATGGAATGCGAGGGAGCTGCCCTCAGAAATGAACCAAACATGTATAAATCCTGCTGTTAGATGTATAGATTTTGGATTGCTGTTGTAACTCTCAAGAGATAAAGTGGTCTTAGCCCCGGCCGAGAAATAAACATATGTTAAAGTAACGAGGTGTTCGACTGATCATTTCATCCGGACTGGCTGCAAAATAATCCTCATTGTTTCCTCCCAAATCCATTCCAATACATCCGAGTACTTTGTAAGAATCTTCCAATTTAGTGTCCGCTCCTGCCATCGCACCTAAAGAACTCTTATCAAAGCCACAAATGAAATCTTATGCAACTGTGTCGAAGGTACACTTTCCGCCCTCGCACTTCTCAATCTGTATTCAGCCTTGGACATGGTTGAACATGCTACCCTTCTCCAGCGCCTCCCCACTCTTGTCCAGCTGGTTGGGACTGCTCCCAGCTGACTTTATTCTGATCTATATAATTGTAGCCAGAGAAACGCTTCTAATAGCTTCTCTTCCTGCTCCCTCACTGTTATCTCCGGTGTCCGCCAAGATTGATCTCACCCTTATGCTGCCTCTCAGCAACATCCTCTGAAGGCACAGCATTCGTGCTCATGTGTATTCTCCTTGATTTGTTATGTTTTAGGTGTAACGTAAGCGGCTTCCTTGTGGTGCACTTGACAAAGGAAGGTTCAGATGTGGAGGTTACTTCAACACGTTTATTAAACTATTTACACTTCTATTACTCAGGTTCGACACTACTGCTAATCCTACTATAGCTACCCAGACTGGCTAACCAGTTGCTGCAATCCACGTGGTGGGTGTAATATTAAATAAACCCTGTGTCTCTACTCACTGACTGTCTCCACTGGAAAGAGCGTGCCATCACTGAGGTTGTGGCACTCCCTGTCTGGAGTAAAGTCCGGCTTTGATGAATCAGAGTCGGAGTTTGGTTGCTCCCCATCTGAAGTCTGGCCTGTTTTAACTGAGTCAGGGTTGGTTTGTTGATGCTCCCCGTCCGGAGTCTTAGCAGGTTCACTGGAGTCAGCTGAGATTTCTTGAAGTTGCCGTCTGGAGTCGGAACATGCAGGAATGCATCGACTTGTGGAGAGGTTCGAGCGAATGAGGGTGGAAGTATCACGGTGTGACCAGAGTCACCAATGGTCTCACAGTGATTGTCGCGTGCTTCTGTACACACTAGCTGAGGTCTGTCACTTTGCACATCTTGCATAGGAAGTGGGATGCTGTCGTCACTCGTCTCACATACTGTGGGTAGAGCCTCAGTAACTACTTGTTGTTCACTTGGGTTGGATAATGTGTCAGACTCGTCATCTGATGGTGCAAACAATGTGGGTGGACTGTCATTGTCGCTTTGTTCTTCACTGTAGCTTCATAGACCGTCATGGTCGTCCTGCTGTGCACTGGAGCATGGTAGACTGTCATAGTCTTCTTGCTGTTTACTTGAGCATGGCAGACTTGCATCGTCTGCCGCTAGTTGGTCAGAGGAGGTTGCTAAACCCTCATGGTATTGTTCCTGCAAGGACTGGACGTTGGAGTCTTGCGTTGCTTCTATCGTGGAGGCTGTCCACGAGCTCGCTGCGGAGGCTTGTGACACTGGAGTCACATCTTGTGTGCGCAAGGACTGTGCTCTGGAGTCTTGCGTTTCTTCTATCGTGGAGTCCTGTCCACGAGCTCGCTGTGGAGGCTTGTGACACAGGAGTCACTTCTTGTTCGTGCAAGGACTGCGGTGTGGCGTCTTGCATGTCTTCTTTCGTAGAGTCGGGAACCCTGAGCGGTGCGTGGACCATGCTCTGTGTGGCAGCACGCCGCTCTCTGTGGGCTTGTACCGCTCTCTGTCTCTTGGTTTCAGGCTGCAGCATCATCCTGCACTCAAGAGTCGGGATGTTGTAGATGCTGGGCTGAAGTCCCTCAAATCTGAAGAATGAATCCGCGTCTGCGTCGGATTCAGTGCGGGGGTCTTCAATGTGCAACACGTCTAGTTGCGGTACGGATTTGGTACTGGGGTAGCATGCAATCTTACCTTTTCTTGCAGGTTGGAGTGTGTTTTCCTCACAGTATTTGCCGAATTTGTTCAGGACTGCCTGGAAGTCGCTCCTGTTTTGCCCCTTGGAGAACTTGAATTTTTAAAAGATTTCTCCTGCTCTGGCACCGGCGATGGTGAGGAGAAGCTCTGTTTTTTCAGCATCAGCCAGATCTTCTAGTTCGGCTGCTACCAGGTAGAATTCAAACATTTGCCGGAATACCCGCCAGTTATCGCGGAGATCGCCGTGGCACCGGAGATGCTGCGGAACCCGGATCTCGAACATCTTGCCTGGGTATTGCTGGTTGTCACTGTACGCTGAGGTATGGTTATGTGGATTGAAACAGTTCAGTCCTGGTACCACGATTTGTTGTGTTCTAGGTGTAACATATGCGGCTTCCTTGTGGTGTACTTGACAAAGAAAGGTTCAGACGTGGAGAAAACTTCAACATGTTTGTTAAACTATTTACACTTCTATTACTCGGGTTTGACACTACTGCTAATCCCACTATAGCTACCCAGACTGACTAACCAGTTGCTGCAATCCACATGGTGGGTGTAATATTGAATCAACCCTGTATCTGTATTCACTAACTGTCTCGACTGGAAAGAGGAAGATCATGTGTGTGGTGTCCTTTATATATGGGTTGGTGTAATGCCCCCTGTGGTCGTGTCACCTCCGTATGTATCGTGAATGTCCATTGGTCGTATCCTATCTACCTGATCTATTGGTTGAGTGTGTGTGTGTGTGTGATGTTTCTGGTGCTCCCTCTAGTGACTAGCTCGCCTACATGCATTTACATTGATGCACATCACCAAGCTCAAACCCCCAACCACCTCTTTTGCCACCGTAAACTCTCAGACTGCTTATCTGACGCCCATTATTGGATGATCATAAATTTCCTCCAATTAAGCATTGAGAAGATGGGAGCCATTGTTTTTGCTCCTTGCTCCAACAGCTGACTCCACTCCTCTCCCTGGAAAACTCTAAGAATAAGCCAGTTTGTTTGCAACCTAGATGTTCGATTTGATCTGAAGATGTGCTCCTGACCTTACATCCACCCCTTTCTGCCCCTGCAATATTAGAAACATAGAAAACAGGAGCAGGAGAAGGATATTCGGTCCTTTAGACCTAATCAACATGATCACGGCTGATCGTCTATCTCAACACTATATTTCAGTGCGCCCCCATACGCTTTGACACCCTTAGAGTCCATTTCCTTCTTTAATATATTCATATGACTTGGTCTCCGCAGCCTTGTGTGCCAGAGAATTCCATCGGTTCAACATCCTCCAAATGAAGAAACTGCTCCTTATCTCAGTCCTAAATGGCCTACCCGGTATCCTGCAACTGTGATCCCTTGTTCTAGACTCCCCAGCCGGAGAAAAAAACATCCCTGCACCCGCTTTGTCCAGCCTTGTCAGAATTTTAAACGTTTCAATTAGATCCACTCATTCATCTAAATTCTAGATAATACAGGCCCAGTCACTCAATCTCTCCTCAAGACAATCCTGCCATCCCAGGAATTAGTCTGCTGAATCTTCACTGCACTCCCTCTATGGCAAGTATATTCTGTCCTAGATAAGGAGAGCAAAACTGCACACTTTGGGCGTCATTCTCCGACCCCCCGCCGGGTCGGAGAATGGCCGTTGGCCGCCGTGAATCCCGCCCCCGCCCCCGCCGAAGTCTCCGAAGGGAGAAAAGTCGGCGGGGCGTTAATGGCGCCGCTGCCGCGGAGGATGTCACGGGTCTGCACAAGGCAGCCGATTTTCGGCCTGCCGATATTCTCCTTTCCGGATGGGCCGAAGTCCCGTCGACGTGATGACCGTTCACGTCGACGTCAATCAAACCTCCTTTTCATCGGCGTGACCCGGTGCTCCAGGCTCACGCCGACCAGCGAGGAGGTGAGTGACGGCCTGGGGGGTTGGCTCTGGGCAGGAAATGGCGTGGCCGCAGACTGATTGCGTGAGGAGAGGTGTGTCTCGGCTTGTGTGTGTGTGTGTGCGGCGGGGGGGGGGGGGGGGGGGGGGAGGGGGTCCGTGCCGGGGTGGAGGTTGGTGAGGGGGTCCGTGCCGGGGTGGAGGTTGGGGAGGGGGTCCGTGCCGGGGTGGAGGTTGGGGAGGGGGTCCGTGCCGGGGTGGAGGTAGGGGGTTGGGGGGGGGTCCGTGCCGGGGTGGAGGTTGGGGGGGGGGGGGGTCCGTGCCGGGGTGGAGGTTGGGGGGGGGGGGTCCGTGCTGGGGTGGAGGTTGGGGGTTGGGGGGGGGTCCGTGCCGGGGTGGAGGTTGGGGGTTGGGGGGGTCCGTGCCGGGGTGGAGGTTGGGGGGGGGGTCCGTGCCGGGGTGGAGGTTGGGGGGGGGGTCCGTGCCGGGGTGGAGGTTGGGGGTTGGGGGGGGGTCCGTGCCGGGGTGGAGGTTGGGGAGGGGGTCCGTGCCGGGGTGGAGGTTGGGGAGGGGGTCTGTGCCGGGGTGGAGGTTGGGGAGGGGGTCCGTGCCGGGGTGGAGGTTGGGGGGGGGGTTCCGTGCCGGGGTGGAGGTTGGGGGTTGGGGGGGGGTCCGTGCTGGGGTGGAGGTTGGGGGTTGGGGTCCGTGCCGGGGTGGAGGTTGGGGGGGGGGTCCGTGCCGGGGTGGAGGTTGGGGGTTGGGGTCCGTGCCGGGGTGGAGGTTGGGGGGGGGGTCCGTGCCGGGGTGGAGGTTGGGGGGGGGGTGTCCGTGCCGGGGTGGAGGTTGGGGGGGGGGGTCCGTGCCGGGGTGGAGGTTGGGGGTTGGGGGGGGGTCCGTGCCGGGGTGGAGGTTGGGGAGGGGGTCCGTGCCGGGGTGGAGGTTGGGGAGGGGGTCCGTGCCGGGGTGGAGGTTGGGGGGGGGGGTCCGTGCCGGGGTGGAGGTTGGGGGTTGGGGTCCGTGCCGGGGTGGGTGATGGGAGGGCAAATGAGTTGGTCCACCTGGCCAGGTGCCAGCCTCCAACAGTTGGACCCATGCGGTCCATGCCACCTGGCTGGGGGGAGGAGGGGATATGGGCAATGATGACATGTCGTCGTTCCCCTCCCCCCCACCAGGCCGTCATGTTTTCAGACCATCCAGCGATGTTGGCCGCCGTGGTGGCAGCCGCTCATGTCTATGTTGCCCTGGATGAGGAGGAGGAGGAGGAGGAGGAGGAGGAGCGTGCCAGAGAGGCGGCGCATGCTGCCGCAGAGGGGCAGGCGGCAGCCGCCCAGGCTGGAGGGACACCTGACCGACAGGGCGAGGAGGGGGAGGAGGACGTCGCGGCCCCACGGCAACGGAGGCACCCGAGGGCGCCCCGTGTGTACCGGCCCCGGCAGTCATACCAGCACCTCACGGACCGGGAAAATGCAGGAGGAGACTCCGGATGAGCCGGGAAACCATGGCACACATCTGCCACCTGCTGGCACACCTGTCACCGCGTGGCACTGGCGGGGGACACCCTCTCCCCGTGCCCGTCAAGGTTACGGTGGCCCTGAACTTTTATGCAACGGGGTCATTCCAGGCACCGAGTGGGGACCTGTCCGGCATATCGCAGACATCGGTGCATCGGTGCATCCGGGCAGTGACAGATGCCCTTTATGCCATGGCCCACCGCTACATCTGCTTCCCCGTGGACCGGGCCAGCCAAGATGCCCGGGCCGTGGGCTTCTCTGCCGTTGCCGGGTTCCCCATGGTCCAGGGCGCGATCGATGGGATGCACGTCGCCGTGCGGCCACCTGCAGAGAACAGGGCCGTGTTCACTAATAGGAAGGGGACCTATTCAATGAACGTACAGGTGGTCTGCGACCACCGCATGATGATCCTGCACGTCTGCACCCGTCACCCAGGCAGTGTGCACGACTCATTCGTGTTGTCGCGGTCATCCATCCCCGGCATGTACGAGGGACGCCATCCCCGGCTGAGGGGCTGGTTGCTGGGCGACAGGAGCTACCCATTGCGATCGTGGCTGATGACGCCTATACGGAGGCCACGCAATGAGGCGGAGAACCGCTACAATGATGCCCATGTAGCGACAAGGGGAGTGATCGAGAGGTGCTTTGGCGTGCTGAAGATGCGTTTCAGGTGCCTGGACCTCTCTGGGGGCGCCCTCCAGTATCGGTCAGATAGGGTCGGCCGCATCATTGTGGTGTGCTGCGTCCTGCACAACATAGCCCAGCAGAGGGGCGATGTGCCGCAGGCAGAGGAGGGCGGAGTGGAGGAGCAGCAGGAAGAGGCCCAGTCCTCCCCAGATGAGGGGGATGGGGGCAATGGTCAGGGCAGACGGGGTAGACACAGGCGGGTGGCTGTCCACCGTTACCGGCTGGCCCAGCGGGCACGGGACAGACTGATAGACGCCCGCTTCACTGACTAGATGGGCGTGGGAATCGGGTGGTATGGCCACAGACCGCACACCATGACAACAGCCGACCACCCACACCCCCCACCCATCCACCCACCCAGCACCCTCACCCCCCTCCCCAACCCCACACACCCCACCCGCATGCACACCACCCCCCCACTCCCAATTGCCGATCCACCGGCGGCACAACGGGCCGGGCTCACCCAGTTGCGGGTGGACGCGTGTCTATCGCAGGCCATGGAGAATGATGACAACCCGCCTCCGATGAGCTCCTGGCTCTACATCGTTGGACTATGTCTGACCCATGGCCACAGTACCACCATCCACCCGGACCATCCCTGCATGCGGCTGTGACACTGCAGCGCACGGTCCCGTCCTCTGCCCGGGGGATGTTGATGGCGGCCCGGGGGAAGGGGGCAGACTCACCTGGGGCTGAGGTAAGACCACCCCTCACACACACACTTGCGTTCAACGTACATGACACCCCCGCACACTTTGGACAGAGCACAAAGGCAGCTTCGGTAGGTGTAACATTGACTTTAATAACCAAAGGAGTTCATGCACGTGCCCTAGCCCCTAAAACTCATCTGTGCCCTGCACCCGTGCCAACTTACTCAGTGTCTAATTGTTTGGCCTTACGGGCCCTTTGACTACGTCTACGTGGTTCCCCAGACGGTACAGCAGAACTGGAGGTGGACTCCTGTGATTCCTGCCCTCTGACACTGGATCCCTTTGGCGGCCGTTTCCTGGGGCGTCCTGGCCTAGATGGGCCAGGCTGCGGCCCGGGCGACTGGGATGGCGAGCTGCCAGCCTGTCCTGCCCGTTGCCCACCCGATGCACCTGGGACGGAAGGGGGGGAGTCCGAGGTGTCGCGGTGTACCGGGACCTCCCCTACAGAGGGAGCCGGGATGGACCACACCACCTCCTCCTCCCTCGGGGTGCCCGATGGCCCCCAGGCCGCTACATGGGTGGGGGATGCGAACGGACTGGCCATCCGACGCGCCCCCGACATCTGGCGCTGCCAGTCCTGGAGGCCCGTGCTGGTATCGACAGGGGTCTGCAGGTTTGCAGCCATGGAGCCCAGGGTCTTGTCGAACCCTGTCTGCGACAGTGCGACGCCGGCTCGCACATGGCCACTGGCGCCGATGCCCTCAGCGATGGCCTGCTGAGACTGGGCCAAGGCCTGCAGAGACTGGGCCATGGCCTGCAGAGACTGGGCTATGGCCTGCTGAGACT
The DNA here is from genome assembly GCF_047496885.1 of Scyliorhinus torazame. Taxonomy (NCBI): domain Eukaryota; kingdom Metazoa; phylum Chordata; class Chondrichthyes; order Carcharhiniformes; family Scyliorhinidae; genus Scyliorhinus; species Scyliorhinus torazame. Next base: position 44,330,808 of record NC_092721.1, read on the forward strand.
GGGCCATGGCCTGCTGAGACTGGGCTATGGCTTTGAGCGCCTCTGCCATCTGGCGCTGGCACTGGCTCATGGCCTCCTGTGAGAGGGCAGCCATTTCCTGGGCCACAGACGCCGCCTGCACGGAAGGCCCCAGGCAAACCGTTCCCCATGTCTGACACCGTCGCACCCATTGCCTCCACCGCGGACGCCACCCGTGCGGTGTCAGCCTGGGTGGCACGCATGACCAGGACCACTCCCAGCTCCTGGACGCGGGTGGACTCCTCCACCTGCGACCGCAGCCGCCGCAAGCCACCCGTCACCCTCTTCGCTCGTCTCCGTGTCGGTGGTTGCATCGGATCTATGTGTGGGTGTGGTAACTGCAGGAACCCGGGATCCATCTGGGCGGCAGATGTTCGCTTGGCCTGGGCTGCCCTCCGACCGCCCGGTCCCTCTGCTGCTCCTACCTCCACCTGCTGTACTGGGACGGCTGTGTTGTGCGCACCAGTGAGTGTACCAGACGCCTCATCACTAAAGTGCCCAACCGTGGTGAGTGTTTCTGCGATGGTGGAGGGTGTTGGTGACAGCAGTGGCGTTGTGTCGTGCTCTTCGTCCCACTCTGAGTCCATGGCACTTTGGGGTGGGGGTTCGTCTCCACCCATCCACTCTGAGTCACTGTCCGGTATTTCGTCTTCCCGGGTAGGGGTGTCCTGGGTAGTGCTGTCCCGGGTAGTGCTGTCCCGGGTAGTGCTGTCCCGGGTAGTGCTGTCCCGGGTAGTGGTGTCCCGGGTAGGGGTGTCCTGGGTAGTGGTGTCCCGGGTAGGGGTGTCCTGGGTAGTGGTGTCCCGGGTAGGGGTGTCCTGGCTCGGATGTGACGGGGGCCTGTGGCTGCCCCCCTCATCGCTGGGTGGTCGCTCCCGCACGTGACGGGGGTGTCGTCTCCCTGTTGCTCCAGGTCTCTCCGTCTCCCGTGGTCTCCGAGGGGCATCCTGCGGGCGGTGTGCATCTGCGGGGATGGGTGCCTGGACGTTTGGTCCTGCGATACACAATGAAGCATGCATGGTTAGACATCAGTCAGTGATCAGGTGATACGGGAGAGGGGGATATAGGGGAGGGGGGATATGGGGACGGGCTGTTGGTGGCTCACTTGCTCGTGGGGCCCCGACCTCTGCATCAGCAACCTCCCGGTCCTCAGGTCCGCCAGCCAGTTCCAGGGCCCTTTCCTCGTGTACGGTCAGTGGCCTCTCATCAGCGGGCCCTCCTCCAGTCCTCACATGCTCCCTATTGTTGTGTGCGCGCTTCTCCTGGGGGGGGGGGGTGGTGGCAGGGGTAAAAGGCAACAGTGTTAGGCAGGTATATGAATGCACGCCATCGGTTGCGCGTGCATTGCAGAGGTTAAGGTTAGGGCTGGATTCACTTGGGGATATGGGGGAGGGGGGGATATGGGGGAGGGGGGGATATGGGGGAGGGGGGGATATGGGGGAGGGGGGATATGGGGGAGGGGGATATGGGGGATATGGGGGAGGGGGGATATGGGGGAGGGGGGGATATGGGGGATATGGGGGAGGGGAGGATATGGGGGAGGGGGGATATGGGGGATATGGGGGAGGGGGGATATGGGGAGGGGGGATATGGGGGATATGGGGGAGGGGGGATATGGGGGAGGGGGGATATGGGGGAGGGGGGATATGGGGGATATGGGGGAGGGGGGATATGGGGGATATGGGGGAGGGGGGATATGGGGGATATGGGGAGGGGGGATATGGGGGAGGGGGGATATGGGGAGGGGGGATATGGGGGAGGGGGGATATGGGGAGGGGGATATGGGGGATATTGGGGATATGGGGAGGGGGATATGGGGGAGGGGGGATATGGGGGAGGGGGGATATGGGGGATATGGGGGAGGGGGATATGGGGGATATGGGGGAGGGGGGATATGGGGGATATGGGGGAGGGGGGATATGGGGGATATGGGGGAGGGGGGATATGGGGGATATGGGGGAGGGGGGATATGGGGGAGGGGGGATATGGGGGAGGGGGGGATTTGGGGGAGGGGGGATATGGGGGAGGCTCACCCTGCCTGCTCTGACGAGGTCGTTCACCTTCTTGTGGCACTGGGTGCCTGTCCGTGGTGTTAGGGCCACAGCGGTGATGGCCTCTGCCACTTCCCTCCACAGACGCCGGCTGTGGCGTGGGGCAACTCTGCGGCCGTGCCCGGGATACAGGGCGTCCCTCCTCTGCTCCACCGCGTCCAGGAGCGCCTCCACATCGCGTGACTCGAACCTCGGGGCTGAGCGACGGCCAGCCATCAAGTCGGGTGTTGCGGTCGGCTGTTCCGGTCGGGTGGGGGGGAGCTGCGCGGCCTTATGAGCCGTCACGCCGTGCAGCGCGTATGACGCTGCACGGCGTGAACCACTGCGCAAGCGCGGATCCCGTTACGTCGCTGCTAGCCCATTTCGGGCCGCAGACTATCGGCCCGTTTTTATGACGTGACGCAAGTGGGATTTGCGCCGTTTTTTGCGCCGATCGGCGGACTTTCCGCCGATAACGGAGAATTTCGCCCAATATTTCTCATTCTATCACCATTTAAATAATACTCTGCCACCATTCTGTTCCTTCATCTGAAGTGAATAACTTCACATTTATCCACATTATAATGCACCTGCCATGTATTTGCCCATTCACTCAATTTGTCTAAATCGTCTTGAAGCCTCTTAACTCCTCCTAACCACTCACATTCCCACCTAGTTTTTTGTCATCAGCAAACTTGGAACTATTAATTTTGGTTCCCTCGTCCTCATCCTGTGATCAATTTAAGATTCCTTGACCCGAATGATTAATCTTACAAGCCTGTTTCTGACAAAGCCATCAGAGGGAGGAAAGCTATCTTCCTGCAAGACAGAGAATCAGCACTGACTAGGGGGCGATTACTGGTCCAGTTCTTTGACAGTTAAACAGATTTCAGTTACCCCCAATAATGGGAGACTTTTCAGATAGGACACTCAGAACTAAACCATCTACTTCTTTTCGGCCGTGGTTCCTTGTCATTTAAGACTTCCTAAATGAGCGTCCAGCATCTAAACTTATTCAAAGTTAAATACACAGGGTATTTTTTAGTGGAATTTTATTCCATTAACAGTCTAGGTTATGAAAGATAGTACAGAGTCTTTTAAAATTTAAGTCTGCTAACAGTCCTTTGTTATCTTCTAACAGATTAACTTTTTAAGAGACAAATATATTTGAATATCGAAATCGTAAAATATCTCGTATCTATATCTAATTCATTTCTAAGAAGGTTAACAGGTCCATACTTACAAAGCCACGAGTGTCTTTGTTTGACAAAACATGCTTGATAAGGGAACAGCTTGACTGCCTTCACAGGAGAGTGAGTGAGTGCTGATTCTCTGAATCTGTCTCTTTATACATATTTTTTCCTATTCTGTGGATAGCCCGTTTTTGTGTCTTATCTGCCTAATGAGTGCTTTCTTGACAACTTTGCAATTTCATCTGGTCTTATTGATAGTCTGTCAAAAGTTTTAACATATATTCAGTCAATAGTTCATTCTAAAAGTGAATTTATTTTGTTATCTGACGTCAAGAGTTCCCAAGTATATAGTTGAACAGAAAGTTACTTAATTGGTTTTATTCATTAACTGTTGAAAAGTCTCCCTTTCTCTCATTACGGTTTGAGGCCACAGTTTCAATTGAGTTATTAAAAGGGATTTTTGTTCTGTCAAACAAAGGATCCTAAGCAGCCTGTTTGTTCAAGGGAACTTAATTGTTCATGAGATACGTGTGGATTCTCCTGTGTCTAATGACTTCTAAAAAAACATGTCTGCTATAATGATTTTATTCTACTTGGGTTAAACACACTGTATTAATTTCTGACTCTTATACGTGTCTTTATTTGAATTCTGAATTTTGTGGTCAATTTGATATTCATCACAATCCAAATCTTTGATGTAAATTGTGAGTAGCTGGGGTCCTAGCACTGATCCCTGCAGAGCCCCACTGGTCACTGCCTGCCACTTTGAAAAAAAAGGTTTATTCCTACTCTGTTTCCTGTCTGCTAACCAATTCTCAATTCATGCCAATATATTGTCCCCAATTCCATGTGCTTTAATTTTGCATACACTCATCTTGTGTGGAACTTTATCAAGAGCTTTCTGAAAAACTAAATACACCACATCCACTGGTTCACCATTATCTATTCGAGTAGTTACATCCTGTTGCTCTGTTTACTTGCTATAAATATGGTGGTTAATAAGGTCGCCTTTCTTAATCCTAACCATGAGTATATTTTCAGAGTCACCAGGTCTCTCTCGATACCGTCACAAGGTTCAACCCGAATACTGATCAAAGAGCCAATACACCAGTTAGTTAGTTCAAAGTCAATGGTATTTATTTACACACAGTGTGATATACTCATGCACAATAACACTACAAGCTAAACTATCTCTATCACTAACACCTTGCCTTGAGGTGCCCACTTTGGTCAGAGGAACAATGGCTGTTGTTCGGACCTGAGGCTGTTGGGTTCGAAGAGGTAACAGGAGTACAGCTAAGGTCATCCATCTGGTAGCAAGCGTTGACCTTGAACTTACTTGCTTCCGGTGATGCTGGTGGAAGGGTCTCTCAGCTTGAGAGCCGAATCCAAGAGAGTGAATCTTAGGCGGGGGTTCCTTCTTATACTTGGAGGGGCTTTGCGCACTTTTAGGTGGGCCTTAAACTTGGTCCCACTTAATTGGGCAATTAATCATTGCCATCGATCTAAACCAATAAAGGGGTGGGTGCCTTGATGGCTGGCCGTGTCCAGGGTGGCCGTTGGCCTTGCTTTGTTTGTGTCTTTTGGTTGGGGTAGTGGCACCGGAATGTCTGAGATAGTACCGGCTACCTGAGCATTCGTCCTTTGTTCCTCGGAGATGGGCCATCAATATGTAAATCGACCCAGAGTTTTGATTCCGTCTGCAAACTGCCTTCCAAATATCCATTCAGGCTCTGTGCCTGCTTGTTGCTTTGCATTGTCCATATTTCCCTATAGGCTCTGCGAGTGTCCATTTTATACACTGAAAGTGGCCATCCCAGATGGCTACACCCCCTCCTTGTGATCCTCAACGCGAAGCGTGAAGGATCATATTGCTGAATCTTCTTTGTTCTCTGCCTAAGTCGAGCACCCGCAATCAAGGACAGGTTCTATTCTACTCTGTCCTATGGAGTGGAACCCTTACCTAAATTGCTTTCTATATATCACATTATTATAAAATTCTAAGGGGCGCTATGACATTCAGGCATGCATTACATTTATTTTTCATTTAAAACACGGGAACCTCTAACTATTCTGCTCTAAACTATCCTTAGTCAATTAAAGAATTTACAACAGTATAAACTATATAATAGCAACATTACATGTCTCTGTATCTTGGCGGTCAAGTACAGAATTTCACATCTTTTATTAGAACAAACAAAAAATTAGTCGACGCACTTTATTTACTTTAAGCGAGTGGGCGGTTTGCTGAAGTCCGAAAATAGAGGGTCTGAGGGCATATACCGGAGAGCGGGAGGCTTTCTTTCACCATTTCCGAAGTCTCAGTGTCTGGATGACACTACAGAGTATCGTGATGACTAACAGTGCTTCCACGATGTAGGACAGGGAATACCATGTGATAAATTTGTCACGCCAGGTTGGTGTATCAGTGGCTGTCTCTGGGTGTGGTGGATGGCAGGGATAGGAAACATTCACGGCCTGTGGGGTAGGGGTCAGGAGGGTCGCGTCCGCACGCAACAGTAGTGATCCCACGAAGATCCAAATGTAGATCATGATGTCTGTCTTCATGTTCTCTTTTTCTTTCTTGGTCTTCCTTTGTCTTCTGTTGGTCTGGATTTCCTGTGGACACAAGCATAATATCTGTTATTACCTTGTTTAAGATCTCATATGTCTGTCTGTCTGTCCTTTTATTATTAATTGACCATTAGAATTGTCACCATATGTGACTCCCTCATTTTTTTTTTTAAACCAAATATTTTGGGGACAAGACATGCAAAAGAAAATACTGTCACAGTGCGAGCAATCTCGCAGCCTGTGTGATTGATGCGCTGAGTGGTCGGAGAATCTCTCCGTCCAGCAGTAAAGTGTTCCATCCAAGTGTTTGAGGATGTAAATGGCATATGGGAGAGTGACCTCAGGGTCGCCGGAAAACAAACAAAATTTGTGGCAAAGAACATTCTTTAAACCACAGACCAAAAGAACAGTAAGAGAGTTTTGAACCAAAAGCTCTGAATGGGGTGCGTATGGGCCGCGGCAGGGCAAGAATGGGTGGAATCCCCAGGTAGGACGGTGTCCAGTGCCGTAGGTGCACTACCCGAGCGTAGCTGATCAGATGGGGGTCCTCAGGCAGGGCGGGGTTCAGTGCTGTTACTCCACTGCCTGAGCGACTGGACAAGAACGGAAAGAATTTGTGTTCATCGTGGATACTGCCTCTTATGGTTGCCTTTGAATCAGAAGAGTAGCTATGAATGGGTGTCTGCCGACAAAGTTGTTCCTTTAACTGCCACTTGGCGTTAAAAGCGTGGGTATGACTATTTCAAGATGTGGCGTGGGGCCATGAATAAACTTTAAGTGCACAAACAAACATTCAACATTTAAAATTAACAAACTAAAATAACAAAATCGGGCAGGCTCCATCAGAAAGAAGGACACCGTAAATCTCCAGCGGCTCCTTCTTACCATCATCTGGACACCTCATTGCTCTGTAGCGAAAAGAGTCACAAAGGGGCTCGTGTGGTGGGAGTCAGACATCTTCTCCCGGTTGCCAAACTCGTGACTGGAGTAGCTGTGCCAAGGCAGCTTGGGGCGAAATGGGGGTCCATCTCATCGTCGCGGATGAGTCTGTAAGAATTGTCGCTGTGCCAATGTTTCGTGTCGAGGTTAGAGGTGGTAGGGGGCAATCCATAGTCGTCGGGCGGTGGATCCGGTTCAGGGGCTTTGATATATGTGGTCTCAAAGGGATCGGACGAATCCTGTTCGGAGTCGCTGGGAGTTGGGCCTGGTGCAGAATTGAAATTGTGTGGTGGGTCCATGGGGTCCAATGTATCATTGCTATCGCTGTCGCTGTCGCTGCTGGTCGAATGAAAGGAGAGGCGGAGTCGTGCCTCTGGGGGTGGAGTGGAAGTGGTGTCCGAGGATGGGCTGGACTGGTTGGGGGAGGGTAGGAATAGGTCGTCCGTGGTTGGGGCTTTTTCGTCTGCTGCTGAAAGTGAGATGTGGTGTGAATGGTTGTTCTGTGTGCCATAAGCCTTAAGCTGGTTTATATGAAACCATCCTGACTTGCCATTGGGATAAGTGATCTTATAAACGGAGGGGCTGACTTTATCTGAAATGGAGTAGGTTCCTGCGAATTTGAGGGAAAGAAATTAACTAGGTTTGTACAGGGAGAGCATGACCTGCTGCCCTACTGAAAATTCTGAGGCGTGTACCGTTTTGTCAAAACAAACTTTACTTTGCTTCTTTCGTGTCCCAAGCTTAACAGCTGCGACGAGCTGGGCTGCTTTAACATTATCGGTAATCTGCTGTATTGCCTTCTCATGGGTGAGGGCGGTGACTGTGGGGCAGGCCAAATCAAGCCCTAACAAGTGTTCTGTTCCCTTCATGTGTTGTCCGGTCATGAGGATGTGGGGTGTGTATCCTGTCGAAATGGATACCGTGTTCCTTATGAACATTAGTGCAAAGGGGAGAACTGTGTCCCATGTGGTATTGCGCTGTTGCACCATTTTCCTGAGGGTTGCCTTGAGGGTTCTATTCATTCTCTCTACGATTCCGCATGATTGGGGGTGATAAGCAATGTGAATTTTTTGTCGGATGCCGAAGATTGTGAGGACATTTTTCATGACGCGTCCTGTAAAATGTGAGCCTTAGTCTGACTCTATACTGTGGGGAAGTCCCCATCTTGTGAAGGATCTTGGCTGTCGTTTTTGCCATGTTAGTTCTAGATGGAAAAGCTTCCACCCATTTCGTGAAGGTGTCGATTACTACCAACAAATACTTAAAACCATTCTTGCAGGGTCCTATGTAATCAATCTGCAAATTCATCCAGGGGCCATTAACAGGGCATGTGTGACTGAGCTGACCTTTCTTTGCATATCTGTCCGGATTGTTCTGGGCGCAGATTAAACAGTTTTCAATGTAATGTGTTACATTGGATTTCAAATCGGGCCACCAGCAGAGAGATCTGAGGTGGGCAAGGGTTGCTTCTATCCCTGGGTGTCCATGGTTGTCATGGAATTGGCAGGTAATTTGGTATATGTCTTGGGTGGGGGCCACATAAATACCATCCTTTAAAATGATGCCGTCATGTGAGCACTTTGGTGATAGTGACCACAATTCGATTACGTTTACTTTCGTGATGGAAAGGGATAGGTATATACCGCAGGGCAAGAGTTATATCTGGGGGAAAGGCAATTATGATGCGATGAGGCAAGACTTAGGCTACATCGGATGGCGAGGAAATCTGCAGGGGATGGGCACAATGGAAATGTGGAGCTTGTTCAAGGAACAGCTACTGCGTGTCCTTGATAAGTATGTACCTGTCAGGCAGGGAGGAAGTGGTCGAGTGCGGGAACTGTGGTTTATTAAAGCAGTCGAAACACTTGTCAAGAGGAAGAAGGAGACTTATGTAAAGATGAGACATTAAAGTTCAGTTAGGGCGCTCAAGAGTTACAAGTTAGTTAGGAAAGACCTAAAGAGAGAGCTAAGAGCCAGGAGGGGACATGAGAAGTTTTTGGCAGGTAGGATCAAGGATAACCCTAAAGCTTTCTATGGATATGTCAGGAATAAACGAATGACTAGGGTAAGAGTAGGGCCAGTCAAGGACAGTAGTGGGAAGTTGTGCTTGGAGTCCGAGGAGATAGGAGAAGTGCTAAATGAATATTTTTTGTCAGTATTCACATAGGAAAAGGACAATGTTGTCAAGGAGAATGCTGAGATTCAGGCTACTAGACTAGAAGGGCTTGAGGTTCATAAGGAGGAGGTGTTAGCAATTCTGGAAAGTGTGAAAATAGATAAGTCACCTGGGCCGGATGGGATTTATCTAGGATTCTCTGGGAAGCTAGGGAGGGGATTGCTGAGCCTTTCGCCTTGATCTTTAAGTAATCTTTGTCTACAGGAATAGTGCCAGAAGACTGGAGGATAGCAAATGTTGTCCCCTTGTTCAAGAAGGGGAGTAGAGATAACCCCGGTAACTATAGACCAGTGAGCCTTACTTCTGTTGTGGGAAAAATCTTGGAAAGGATTATAAGAGATAGGATGTATAATCATCTGGAAAGGTATAATTTGATTCGAGATAGTCAACACGGTTTTGTGAAGGGTAGGTCGTGTCTCACAAACCTTATAGAGTTCTTTGAGAAAGTGACCAAACAGGTGGATGAGGGTAAAGCAGTTGATGTGGTGTATATGGATTTCAGTAAAGCATTTGATAAGGTTCCCCATGGTAGGCTACTACAGAAAATACGGAGGCATGGGATTCAGGGTGATTTAGCAGTTTGGATCAGAAATTGGCTAACTGGAAGAAGGCAAAGGGTGGTGGTTGATGGGAAATGTTCAGACTGGAGTCCAGTTACTAGTGGTGTACCACAAGGATCTGTTTTGGGGCCACTGCTGTTTATCATTTTTATAAATGACCTGGAGGAGGGCGTAGAAGGATGGGTGAGTGAATTTGCAGATGACACTAAAGTCGGTGGAGTTGTGGACAGTGCGGAAGGATGTTACAAGTTACAGAGGGACATAGATAAGCTGCAGCGCTGGGCTGAGAGGTGGCAAATGGAGTTTAATGCAGAAAAGTGTGAGGTGATTCATTTTGGAAGGAATAACAGGAAGACTGAGTACTGGGCTAATGGTAAGATTCTTGGCAGTGTGGATGAGCAGAGAGATCTCGGTGTCCATGTACATAGATCCCTGAAGTTGCCACCCAGGTTGAGAGGGTTGTTAAGAAGGCGTACAGTGTGTTAGCTTTTATTGGTAGGGGGAGTTTAGGAGCCATGAGGTCATGTTGCAGCTATACAACACTCTGGTGCGGCCGCATTTGGAGTATTGCGTGCAATTCTGGTCGCCGCATTATAGGAAGGATGTGGAAGCATTGGAAAGGGTGCAAAGGAGATTTACCAGAATGTTGCCTGGTATGGAGGGAAGATCTTATGAGGAAAGGCTGAGGGACTTGAGGCTGTTTTCGTTAGAGAGAAGTAGGTTAGGAGGTGACTTAATTGGGGCATACAAGATGATCAGAGGATTGGATAGGGTGGACAGTGAGAGCTTTTTTCCTCGGATGGTGATGTCTAGCACGAGGGGACATACCTTTAAATTGAGGGGAGATAGATATAAGACAGGTGTCAGAGGTAGGTTCTTTACTCAGAGAATAGTAAGGGCATGGAATGCCCTGCCTGCAACAGTAGTGGACTCGCCAACACTAAGGACATTCAAATGGTCATTGGATAGACATATGGACAATAAGGGAATAGTGTAGATGGGCTTTAGAGTGGTTTCACAGGTCGGCGCAACATCGAGGGCCGAAGGGCCTGTACTGCGCTGAAATGTTCTATGTTCTATGTTCTAACTGTGAGCATGGCGGGGGCTCGTGCTGCCTTTGCCATTCTCCACACACATTTGTTTACGTGGTCGAACGAAAGATTGTGCGAGCTCATAAATTCTTTCCCCAAAATATGTTCGGCTGTCTGGGGTAGATCTACGAGAATGACGAGGTGTTTGGTTTTAATATTTCCTATCTGAATTGCTACAGGGGCTGTGATGTGTCCCTGCTGCAAGTGTCCTGTAAAACCGCTGAGGGTAATGGTGGGCCATGTATCCCGTTGGAACATTGTGGAGGAATTGAGCATGGTGCGGGACCCTCCTGTGTCCCAAAGAAATTCTAGGGGGTGTGCCCGAACTGTGCCTGCCACTCCCGGTCATCCGGACTTGTCCCAAATTGTGTTGCAGACCCAAGTTGGGGAGTCCGAATGCCGTCAATCGATGCTGTTCACGTCTGCGTTCTCGGAACGGGCGCTAACACTATGAATTGGCTTGGCTCTATTCTTATTCAGGGTATTTGCCTGCTGGTTTCGCTGTTGTTTCTGGGGGGGCATTGCACCCTCGTGCGTAATGTCCTAATTGTCCACAATTGTAGCACTCGTGGGATTTAGGCTGCTGTGGGCTATTTCTTCCCTCGTTTACCCATGCGGGTGACTGAATGCGTGTTAGCATCTGCCTGCTCTTCCTCTGCTTTGCCATAATCTGATTTTCCATGAAGGGACTGTTCCCAAGCTCGGGATAATCACTTTAGTACCAATTTCTCATTGTGGGTCTCGTCTGAGGGGTCATAATTGGCGCAAGCTCTCTGTCCTGCTTCGGTCGCGTGAGAGACTAGGATTTGAGTCCATTTGGCCAGATTGTCTGGTTTCAAATGGACGCGGGCTAAATCTCCGAATACTGCTGTGATATCCAAAGGCGTCCAGCAAATGCGGTTGGGTGCTCGGTCTTTTTCTGCCTACATTTATTGAGGCCTTCTCCCTTATTGTAGCCGATCGCATCTAGGATCGCTGCATGCATTTCTTGGAGGGTGCCTCCTCCTACATTTTGTGGGTCGGGATGGGCTGCCACGCCTGAGGGGGTCGAGGCTCAAAAGTGTGACCTTCACTTGCTCTTTTTCATGCCGTACATGGTCGCCTGTTGTTTAACCCTTGCAAAATAATGGTGTGGGTCCGATGTGGGTTGGAACGATGTTATCTTATCGCACGCGTCCCTTAATTGGGTGATGGTTAATGGGGTGGTGTACAGAAAATCGGGGTCTCCATCTGCTGTGTTCTGCCTGTGCAGTCGAGGGTGGGGGTGCTTTTCTTTTCTGAGATTTATCCTGAGTACATGTTCCATGTACATATCGATGGGCAGTCTCATTTAACTCCTGCCAATCGGGGCTATTTTCCTGATCTAACTGGGGTCCAAATGTATTCTGGAAACCATTTTGTACAGAGAGCAGGGATTGCAGGTCTGCAATTTGCTTTCGGCATTTGGCGTGGTCTCCTGAACTCTGCCTTTGTTCCGTCGTGGAACTGTGGAATGCTCGTAGGGCTGCTTTTAAATCGTTACATTGTTTCTTTAATTGCCCAACTTGGTGTTCTGTCTCTTCTCGTACCAACAGCGCGCGTTGCGTGTCTTGGTAGACCTTATCGTATTGTGACTGAAAGCTGCCTAGGTGAGCGAGACAAGTTTGGTGTGCCCGTTTGACATCAGCCATCTCCTTGTCCTTCGCCGTTAACTGCTCTCTAAGTTGCCTGTTAACCTTTTCGTACTCGCTAATGTCTCCCTCACTATTCTTCTCTCTGTTTTCCATCTCTCTGCGGAGCGTCTTCACGACCTCCTCTGTGCCAAGTAGGACACGATTGCCATCGTCTTACGAGCTTTCCCTCAGCTTTTCTTATGTATCTCGGTCAGGTTCTCCCAAGTATGTCCTATACTTCCGGGACCTGTTTTGTCGTTTGCACAAAATTCACTCCAAAGGGGCCATCCTTTCCCTTTGGGGTATTTTCTAATTTCCTCTTCCCATACGGGACACTGCCCTGCTCTTTTGGTCGCTGCGACCTCGAATTCCTGGGGGTTCATAAGGCGTTCCATTGCCTTCATTGCCATCTCTACTGTTATCTATGGGTTTCTACCGAATTTGGAACAGGGGTAATAAAGTGGTGATGTAAACACGGGTACGGCTTACGCTATTTTCCCGTCTACAAAACTCCCGACAGTTTTACGCAACAAAATCTATCAAGTTTACCTTATATTCCTGTCATTACGCATGCAAATAACACACTTCCCAATCTTGGAGATTTGATCGGCATTGGTCTTACGCTTGTGGTTTTTACGTTTTCCAATTGGGTTTCTAATTCAAATTTGGGTTCTCTCGGAGTGACAAAGCCACTTCTAGGTCGAGTCCCGTCAGATGTCGCCAGTAATGTTGCTATATTTACTTGCTATAAATATGGCGGTTAATAAGGTTGCCTTTCCTAATCCTAATTATGAGTATACTTTCAGAGACGCCAGGTATCTCTCGATCCCGCCACAAGGTTCAACCGGAATACTGATCAAGGAGCCAATACACCAGTTAGTTAGTTCAAAGTCAATGGTATTTATTTACACACAGTAAGATTTACTCATGCACAATAACACTACAAGCTAAGCTCTCTCTATCACTAACACCTATACTTAACTTCAGCTGCCTACTTAGGTCAGAGGAACAATGGCTGTTGTTCGGATTTGAGGCTGTTGGGTTCGAAGAGGTAACAGGTGTACAGCTAAGGTCGTCTGTCTGGTAGCGAGTGTTGACCTTGAACTTACTTGCTTCTGGTGATGCTGGTGGATGGGTCTCTCCGCTTAAGAGCCGAATCCAAGAGAGTGAACCTTTGGTGGGGGTTCCTTCTTATGGTTGGGGTAGTGGCGCCAGAATGTCTGAGACAGTATCAGCTACCTGAGCACTAGTCCTTTGTTCCTCGGAGATGGATCATCAATATGTAAATCGACCCAGAGTTTCAATTCCGTCGGCAAACTGCCTTCCAAATATCCATTCAGGCTCTGTGCCTGCTTGTTGCTTTGCATTGTCCACATTTCCCTATAGCCTCTGCGAGTGTTCATTTTATACACTGAAAGTGGCCATCCCAGATGGCTACAATCCTCAAAAGATCCCAGTAGATTTGTCAAACATAATTTCCCTTCCATAAATCCACGTTGAATTTGTCTAACCCTGTTGATATTTTCTAAATGTTCTGTTATCATATCCTTTATGATAGATTACAGCATTTTCCCTACTACTGATGTTTGGCTAAGTGGTCTGTAATTGCCCACTCTCCTAGCCTGTTCAAATGCTTCTGCAGCCCTGCTGCTTCCTCAAGACTACCTGTCCCTCTGCATATCTTTGTACCATCTGAAAACTTAGCAACAGTGCCTTCAGTTCCTTCTTCCAAATCGTTAATGTGTATTGTGAAAAGTTGTGGTCCCAATACCAACCCCTAAGGCACACCACTAGTTACCAGCTGACATCCTGAAAAAGACTGCTTTATCCCCACTCTCTGCCTTCTGCCAGTCAGCCAATCCTCTATCCATGCCAGTATCTTACCCTTAACACCATGGCTCTAACTTATTTAACAGTTTACTATGGCACCTTGTAAAAGGCCTTCTGGAATTCTAAATATATCACGTCCACTGGTTCTCCTTTGTCTAACTTCCTTGTTACTCCCTCAAAGAACTCTAACAGATTTGTCAGACATAACCTCCCCTTGACGAAGCGGTGCTGACTCAGTCCTATTTTATCATTCGCTTCCAAGTACTCCTCAATCTCATCTTTAATAATGGACTCTAAAACATTTCCAATGACTGAAATCAGACTAACCGGCCTATAAGTTCCCATCTTTTGTCTCCCTCCCTTCTTGAACAGGGGTGTTTTCTTTTGTCTCCCTCCCTTCTTGAACAGTCGCCATTTTCCAGTCCTCTTCAATTGTAACACCATTACATCTGATTCCAGTTTCTCCCTCTCAAACTGCAGGGTAAATTCTATTGTATTGTGGTCACTGCCCACAAACGTACCTTAAGTTCCCTAATCAGGTCTGCCTCATTACCCATCATCAAATCCAGAATTGCCTGTTCCCTAGAGGGCTCTACCACAAGCTGCTCCAAAAAAAACTTCTTGTAGACATTCCGCAAATTTATTTTCTTGTGACTATCAACCTGATTTTCCCAGTCCACCTGCATATTGAAGTCCCCCATGATTATTGTAATATTGCCTTTTCTAAATCCCTTTTATTTCTCATGATTTATTTTCTGCCCGACATCCTGACGACTGCTCGGGGACCTGTACATAACTCCCATCAGGGAGTTTTTTCCTTTGCGATTCCTCAACTCAACCCACACAGATTCTATGCCTTCTGATTCTATATCGCTTCTTGCTATCAATTTAATTTCATTCCTAACTAACAATGCAACCCCGCCCACTCTGCCCATCTGCCTATCCTTTTTGGTAGGACACACATCCTTGTATATTTAGATCCCAGCCTTGATCCCCTTGCAGCCACGTCTCTGTGATGCCCACAACATCACACCGGCCAAGTTCAATGTGCGCAACTAGCTCATTTACCTTGTTTCATATACTGTGCGCATTCAGGTACAATACCCTCCGTCCTGCATTAACTGCCATACCTCTCATATTTGTCCCCCTTTTTGCTCTGCCTGAAGTTAGATTCCTGTAAACTTCTATAGTCTCTGTTCTATTATGTGGTCTGGGAACTTTACTAACCTCTCTTGAGCCCTCAGTCCCTTTAACTAGTTTAAAGTAATAGGGCCAGAGAATTTACAGCGCAGAAGGAGGCCATCAAGGCTACAGTGGCCCTTGTAGGCGCACCCTACTGAAGCCCACACCTCCACCCTCGCCCCGTAACCCAGTAACCCCACCTAATCTTTGGACACCAAGGGGCAATTTAGCGTAGCCAATCCACCGAACCTACACATCTTTGGAATCTGGCAGGAAACCAGAGAATCCAGAGGAAACCATCGCAGACATAGGGAGAACATGTAGTCACCCGAGGCCGGAATTGAACCCGTGTCCCTGGAGCTGTGAGGCAGCAGTGTTAACCACTGTGCCACCATGCGGCCCATCATTAACCTGCACTTCTCATATGGGCCACAGTTTAGAAACTCCAAAGTATGTTATGAAGTCCACCTGACCGACAACCTTCAAGTTGAATTTGCCTTGGATGAGCATAAGAGCATACCCTTTAGGTGTGATTCAACAGTCTTCCAAGACACTTCAATCAAGCACATTTTATTCTAAGAACTTAGTTAACATTTATAAAAACACACAGCAAGAATTTCATTATTAATTACAAACATAAAGACACTACTCAAAGACATCTACGTATAACACTTAATGAATCCAATTCAAAAACAAAATCCCCAAAAACCAAAAATGCCTATTCAAGGGCTTGGTCCAGCACTCTGCATTCTCACTTGAATAAGACTGGCTTTCCCTGAGATTCTGATCCTGTCCCCAGTTTCTTCAAAGCTCCAGGGTCCCAGGTCCGATTCCCAGCTTGGGTCACTGTCTGTGTCGAGTCTGCACGTTCTCCCCGTGTCTGCGTGGGTTCCCTTGGGTGCTCCGGTTTCCTCCCACAGTCCAAAGATGTGCAGGTTACGTGGATTGGTCATGCTAAATTGCCCTTAGTGTCCAAAAAGGTTAGTTACGGGGATGTAGCCATCTGGGATGGCCACTTCCAGAATACAAAATGGACAGTTGCAAAGATTGCTGGGATAAATGGACAATGTTAAAAAAGCAAGCAGGCACAGAGCCTGTCTGCATTTTGGAGCCGCAGCTCCCAGACAAGAAGGACACTGTAGGCCCATCATCATATGGATGGCCCATCTCCAGGAACAAAGGAAGCTACTTAAGTAACCGATCTGGCCCCAGACCTCGCGGCGCCAGTTCCCCAAACTGAAAGCAGAAAACAAAGCAGGTCAACGGCCACCTAGGACACGGCCAGCCATCAGGGCACCCACCCCTTTATTGGTCAAGATCAATACGAGTGATCAAGATACGGCCAAATTAATTGGGACCAAGTTCAAGGCCCGCCCAAAAGCGCGCGAAGCCACTTCAGGTATAAGAAGAAGGCCGCAAGAGAGAATCGCTCTCTTGGCCTCGGCTCTCACAGCGGAGAGACCCTTCCACCAGCTGCACCAGAGGCAAGTAAGTCCAAGGTCAACGCTCGCCACCAGACG
The DNA here is from genome assembly GCF_047496885.1 of Scyliorhinus torazame. NCBI lineage: Eukaryota > Metazoa > Chordata > Chondrichthyes > Carcharhiniformes > Scyliorhinidae > Scyliorhinus > Scyliorhinus torazame. The sequence continues at coordinate 44,347,573 of NC_092721.1, forward strand.
GACGACCCTTCACCACTTCGACCCCAGCAGCCTCAGATCCGAACAATGGCCATTGTTCCTCTGACTGAGTGGGCGCCCTAAGCTAAGTATAGGCTTTAGCAGTAGTCATAGTTTAGTCTGTAGTATTTTGGGCATGAGTAGATATTACTGTGTGTGTAAATAAATAGTATTGACTTTGAACTAACTTACTGGTGTATTGGCTCTTTTGATCAATGTTCGGGTTTGAACCTTGTGGCGATATCGAAAGATACCTGGCGACTCTAGAGCAAACATAATTAGGACTAAGGAAGGTGACCATATTGACCGCCATATTCAGAGCCAACCAAAGAGAGCAACATTTACTGGCGACTCTGATGGGATTCGACCTAGAAATGGCCTAGTCACTCCGAGAGAACCCAAATTTGAATTGGAATCCAATTGGAAACAGAAAAACCACAAGTGTAAGAACGATACTGATCAAACTTCCAAGATTCGGAAGTATGATATTTGCATGCATACTAACAGGGATATAAGGTAAACCCGAGAGATTTAGTTGCGTAAAACTGTCGGGAGTTTTGTAGGCCGGAAATTAGCGTAAGCCGTACCCGTGTTTACATCACCACTTTATCAACCCCTGTTCCAAATTCAGTAGAGAGCCCAGAGATAGAGAAAATGGCAATGAAGGCAATGGAACGCCTTATGAACCCCCAGGAATTCGAGGTCGCAGCGACCAGTAGAGTAGGACAGTGTCCCATATGGGAAGAAGAGATCAGAAAATATCTCAAAGGGAAAGGATGGCGCCTTTGGAGTGAATTCTGCGCCAATGATGAAACAGGTCCCGGGAGTATAGGGTATACTTGGTGGGAGAACCTGAAAGAGATCCATAAGAAGAGCTTAGGGAAAGTTCGCAAGCCGATGGCAATCGTGTCCTGCTTGACACAATTGCGATGCACAGAGGAGGTCATTAGGACGCTCCGTAGAAAGATTGAGGAGAGAGACAGGAATAGTGAAGGAGATGTGCGCGGATTTGAGAAGGAGAACAGGGAATTGAGAGAGCAGTTAGCGGCGAGGGACAAGGAGGTGGCTGATGCCAAGCTGGCACACCAGTCTTGTCTCGCCCATTCAAGTAGTTTTCAGGCCCAATATATGATAAGGCCTACCAAGACACGCAACGCGCAGTCTTGGTAAGACAGGAAACCAAACAAGTTGAACAGTTACAGAAACAGTGCAACGATTTAAAAGCAGCCCTACGAGCGCGCCACACTTCGACGACGGAACAAAGGCAGAGCTCGGTTGATCACGCAAAGTGCCGGAAGCAAATTGCAGAACTGCAATCTCTGCTTTCCATTCAGAATGGGTTTCAGAGCACGTTTGGACCCCAGTTAGACCAGGAAAATGGCCCCGATTAGCAGGAGTTAAATGAGACTGCCCATAGATATGTACATGGAACATGTACACAGGAAAAACCCCAGAAACAAAAATCACCCCAACCCCCGACTGCACAGGCAGAACATACCCCTATGAGCCCTGTAACCACACAGCACAGGGTCACAACAGAAGGAGACCCAGATTTCCTGTACGCAACCCCGTTAACCGTAACCCAATTACGGGACGCGTGTGATAAAATTACACCGTTCCTCCCCACATCCGACCCCCACCATTACTTTGCAAGTGTAAAACAGCAGGCGACCATGGGCGGCCTGGATGAAAAGGAGCAAGTGAAACAAACAGTTTTAAGCCTCAACCCTTCAGTTGTGGCAGCCCTTTCCGACCCACAGAATATAGGAGGAGGCACACTCCAAGAAATGCACACAGCGATCCTAGATGTGATCGGCAATAACAGAGGAGACCCCATAGAAGGCTTAAACAAATGTAGGCAGAAAAAGACAGAGCACCCCACAGCGTTTGCTGCACGCTTGTGGATTCATTTTACAGCGGAATTTGGAGAGTTAGCCCGCGCCCATTTGTCCCCAGAAAATATGGCCGAATGGACTCGCATCCTAGTCTCTCATACGACAGAGGTAGGACAGAGAGATTGCGCAAATTACGACACCTCAGATGAGGCCCACAACGAGAAATGGGTTTTGAAGGGATTGTCCCATGCTTGGGAACAGTCCATCCAAGGCAAAAACGCATTTGTTAAAACTGAGGAAGAACAGGCAGACATGCATTCAGTTCGGACGCACCAGAACCCCGCATGGGTAAATGAGGGCAGGAACAGCCCACAGCAACCCAAATCCCAGGAGTGTTACAATTGCAGACAATTAGGACACAACGCACGAGAGTGCAATGCACCCCAGAAGCAGCAGAAGAATCAACAGACAGGCACCCTGAGTAAGAATAGGGCAAAGCCAATCCACAGCGTTAGTGCCCGTTCTGAGAACGCAGATATGAACGGCACTGACTGACGGTGTTCGGGCTTCCCAACTTGGGTCTGCGACACCCTTTGGGACATGTCCGGTAGACCAGTAGTGGCAGGCACAGTCCGGGGACATCCCGTAGAACTTCTTTGGGACACAGGAGGGTCCCGCACCATGCTCAATTGCTCCACGATGTTTCAGCGGGACACGTGGCCCACCACCGACACCATCACACTCAGCGGTTTTACAGGTCATTTACAGCAAGGACACATCACAGCCCCTGTAGCAATCGAGATAGGGAACATTAAAACTAAACATCCCGTAGTTCTGGTCGATCTACCCCAGACAGCCGAACACGTCTTAGGAATTGACTTTATAAGCTCCCACAATCTATCATTTGATCCGGTAAATAAATGTGTATTGAGAATGGCAAAGGAAGCACGACTCCCCGTCATGCTCACAGTTGGAGACTATGAAAACAGAATTAGCACAGTAGGAGACTTCTGGTTCGACCCCCGAGCCATTAGTCAGAATAAAGAAGTTAGGGAAGTCCTGCAGCAACACAAAGCAGCATTTGCACAGCACAAACACGACTGTGGCAAAAATCGCTGGCTTAGTGAATATTACAGGTCCCGACCCAAGACCCCAAAAGCAGTACGGTTTTCCCCAAGAAGCAGAGGGAGAAATCTCAAAGGTAATACAGAGTCTGCTTGATCAAGGCGTAGCCTCCACGAACAATGCACCAATTTGTCCCGTCAGGAAACTCAATGGATCATAGCGACTGACCATTGATTACCGGGAACTGAACAAAGTAACCCCAGTAGCAGCCCCCACCATAGCCACGGGTCCCGAGACCATGCTCAAACAGGGACCAGAGTCAATTTAAAAAAAAATCAGTTTTGGACATTAGCAATGGCTTTTGGTCCATTCCATTGGATAAAGCCAATATAAATTCGCATTCATATTCAAGGGACAACAATATACGTGGACATGCCTTCCACAAGGCTTCCACAACTCCCCTTCCATTTTCCACCGACAACTGGCAAATGGATTATCAAAATTTTCCCGACCCAATTGTATGGTCCAATATGTAGATGATCTGCTACTACAGACGGACACAAAGGGAGAGCACATTTCGCTTCTCGCCGAGCTTTTAGGACTCCTAGATTGGATGTAAAGTGAACCCCAAGAAGGCCCAGATTTTGCAGGAAAAAGTGATTTACTTGGGTACAGTAATCACACATGGTAAACACGAGATCGAGCAAAAGAGAATTGACTCGATCGTCAAATTGTCCCTTCCCCATAACGTAACAGCCCTCCGGTCATTTCTAGGACTGGTTGGCTACTGTAGAAACCATATCGACGGTTTTGCCACAAAAGCACCTTGGGAATGGCTTCCACAGCACACGGATGCCGTGGATGCTTCAAAAAGAGCCCTCAGCACAGCCCCCGCATTACAGGTCCCAGATCCACTTTCCCCGTACGCAATTGAAGTTGCAAGCACCGACCGAACCCTTTCGGCTGTGCTCCCCCAAGAACGCCATGACCGATTAGGCTCCGTGGCAGACGCCTCACGCGTGTTAGATCCTGTCGAGCAAGGATTTTCTGCCTGCGAAAGGCACCTGCTTGCAGGTTTTTGGGCAGTACAATACTTTGCCTACATTACAGGACTCAAACCCATCACCATTCTCACTGAACACACCCCAACACAGCTACTACTAGATGGTCGACTTAAAGATGGCACAGTCAGCCAAATCCGTGCAGCCCGTTGGACCCTTCTTTTACAGGGACAGTACATAACAGTTAAGAGAACCAAGACCCACACTTTCCTCGCCAATAATTTACAATATGCAGGTACCCCACATGAGTGTGAGATCATCTCCACTAAACATAACACAGGACCCTTTATACCTAAGTCAGCTCATAGGAAAGCAAGTAATACACCCCAGAGACCCCAGCCCACAGTCACGCACGCACCCATTAGAATCTATGTGGATGGCTCCTCCACAGTTTTAAATGGGAAAAGAATTACCGGTTGCGTTATTTATGTCGAGGACGCGCAGGCACGCGCCCGAGAAGAGATTTTGTTGAAATTACCAGGACACTTAGGCTCGGAGGCAGCAGAACCGGCAGCCATAGCGTACATTGTAGATCACCCCGACTCGTTTCCGACCCCAGCCGACATATATTCGGACAGTTTATATATCTGCAAAGGTTTAACTGAATTCCTACCCCTGTGGGAAACTAGAGGATTCGTTTCTGCTGACGGAAAGCCCCTACCCTCAGCCCCATTATTCCGGCGTAACCTAAAGACAGCTAAATATGGGAAATATGGCATTATTAAAGTTCGCAGTCATCATCGTTCTTCCCCCCCATGGTAACGTTAAAGCAGACGCCCTAGCGAAGGCAGGTTCCAGACATGGTCACTTTTGGAACCCCCCCCGAAAGCTCCCCAGTACACGCGGTTCAGGTCTCACAGACCAACATTCATGATTTGGGAAAGGCTCAAAAAGAAGATGAGAAGCTCATGGAAGTTTTAAAAGGTAAATTCCCAACCCCTTATGATAAGTTTAAAAACTCGATAACCACACATGACGGTGTGATTTTAAAAGACGGCATTTATGTATTCCCCAGCCAGGACAGGAACCAAAATATTTGTCAGTTCCATGACAATCATGGACACCAGGGCATTGAACCCACCCTAGCCCACCTCAGACCTCTCTGCTAATGACCTGATTTAAAAAATAATGTAACTCACTAAATTGAGAATTGCTTAATCTGTGCCCAGAACAATCTGGAGAGATATGCAAGAAAAGCCCAGATAAGTCACACCCGCCCTGTTAATGGCCCCTGGACGAATTTGCAAATAGGTTATATAGGACCCCTACCCCCTGCAGAAATAGTTTTAAGTATGTGTTGGTGGTCATCGACACCTTCACAAAATGGGTGGAAGCTTTTCCATCCAGAACAAACACAACCAAAACGACAGCTAAAATCCTAACACAGCACATCTGTACAAGATGGGGCCTCCCACGCAGTATAGAGTCCGATCAAGGCTCCCATTTTACAGGACGAGTGATGAAAAACGTCCTCACAATTTTCGGAATAAAGCAAAAGTTTCATAAAGCATACCACCCCCAATCAAGCGGCATTGTAGAAAGGATGAACAGAACTCTAAAAGCCATCCTCAGGAAAATGGTGCAACAGCACAATAGCACCTGGGACTGAGTTCTCCCCTTTGCACTGATGTTCATAAGAAACACGCTATCCACGTCGACAGGATACACCCCCCACACCCTCATGACCGGACGCCCCATGAAAGGGACAGAGTATTTATTAGGACTGGATTTGGACAGCTCCACAGTCACCGCCCTCACGCATGAAAAAGCAGTACAGCAGATTATTGATAATATAAAGGCAGCCCAGCTCGCAGCAGCTGTCAGACTTGGGACACGGAAGAAGCAAAGCAAGGCTTGCTTTGATAAAATGGTACACGCCACCGAGTTCGCAGTAGGGCAGCAAGTGATGCTATCCCGATACAACCCCAGTTCATTCCTTTCCCCCAAATTTTCCGGACCGTACTCCATCTCTGACAAAGTCAGCCCCTCAGTATACAAGATCACATATCCCAACGCAGGTCTGCGTGGTTTCACATAAACCAGCTTAAGGCTTATGGCTCGCAGAACAACCATGCACACCACATCTCGCTTGCAGCAGCAGATGAGCACGCCCCGCCCACGAATGACGTATTCCAATCCTCCCCCAACCAGTCCAGCCCGTCCTCAGACATGACTTCGACTCCACCCCCAGAGGCACGACTCCGCCTCTCCCTTCCTTCAACCAGCAGCGACAGCGACAGCGATAGCGACAGCCCCAGCACACCACGCTACGATTACACCCCTGCACCAGGCCCCACTCCCAGCGATTCCGAACATGATTCCAGCAACCCCTTCGAGATAACATACATTAAAGTCCCTGACCCTGACCCACCGCCCGACGATTATGGATTAAAACCTTGCAGCTCCAACCTCGACACAAGATCCTGGCACCGAGACAATTCGTTCAGGCTCATCCGGAATGACGAGATGGACCCCAATTCGCCCCACGCAGCTTTAGCAAACCTACTCCAGTCAAGAGTATGGCAGCCGGGAGAAGAGGATGACATAGAGTCTGACTCCCACCAAACAAATCCCTTTGCGACTCTGTTCGCTACTGAGCAATGAGGTGTCCAGATGACGGTAAAAAGGAACCAATGGAGAGTCACGGTGTCTTTTCTGATGGAACCTGCACCATGTTTGTAATGAATGTATGTTCTTTATTGTGAACGTTAAATGTTGTTTCTTAATTTAAAGTTTTTCATGGCCCCACGCCACCACTCTTTTAACGCCCACTGGCAGTTAATGGAACAAGTTTGTCGACAGACAACCGTTCAGAGGAACTAGTTTGTCGGCAGACAACCAATCATAGCTACTCTCCTGATTTGAAGGTAATCACGAGAGGCAGCCCCCACGGCGACCACATGTTCATTCCGTTCTTGCCGGCCGCTCAGGCAGTGGAGAAACGGCACTGGTCTCCGCCCTGCCTGAAAATCCCCCTCTGGTCAGCTACGCTCGGGTAGAGCACACATGGCACTGGTCACCGTCCTACCCGGGGATTCCACCCATTCTTACCCACCGCGGCCCATACGCACCCCATTTTGGCTCTTTAAGTTCAAAACGTTTTGTTTGTTTATGGCAACCCTTAGGTTGCTTCCAAATGCTATTTACATCCTCAAACACTGGGATGGTAGATTGCACAGGCTGCGAGATGGCTCGCACTGTGTCAGTATTTTTCTCGGATGTCCCAAATATTTGGTTTTTTTTAAAAAATGAGGGAGTCACAGATGGTGACCTATTATGATGGGTAATTGGCAATAAGAGGACAGACAGACAGACATACGAGATCTTAAGCAAGATAATAACAGATATTATGCTTGTGTCCATAGAACTTCAGAACCTCAAGAACCTCAGAAGAAGAAAAGAAGAAGACAGAAAGAAGGAAAGATGAAGACAACCATCATGTTCTCCAGTTGGATCTTAGCGGGATCCCTCCAGTTGCACGCGGACGCTACCCCCCTGACCCCTACCACGCAGCCCGTGAATGTTTCCCACCCCTGCCATACACTAAACCCCAAGACAGTGACCAGTACACCAACCTGGTGTGACCGGTTCATCACCTGGTATTCCCTATCCTACGTTGTGGAATCACTATTAGTACTTGCGATACTCTGCAGTGTCGTTCAGACTCTAAGACTGAGGAAATGGCAGAGGGAAGCCTCCCACACTCGCACTCCAATGTACACCCTCAGATCCCCTATTTTTGGACTTCAACAAACCCCCCAACCCCTTTAAGTGAATTAAAGGGCATCCGTTTTTTTGTGTGTGTTCGTTCCAATAAAAAGAAATGTAAAACTCTGTACTTGACTGCCAAGCCAGAGAGACCTGTGTTGCTGCTATTTGTACAGTTTAAAATGTGGTAAATTCTTTTGATTGTTTGAGTAAGAATAGCTTAGTTAAGGATAGTTAGAGCTTCCAGTTTTTGTATTTTGTAATGCATGCCTGAATGTCATAGTGCCCCGTAGAATTGTATAATGATGTATGTACATAAATAATTTAGGTCAAAGTTGCAATTCAGAGGACAGAGCAGTGTAGAGCCGATGAAGTGCTTACGGGTGCCCAACTTGGGAGGAGAACGAAGATGACGTGGTTATTTGATCCTTCACGCTTCGCGTTGAGGATCACTACGAGGGGGTGTAGCCATCTGGGATGGCCACCTCCAGAATACAAAATGGACATTTGCAAAGATTGCAGGGAAAAATGGACAATGTCAAGAAAGCAAGCAGGCACAGAGCCTGAATGCACATTGAAGCCGCAGCTCCCAGACAAGAAGGACACTGTAGGCCCATTAGCATATGGATGGCCCATCTCCGTGAACAAAGGAAGATACTTAAATAACCGATCTGGCCCCAGACCTCATGGCGCCAGTTCCCCAAACTGAAAGCGGAAAACAAAGCAGGTCAACGGCCACCTAGGACACGGCCAGCCATCAGGGCACCCACCCCTTTATTGGTCACGATCAATACCAGTGATCAAGATACGGCCAAATTAATTGGGGCCAAGTTCAAGGCCCGCTTAAAAGCGCGCAAAGCCCGTTCAGGTATAAGAAGAAGGCCCCAAGAGAGAATCTCTCTCTTGGACTCGGCTCTCACAGCGGAGAGACCCGTCCACCAGCTGCGTCAGAGGCAAGTAAGTCCAAGGTCAACGCTCGCTACCAGACGGACGACCTTAGCTGTTCCCCTTCACCACTTCGACCCCAGCAGCCTCAGAACCGAACAATGGCCATTGTTCCTCTGTCTGAGTGGGCGCCCGAAGCTAAGTATAGGCTTTAGCAGTAGTGATAGTTTAGTCTGTAGTATTTCGTGCATTAGTAGATATTACTGTGTGTGTAAATAAATAGTATTGACTTTGAACTAACTAACTGGTGTATTGGCTCTTTTGATCAATATTCGGGTTTGAACCTTGTGGCGGTATCGAAAGATACCTGGCGACTCTCGAGCAAACATAATAAGGAAGGCGACCATATTGACCGCCATATTCAGAGCCAACCAAAGAGAGCAACAGGGATACGATGGAGATGTGGGCTCAGATAGGGTGATCTTTCCATGGGCCAGTGCAGACTCGAATGGCCAAATTGCCTCCTTCTGCACTGTAAATTCTATGATCTATAGTCTCACCAGCAGGTTTAAACCCTCCCGGAAAGCAAACTATATATTTTAAGTTACCAAAGCTGGTGGCTATAATCAATGGGTTTTTTTCTGAAACAACTCGTTAAAATGTAAATAGAAAGAGACAGGCCACAACACTTATTTTCTCTGTTTGTAGTCCACAGCAGCCAAAACTGAAAGTGAAAGTAAAACCAACCTCACAGCCACAGCTCAGCTCCACCCACAAAATGACATCACTGAAGCCATGTGATACGACAAAAACCTTTCTTAAAGGTACTCTCCCCTGACACTTCTACCTTCTCCTTTAACTTGGGTTTTCTAATTCTCCATTCAACTGAACCCTCCCCACCACTATTTAATTTAAAGCCCTAGTTATGCGATTCGCCAGGACTCTGGTCCTAGCATGATTCAGATGAAGACAGTCCCATTAGAGAAGGTCCCCTGCAGCCAATGGTGCCTCAGCTCCACACTGTAATCCTGCTGCCAATGTCCCATGAATTCAAATCTTTCTCACTCACCAATCTTTTTTAAAATAAATTTAGAGGACCCAATTATTTTTTTTTCAATTAAGGGGCAATTTAGCGTGGCCAATCCACCTAACCTGCACATCTTTGGGATGTGGGGGTGAAACCCACGCAGACATGAGGAGAATGTGCAAACACCACACGGACAGAGATGCAGGGTTGGGATTCGAACCCGGTCCTCAGCGCCGCAGTCCCAGTGCTAACCACTGCGCCACATGCCACCCCTACTCACACGCCAATCTTTGAGCACGCATTTACCACCTGAATCTTATTGACCCTATGCCAATTAGCTCATGGCTCAGGTGGTAATCCAGAGATTATTATCTTTTTCGTTCTGCTTTTCAATTTAGCCCTGAGCTGTTCATACTCCCTTAGCAGAACCTCTGTCTTTGTTCTACCTCTGTCGTTGGTAACTATGTGGATCATGACAACTGGATCTTTACCCTCCCACATCAAATCTCCAGATGAGATATCCCAAACCCGAGCACCAGGCAGGCAACACAACCTTTGGGGTTCTCGACCCTGGTCGCATAGAACAGTGTCAATGCCCCTAACTATACTATCCCCAATTCCCTCCCCCACATGAGCGTCTCCCACTGTGCTGTGGTCAGTTTGCTCATCCTGCCTGCAGTCCCCATTCCCATCCACACAGGGAGCACGAATCTCAAATCTGACAGGGACAAGGACTGAGGCTCCTGGATCCCTCTAGCTGCCTCACTCGCAGCCACACCCTCCTGTCCCAGACCACTGGCCGAATTTAAGTTAGTTGTTCTAAGGGGTGTAACTGCCTCCTACAGCATAGTCTCCAAGTACCTGTCCCCTCCTTGATGTGGCACAGCATCCAACGCTCAGAATCTATGTTTATGACACTAACTGCTGTATGATGAGCTTAAATATCCACTGTGAATATTCGCGAAAGGATGAATGGCGGAGTGGATGAATGAGTGAATGAGTAGATGGCAGAGTTTAGTGGGGGTAGCTGGTGGATGGGTAGGGTGGTAAGTAGGATGACAGGTGGGTGAGATGGAATGTAGCAGGTGTAGGTGTATCCGGGGGAGATGGGCTGGGTAGAGTCAGTGCGGAAGAGCTCAGGGGTGTAGTGGAATGGTGAGGGTGGGGTAATCGGGTCAAGTCAAGGGTATCCAGTCGAATTAGGAAGTGATTGGTGGTGCAGGGAATGGGGGGTGGGCAGGGGGTGGAATTCTATAGTTACCAAGGTAATGTACAAGGGTTTAGAAATTCTAAGCTCCTCAGCCTACCCAAAAGACATGCAGGGAATCACTTTTAGAACTTCACAGATCAGATTTTGCATGGCAATTTCCCAGGCGTTCAAACTTCCTCTGGGCAATTTCCCTGCACTGTGAAGCATCCAAATATGTGATTTGAATTGCAAGTGCCGCGTGGAACACACTTGATTCCACTGAGAAATGGTGCGGGATACGCCTAGTCCGTGATCGACACTCAGGAGGCTGACAAGTTGCAGCCGCACATACATATTACACTCCCTACACATTTATCCCAGCCAAAAGGATGGCGCTGCTGGAGTGCACCCATACAGTAGATGGGTTGTCTGGGGCCAGAGGGCACCTATATGACCCGTGGCACCAGGTTCAAAGCGGGATGTTAGCGGTGAGCGCAGCTGCATGGCTGCCTTGCCAACTGCGGCAATGGTGCTCCTTGTCCGTCCACCCCGACCCTACAGCCTACTTCCTGGCCACCCCCCATTACACCCTCCAGGTCTGGCAGAAGCTCCCCGGCCAGCGGCACAACTGGCAGCACACGATGGCCATGTTGGACACTTTCCGCACCCCCTCCCTCTCCCTCAGCAGCACAAATGAACCACGCTGTCGGGAACTTAGCCCATCGGAGGTGGCGGATCACAGAGGCCCTGGAGAATACCGGGTCGGGCCCGCTAATGATATGCAAGTGGTGCCTACTGTACGTGTGGAATAAAATGCATTGACGCCGTTTTTTGAGGTGATGAGAATTGCGACATGGCGTCAAATTGGCATCTGCCACCTTTTTGGCGTCTGAAGCTATTCTCCACCCATTTGCATTTCCCGATTTCAGCGTCAGCTCATGGAGAAACCCACCCTTTGTTGTAACTACATATCTTACAATCGTTTCATGCCTTTTTTAATTTTAATTTCTGCGTATTTATTCAAATTCAATCGTTTTTCTCTTTTGTTGGATTCCAAGTAGGCTAACATTACACTGCAGTAAAAATAAAGATTATTATTATCATATTATTAATTTTACTTTTACATTATGATCATTCACTCAAGAGTGGACTAGCTTCATGAAGAGTTTGGATAGAGTCATGGTGAATTTGGGAGGGCTGGGTGATTGTCAATCATGATGTGGGAGCCAAAAAGGATGGAGCAATAATACTTTATTCCACATAAAGAGTTGAATTAATTAAGAAATACAGAGCGGAGTTTCTGCTTTGAGTATAGTCACTGATTCCAACACATAATTATGCACAAAACTATACCTGTGTGTTTTCACATAAACTGTTTTACATATCACAATTTGCCATGGATCAGCACACTTTAAAAACAAATCTATATATGAGCGTCGATATAAATATGCATTACAAAACCCATTTAGAATATCCCTGGAGATATCTGGGAGCAGTTTCATGGCAAAGTTTTGATTAATAAAGCTGAAAATGAGTTTATTACAAAATGAAGCATTTTTAATCACTGTATCTAACTACTTTCTACCTGTGAGGAACCTGAATTTAAATGTTTTAAAATGATGAAAAACTATTTTCTTGTTATAATTGTGTACATTTTTCAGATTCTTAATAAATGTTTTTTAAAAATCATACAAAACATTTCAAAATGTATGCAACTATGTCCTAGCATTCAGAAGATCCAGCTTATTTTTTGGACTCTCACTAGTAGGTGTGAGTGCAATTAAAGGAAATTTTCATTGGTGATTAATTCACCTTGGCTAGCTTTCTGGACTGGAATGTATTGACATTTCTAAGATGAGCACTCACAGCAATGAGTTAGCACTTTGGCAAAAGAAAACCTTCCACAGGTCATATTTGTATTTGCTGCTATGGTCATGCAATGAACCTGGTTGTAAATGTGTGTAGCGTGAGATAATAAGACAAGGTAAAGTTAAAAGGAAGAACTTTATATTACGTATCAACACAATTCCAGTTCCCTTGACTCCCAGGCTTACACCAATGATACGCCACTACCCAGGTCCTCACCCTGGTACCTGATAGGCTCAGGTTCGCGCGCTCCATTCCCTTAGGTTCCGGGTGGGTTACGTGGCCCGCAAAGAACCGCCCGTGAAAGTGGCCATGCTATCACATTTCTCCCCCCTCAAGTTCCCTCACAATCACACCAAAAGAAACTCTTACATGGAACCAGTTAAACAGAATTCTCAGTAAGGGAGCCAATGGACAAAGTTGATAAGGTCAGTCTATCAGGGGACTTTCGTACTCTTGCAAAGTGCCGCAACTCTACAACTGGTCTCTCCATACTTGAAGCATCAGAATCCACATCATGGGAAGCAGATTTGCAAATCCCAAAGGTGGGGCAGTACCGACACCCTCCTCAGCTCCTTCTGCTGATACACAAAATTCCCCTTGGAAAGACCTTTGTTCTAACACCATCGACTCTGTGGCTGATACGCTGGTAACGATTACCGGGTCCACACGCCTTGCTGGGGGGGGGGGGGGGGGGGGGGGGGCGGGGCATGGGGGGCATAGCTTCCCGTGTTCTCATATGGTCAACATGCTTCAGCACTATACAACCCCGTAGGTCGATGACAAATGACACTGGGCCAGTCCTTGCAACAATCCTCCCGGGCATCGAAGCTGCTTACCCTCCAAAATTAGGGACGTAAATAAAATCCTCTGTTTAAAATGACCTCTCTCCCTTGGGTGAGTCATGGATCTCCTTCTGTGAGGGCTGCTTAGCCTCCACCCTCCCCAACAAATAACAGAAAATCAAGGTCAAGACGGGTCCTCAGGCATCTACACATCAATAATTTGGCTGGAGTGTCCCCAGAGGTGTCCTGTGCGGTCCTGTTGTACGAGAATAAGAAATCTGCGAAATGGAGCAGTAATGATTGGTCGGACTTGAAGTGTTGGGTGCTCTGCCACACAGATGAACCAAAACGGTTGTGAATGGTACACCGAGTTTTATTCCAAACATCTATTTACACTGGTAAACTGTTTACTGAGGTTTGATCATGACCCTTGATTCTGTGGACCTATTCCTAATTCTATCTTGTAGTGGCACTAAGCACATGGTGGATGTCTGAGTGGCCTGCAATGAGCTCTGTGCCCTGAGCCATCTCCTGCTCGAGTGCCCAGGAAGTGTCGTGTTCCCTGTTTTGTACTGTGTATGCTCTTGCCTGTGATTGGCTGTCGTGTTGTGTGTGTTGATTGGTCCGTTGATCTGTCCATCAGTATGTATGTATGTATGTGTTATGATGTTTACCTGAATATCATGACATCCTCCCTTTTTTACAAGAACAAGTGCCTACGTGGTCATAAATAGAGATGTGCACTGAGTGTAGCTAAATGTGTGTGTATGCAATATTTACAGCATGTACATGAGGCTAAACTATATACAAGGGGCGATGTCGGGTGCGACATAACAACGAGGTTGTACCATAAACAAAGAACAGTTGAACGATAAAACAAATTCCTGTAACGATAAGAACATAAACATATTAACACAGTGGTAGTATGAGTTCAATGTACAAGTAGTCTCATAAGTCCAGTCTAGTAGATGGGCGACAAATTCGGGTTGACCGCCTCAAGGGTAGGTCTGGATCCACCGGCTGAGGAATGGGCCTGGCCACGGGCGACGACGGAAGGGGCATGGTGGCAGGCAGCTCCACGAAGTCGATGTCAGGAACAACAGGAGGGCGTGGTGTCGGTGTAAGGTCCCGTAGCGAGCATGGAAGTAGGCGAAGAGCCCGGCGATTGCGCCTACAAATGTATCCATCAGGCATGCGAACCAGGAACGAGCGGGGAACCACGCGTCGGAGAATTTCGGCAGGTACTGACCAGCTACCTTCTGGTTGGTGGATGTGGACTTCAGGGGCCAGGGCGGGAAGATCAGTTGCCCGTGTGTCATATGCCTTCTTCTGGCGACCACGCTGCAGTTGCATCCGTGCAGTACCGGAGCATGGTCTATTGTGAGTGCCAGGATGGAAGGCACAGTGGTCCTGAGGGCGTGACCCATCAACAGCTGGGGCCGAGTGATAGGCTAGCAGGGCTAGGCAGAAATCCGATCCGGCAGCAGCAGCCTTGCAGAGGAGCCGCTTGACAATGTGAACGCCCTTCTCCGCCTTTCCATTGGACTGGGGATGCAGAGGGCTGGACGTCACGTGTGTGAAACCATACGAGGCAGCAAAAGATGACCATTCCTGGCTGGCGAAACAGGGCCCATTGTCCGACATGACAGTCATCGGAAAGCCGTGCTGAGCGAAGGTGGCTTTGCAGGCCCTTATGACAGCGGACGATGTCACATCGTGCAGGCGTATGACCTCTGGAAAGTTGGAAAAGTAGTCAACGACGACGACATAGTCCCTGCCGAGCGCGTGAAAGAAGTCCACACCCACCTTCGCCCAGGGGGACGTCACCAGCTCATGGAGCAGAAGCATTTCAGGAGGTTGCGCCGGTTGAAACCTTTGGCAGGTGGGGCAGTTGAGCACCATATTGGCAATGTCATCACTGATGCCCGGCCAGTATACCGCCTCTCAGGCCCTCCGTCTGCATTTCCCGACCCCCAGATGGCCTTTGTGTAGTTGGTCGAGGACCAGCTTGTGCATGCTGTGTGGAATCACAATCCGGTCCAGCTTCAGAAGGGCACCATCAATGACGGCCAGGTCATCTCGGACATTGTAGAACTGCGGGCACTGCCCTTTGAGCCACCCTCCCGTCATGTGGCGCATCACACGCTGTAGAAGGGGGTCAGCCGCAGACTCTCGGCGAATACGGGCCAGACTGGAGTCGTCAGCTGGCAGATTTGCCGATGTGAAGGCCACCTGCGCCTCGACCTGACAGACGAACCCCTCCGAATCTGGCGGCGTGCTCACTGCTCTCGATAGGGCATCCGCAATGATAAGGTCCTCATCCGGGGTGTAGACCAGTTGGAGGCCATACCTCCTAAGTTTAAGTAGGATGCGCTGGAGGTGAGGGGTCATCTCGTTTAGATCCTTATTAATGATGCTGACCAGGGGGCGGTGGTCAGTCTCAACGGTAAACCGGGGGAGACCATACACATAATCATGGAACTTGTCTAACCCGGTTAGCAAGCCCAGGCATTCCTTTTCGATCTGCACGTAGCGCTGTCCTGTGGGGGTCATGGCCCGCGAGGCATAGGTGACCGGGGCCCATGACGCAGTGTCATCCTGCTGCAGGAGCACTGCCCCAATGCCGGACTGGCTGGCATCAGTCGAGATTTTAGTGGCACAAGATGTGTCAAAAAACGCCAACACCGGTGCTGTGGTGAGCTTATGTTTGAGCTCCTCCCATTCCTGCTGGTGTGTGTGTGTAGCCACTGGAACTCAGTGGACTTCTTGACGAGGTGGCGCATAGCTGTCGTGTGGGAGGCAAGGTTGGGAATGAACTTCCCCAGGAAGTTGACCATGCCTAGAAAGCGGAGCACTGCTTTCTTGTCTGCCGGCTGCGGCATGGCTGGAATGGCGCTCACCTTGTCTGCATCCTGACGCACTCCTGACCAGGAAATGTGGTCCCCCAGGAACTTCAGCTCGGCTTGGCCGAAAGAACACTTGGATCGGTTGAGGCGCAGGCCGTTTTCGCGTATGCGCGCAAAGACGCGCTGGAGACGATAGATGTGCTCCTGTGGTGTGGTGGACCAGATGATGACGTCGTCCACATAGACGCGCACCCCTTCGATGCCCTCCATCATCTGTTCCATGATTCTGTGAAAGACCTCGGATGCCGAGATGATGCCAAATGGCATTCGGTTCTGGCAGAACCTGCCGAAAGGGGTGTTGAAGGTGCACAGCTTTCGGCTAGACGGATCCAGTTGGATCTGCCAAAAACCCTTCGAGGCATCCAGTTTCGTGAAGATTTTAGCCCGGGCCATTTCGCTCGTGATCTCTTCCCGTTTGGGTATGGGGTAGTGTTCCCTCATAATGTTGTTGTTGAGGTCTTTTGGATCAATGCAGACCCGGAGCTCATCGGAGGGCTTCTTAACACACACCATGGAGCTGACCCATGGCGTGGGCTCCGTGACTCGGGATAGGACCCCTTGGTCCTGGAGATCCTGCAGCTGCTGCTTGAGGCGGTCTTTGAGTGGCGCTGGGACCCTGCGAGGTGCGTGAATGACCGGGGTGGCGTCCGGTTTGAGCCGAATTCTGTAGGTGTAGGGCAGTGTTCCCATGCCCTCGAATGCCTCCTGGTTGTGGGCGAGGAGCGATTGGAGCTGTGCGCTGAACTCTGCATCCGGGAAGTCAGATGTGCCGTCTGGAGAGAGAGAGTGGACTCGTTGCACGAGGTGGAGAGCCTTGCATGCCTGTGCGCCTAGCAGGGAGTCCTTCGATGAGCCGACTATCTCGAATGAGAGTGTGGCCGTGTGTGTATTGTGTGTCACCTGGAGCTGGCAGGATCCCATAGCCGGGATAACGTTCCCGTTGTAGTCGACTATCCTGCAACGGGATGGCCGAATTGGTGGTCTGAACTTCATGGCGTAGAAGGCTGACCATGCTATGAGGTTGGCGGAGGCACCAGTGTCCAAGCGAAACGTTATCGCCGATCGGTTGACCGTTAGGGTGGCACACCATTCATCACCCGGATTGATCGTGTTAACTTGCACCGGCTGGTGGGTCCTGGGTGGAGACATTCGGTTCCCATCAATGACCGCAACACGGAAGGCGTCCCGGTCGTCTGTGTCACTGGTCTGGACATCGTCTGGGCATGATTCGTAATAAGGAGGCTGAATGGTCAGCACGTCCCTGCGAGGTTGTCGGAGTTGGGGAACATTGACAGGTTGAGCTGCTCGACAGCAAGCAGCGTAATGGCCCACCTTGCCACAGCGGAGGCATTGTCGGGTTCTTGCGGGACATTGCCGCTTTAAATGTGCGGCTCCACAGTTGCCGCACGTCGTGATGTCATGGCGTTCATTGTGCCACTGCGCACACGCGGTTCGGTCTTACGTCGGGCACGCCTGCGCATCACGCCCCTCAGTGTTGCCGTAGTTTTTGGCGCGCACAAGCGCGGGAGGCCTCGAAAAGCGCGCAAATTGTCCTCCCTCATCCATGGGCTGGGAGGAACTCGATCGCCTGGACCCGTTCGGCCTCGTAGGGCGCCTGCCTCGCCGATCCAGCCACATAGGACCCCTGCCGCGCCGATTCGGCCGCCTGAAATTGGGTATAACAGCGAGTTGCGTTTTCGTGCAGGACACAGGCTTCGATTGCGGAGGCTAAGGTGAGGCCTTTTATTTTTAAGATCTGCTGGCGTAGGGTGCCCGAGGTGACCTCAAAAATGATCTGGTCCCGAATCATGGAATCGGAGGTGGTGTCGTAACCGCAGGACTGCGCGAGGATGCAGACATGCGTCAGGAATGACTGAAAGGGCTCATCCTTAACTTGCAGGCGATGCTGGAAGAGATACGTCTCGAAGCTTTCGTTGACCTCGACGTTGAAGTGTTGGTCGAGCTTGAGAAGGACCGTCTTGTATTTGGTCTTGTCCTCGCCTTCCGCGAACACCAGGGAGTTGTAGACATGGATGGCGTGCTGCCCTGCGGTGGTGAGGAGGATGGCGATCTTTCTGGTGTCCGAGGCGCTTTCCTTTTCGTTGGCTTCCAGAAAGAGCTGGAAGCGCTGTTTGAACAGCTTTCAATTAACGCTGAGGTTTCCAGCGACTTGCAGCGGCTGCGGTGTGTTGACGGTGTCCATGGCGCAGGATGGCAGATTCCGGAGAATCTTTAGGTAGGTACCAAATTCACTCCTGGTACTATGAAGTGTTGGGTGCTCTGCCACACAGATGAACCAACACGATTGTGAATGGTACAACGCAGTTTTATTCCAAACATCTATTTACATTGGTAAACTGTTTACTGGGGTTTGATCATGACCCTTGATTCTGTGGACCTATTTCTAATTCTATCTTGTAGTGGCACTCAGCACATGGTGGATGTCTGAGTGGCCTGCAATGAGCTCTGTGCCCTGAGCCGTCTCCTGCTCGAGTGCCCAGGAAGTGTCGTGTTCCCTGTTTTGTACTGTTTGCTCTTGCCTGTGATTGGCTGTCGTGTTGTGTGTGTTGATTGGTTCGTTGATCTGTCCATCAGTATGTATGTATGTATGTGTTATGATGTTTACCTGAATGTCATGACAGGACTGTTGTCTCGTTGAAGCATTAAAGGTTTGGACTGCTCGATCCACCAACCCATTTGGGGTGGTCAGGGCTGTTCATACGTGTTGGATCCCATTAGACTTGATAAAGAGCTGAATCTCCTTGGCTTTGAAAGCAGTGCCAGTATTTGAAATGATCACCTCTGGTATGCCTTGCATTGTGAAAATCTGTCGCGGCCTGTCAACCATGGCCTATGCAATCATTGAACGCATGAATTGCTCATCCAACTATTTTGTGTTGGCATCAACAACAATTAAAAACATAATTCCCATAAAAAGGCCCGCAAAATTGATGTGGAGCCTCGTCCATGGATGGCCCGGCCAATCCCAAGAGTATAGTTTAGCTGCGGGTGGAAGTGCCTGCTGCACCTGGCAATGCTCACAATGACTGACAACACTCTCCATCACTTCATCCACTCCTGGTCACCAAGCTCCAAGCCAACATCTTCATCTTAGTTTGGCCAGGATGAGTGTTGCACAATTGTTTGAGAAGTGGTTGTCATCCCAGTGATGGCAGAATCACCCTGCTCCCCACAAGAGAATCCCATCTTCTCAGGTAATTTCATCCCTATGCTGCAAGGAGGGTCTGATTTGCTCTGAATTATTAAAATGCCAGCCAGTGAGAATCATCATTTTTATCTTTGATAAAACCGGCTCCTTGTTAGTCCATGTTTTGATACGGGCTGATGAAATGGGCAGTGTCGAGAAAATTCAGAGCCAGAATGATCTATGGTATGGAAAATTCAGATATCGTCTGTGGAAGTGGAAATCAGCTTAAAACATAAGCTTAAAACTGATTTCAGGGATGGTGGGACTGTCACATGAGGAGAGATTGACTGGGTTGGGATTGTTCTGGCTGGAGTTCATAAGAATGAGGGGGGAATCTCATAGAGACTTATAAAATTCTAACAGGACTAGACAGGGTAGATGTGGGAAATTGTTACCTATGTTAGATGTGTCCAGAACCAGGGCTCACAGTCTGAGGATTCAGGGTAAACCATTTCGGACAGAGATAAGGGGACATTTCTTCAGAAAAAGGGTGATGAGCCTGTGGAATTCATTACCACAGGAAGTAGTTGATGCTAAAACTTTGAATATATTCAAGAGGTGGCTGGATATAGCATTTAGGGAGAATGGGATAAAAGGGTATGGGGAGAAAGCAGGATTAGGCTATTGAGTTGGATGATCAGCCATGATCGTGATGAATGGCGGAGCAGACTCGAAGAGCCAAAAGGACTCCTCCTGCTCCTATGTTCTATGTATGTATCTACGTATCAGCATTTGGGATCTGTGTACACGGTCTGTGTTGAAAAGTTGAAGAATACACAGCCGGGGCAGCACGGTGGCGCAGTGGGTTAGCCCTGCAGCCTCTCGGCACCGAGGTTCCAGGTTCGATTCTGGGTCACTGTCGTGTGGAGTTTGCACATTCTCCCTGTGTTTGCGTGGGTTTCGCCTCCACAGTCCAAAGATGTACAGGTTCGGTGAAATGGCCATGCTAAATTGTCCCTTAGTTGGAAAAAATTAATTGGATGCACTAAATTTATTTAAAAAAAGAATACACAGCCAAGAACAATGCCCATATTTGCACTCTAGCCAATGCGATCGCTGGAACTGGTTTATCCTCCCGAAAAGGCCAAGTAATGGTTTAGAGATAATGGTGAAGTGGCAGACATAAACATGCCGGTGGATTAATTTTACAGCATAAATGACTGCCAAAATGTCTTTATCTATCTGTGAGTACTTCCCTTCAGCACCCGACAATGTTCTGGACGCAAAGGTAACAGGTCACTCTGCACCATCTTCCATTTTATGAGAAAGTACCCGCCCCCCCATGCCATAGTGCAATGTATATTGTGGGTTTGTCTGAGTTAAAGTGGACAAATAAGGCCAATGATTGTAGGGCCTGCTTCACTTGGTCTGCTTGGGTTTCCTCTGTCATGATATACAAACATGCAACCAATGAACACTCAGAATAGGACACAACCAATGGGCAGTCAGGGCACTCAGAGGTGGCATCCCCACAAGGGGGCATGACATAAACACTATAAAAGGAATGAGGCACTCACACACTGCCTCTTTCCACAGACAGACATCGAGAGAGTTAGACAGGGTTGATCATCAGCATCACACCCCAGCACATGGCTGAGAGCAAGCTGGTACAGTTAGACTGAGTTACTCCAGTTAGATTAGCAGAGAGTCAAACTCATTTGAGAACTGTGTTAATAGTTCAATAAACACGTCAAATTCATTTCAGAGTCTGGAGCATCCTTTAGTTAAGGCTGCATCAAATAGCAGCCTGTGTTATCCGAAGCAGCATAACACAACATGATACCAGGACTGACTGTTCAATCTATTTAGTTCAACTCAGCAAGACCGGTGACAACTAGCTATTAAATACAGGCACAATGGACAAGATTCAGGCTCCTCATCAGTTCAGTCCCACCGGCAATCTTAGTACCAACTGGTGATCATTCAAGCAGACATTTAAACTCTACGTGGAAGCATCCGACCTCAATGGCGCGACCGATGCTCGGAAGATAGCTGTTCTACTCACCACTGCGGGTAACCATGTGATAGAGATCTTCAACTCCTTTCACTTTTCCGAAGGGCAGGACAAAACAAAGTACCAAACCATCCTGGATAAATTCGACAGCCACTGCGAGGTGGACATCAACAAAATCTTCGAGCGCTAAATCATCAAGCAGAGGATGCAAGGTAAAGACGACTCCTTCAACTCCTATCTAACTAACCTTTGACTGCTAGCACAATCCTGCAACTTCGGTGATATCATTGACTCCATGATCAGAGACCAAATCGTGTTTGGGGTCCACTCTGATCCTCTGCGAGAGCAATTGTTATAAATCAAGCACATGACCCTGCCAGTCGCGGTGAAATGTGGACTGTGCATGAGCACTGTAAAAACGCTATTTACAGTACAAAACGGCAGAAAGTGAAAAACAAGCCCCCCACGTGGTGGAGAGTGTTCAGGCCATCTCCCGGATGCAGCGCCTCCACTTTGACAAAAGCGGCCATTTCCTACGCTCTTCCCAGGGCCCGACGCATGTGCAATGCGATGACGAACACAAAGCGGCTGAAAACCACACTGCACATGTGTACATGTCCGAGAACCGCACCGCACATGTGCAACGAAGCACTGAGCGTCATGACGTGTGCGAACTGCGGCACCACCCATTTTTTAAAAAACTGCCCTGCGAGAGGCAAACGCTGTTTAAACTGTGGTAAACCAAACCACTAGGCAGCCCTGTGCAGATCTGCACCACCAGTCAGGAGCCAGCGCTCCCAATTCCAACAGCGGCACATCAGGGGCGTCATTCTCCGACCCCCCGCCGGGTCGGAGAATGGCCGTTGGCCGTGGTGAATCCCGTCCCCGCCCCTGCCGAAGTCTCCGGTACCGGAGATTGGGCGGGGGCGGGAATTGGGCCGCGCCGGTTGGCGGGACCCCCCGCTCAATTCTCCGGCCCGGATGGGCCGAAGTCCCGCCGATAAATTGCCTGTCCCGCCGGCGTAAATCAAAGCTGGTATTTATCGGCGGGACCAGGCGGCGTGGGCAGGCTCCGGGGTCCGGGGGGGGCGCGGGGCGATCTGACCCCGGGGGTGCCCCCACGGTGGCCTGGCCCACGATCGGGGCCCACCGATCCGCGGGCGGGCCTGTGCCGTGGGGGCACTATTTCCCTTCCGCATCCGCCACGGCCTCCACCATGGCGGAGGCGGAAGAAACTCTCCCCACTGCGCATGAGCGGGAAACTGTCGGCGGCTGCTGACGCTCCTGCACATGCGCCGCATTTCCGCGCCAGCTGGCTGGGCACCAAACGCCATTTCCGCCAGCTGGCTGGGCACCAAACGCCATTTCCGCCAGCTGGCGGGGCAACAAACGCCATTTCCGCCAGCTGGCGGGGCAACAAACGCCATTTCCGCCAGCTGGCGGGGCGGAAATCCCTCCGGCGTCGGCCTAGCCCCTCAATGTTGGGGCTTGGCCCCCAAAGATGCGGAGCATTCCGCACCTTTGGGCCAGCGCGATGCCCGTCTGATTGGCGCCATTTTGGGCGCCAGTCGCCGGACATCGCGCCGTTGGGGGAGAATTCCGCCCCTGATGTGTACAACACCGAATGCATGACTCTGATCCAGGCAGCGCGATGGATCCAGATGATGAATACCTGGACACCACTTACCGAGTGGGCATTATTACGAAGTGCGAATACGCCACACCGGACACATCGCCAGTCCAATCAATCCTGGCCGTGGATTCCGAGGATGAATGGCATGCAGTGATGAAGGTCAACACTGCCCGATTCAGTTCAAACTGGACACTGGTGCCTCCGCCAACCTGATTTCGCAGGTGGACTTCAAGAGAATCAAGAAACCCCCCACAATCCTTCCAGCTGCCTGCAAACTCCTGGACTACAATGGAAACGCAATCGAGGCACTGGGGTCCTGCCATATGCAGGTGTCCAGCCGACACACACAAGCAAGCTTACGCTTCGAGACTGTCAAACCAGACAGGGCGTCCCTGCTAGGTGCGCATGCCTGCAAGGAACTGAACCACATTCAAAGGCTCCACACCACAACGCCGTCCCATTCGGATCTTCAGGCCAGCATTGACGACATCCTAACCCAGTACCCAAATGTATTTAGCGGGCTGGGCACGCTGCCGTACGAGTATAAGATTCTACTGCGGGCTGATGCCAAGCCAGTGGTCCGCGCACCACGATGTGTCCCTGCTCCACTGAGAGAGCGCCTGAAGGCTGAGCTCACGAATCTACAACAAAAAGGCATCATCTCCAAGGTCACTGAACCAACCGACTGGGTCAGCTCGATGCTGTGCGTAAAGAAGCCTTCGGGGGACTTACGCATCTGCATTGACCCCAAGAATCTAAACAAAAACATTATGCGGGAACATTACCCCATCCCGAAGAGGGAAGAAATCACGAGTGAGATGGCACACGCGCGCTTCTTCACAAAATTGGATGCATCCCAAGGAATTTGGCAAATCCAACTTGAAGAATCCAGCAGAAGGCTCTGCACCTTCATCACGCCTTTTGGCAGATTCTGTTACAACCGAATGTCATTTGGCATCATCTCGGCATCAGAGATTTTCCATCGCATCATGGAACAGATGATGGGGGGAATCGAAGGCGTTCATGTCTACGTTGACGATATCATAATCTGGTCCACAACCCCAGAGGAACACGTGTCGCGACTCAAGAAAGTATTCCGACGCATACATGAACATGGCCTCAACCTAAACATGTCCAAGTGCTGTTTTGGGCCATCCACGCTGAAGTTCCTGGGTGATCAGATTTTGCAACACGTTGTGCGCCCGGACACAGACAAAATTAAAGCCATCGAGGCAATGAAAGTCCCCGACGACAAGAAGGCTGTACTGCGCTTCCGGGGAATGGTCAATTTCCTTGGCAAGTTCATCCTGAATTTGGCCACACACACCATGGCCCTATGCAACCTGGTGAAAAAATCAACCGCCTTTGAGTGGAAGGGGAGCACCGAACTGAGTAATTGGATCTGAAAGCCAAGCTCCACACTGCACCCGTCCTTGCATTCTTTGACCCAGACCGAGAGACCAAGATATCCAAAGGCACGAGTCAGGATGGCATTGGGGCGGTGTTGCTTCAAAGAGACGACACATCATCCTGGGTACCAGTAGCATACGCGTCACGGGCAATGACACCCACTGAGACCAGATATGCGCAGATTGAGAAGGAGTGTTTAGGTCTTCTCACCGGCATTCTCAAATTTCATGATTATGTCTACGGTTTGCCAACATTTACTGTTGAGACGGATCATAGGCCTCTGGTCCACATCATCCAAATGGACCTGAACGACGTGACGCCTCATTTGCAGAGAATTCTGCTCAAACTCCGGAGGTATGATTTCAATTTGGTGTACACACCTGGCAAGGAGCTCATCATCGGCGATGCATTGTCCCCGCTCCGTCAACTCACCCAGTGAACCACTGCAGATCATCCAGCACATTGAATTGCAGGTACAACTGTCTTCCGGCAACAGATGAGAAGATCGTTCTCATCAGAGAAGAGACGGCCAAAGACCCCCTGCTGCAGCGAGTCATCCACAACCTCAGCAATGGCTGGCAGAAAGGGTAACGCCCTCAATTCTACAACGTCAAGGACGACCTGACGCTGATCGATGGCATCCTGCTCAAGCTGGACAGGATAGTCATCCCGCTACGTCTCCAGAGCATGGTGCTGCGGCAGATTCATGAGGGATACCTGGGCGTAGAAAAATGCAGACGCAGGGCCCGGCAAGCTGTCTACTGGCCCGGCATCAACCAAGACATCATGGGCATGGTCCTGAACTGCGAAACCTGTCAGACATTCCAACCAGCGCAGAGCAAGGAGGCGCTCCAACCACATGACCTAGAGACGTCTCCGTGGTCCAAGGTTTGCATTGACCTATTCCACGCGAATGGTCGCGACTATATCTTAATCATCGATTACTTTTCGAACTATCCTGAGGTGCTGAAGCTGCCAGGCCTCATCTCACGGACCGTCATCAAAACGTGTAAAGAGACATTCTCACGGCATGGCATGCCGAACACCACCATGAGCGACAATGGCCCGTGCTTCCATAGTCGAGAATGGTCCACGTTTGCCAAGAACTACAATTTCAGGCATGTCATCTCCAGTCCGCACTATCCGCAGTCCAATGGCAAAGTCGGAAAAGGGGTGCACATCGTTAAGCAGCTCATCCGTAAGGCCTCGGACTCCGCTTCCGACATACACCTTGCACTACTTGCGTACCAGGCGACTCCCTTGTCCACTGGCATGTCGCCAGCTCAACTGCTGATGAACAGGGACCTGCGGATGACGCTTCCAGTCATACACCTACTCAACCTTGATCACCTCCTGGTGCTGCAGAAGATGCAGCAGCTTTGCGACAGCCAGAAGCAGGGCCATGACGTACATGCCACCGATCTGGACGTGCTATCCCCAGCAGACATGGTCAGGATCAAGATACCGGATGGTGGGTGGTCTGCTCCGGCTGTCGTTGTTCGAAAGGCCGCGCCAGATGCTATGTCATACGTATGGCTCCATTGTGCAAAGGAATCGAAGGGCACTGCGAAAGGTTGCTTGCCCACAACCACTTTCCCCTCCATTTCCACATGTCGAATTGCCACCTCCAGACACCTCGAGCCACGAGGCCACCAGTCGTGCCTCTCACTCACCTGTCAAGACACCGTCATCCCCTCCACCACCTCTCCGGCGGTCAACGAGGATCAGACACAAGCCTCAGAGACTGGACTTATGAGCATTTGTTTTGTTTGTTCTGTTCTGTATTCCTCAGTCAGTCACATTAGACTGTGTTAATAGTTCAATAAACACGTTGAACTCATTTCAGAGTCTGGAACATCCTTTAGTTATGACTGTATCAAGTAGCAGCCTGTGTTATCCGAAGCAGCGTAACACAACATCCGCCGGGTGCTCTGGTTTCCTCCCACAAGTCCCGAAAGATATGCTTGTTAGATGAATTGGACATTCTGAATTCTCCCTCAGTGTACCCGAACAGACGCCAGAGTGTGCCGACTAGGGGATTTTCACCGTAACTTCATTGCAGTGTTAATGTCAGCCTACTTGTGACACTAATAAAGATTCTATAATTATAAATATTGTGCCTCATCGGCCGAAAATGTGCATTTCTCACGCTTTAGATGTATGTCAGGTTTTTTGAACCTCCTCAGGTTTGGGGCTGTGCTGTTCGGTTGTTGGCCCCGTTGTGATGACATTGTCCAGATACACAACTACATTTGTGATCCCCTGTAAAAAACGGTCCATTGTATGCTGAAGTATGGTACAGGTAGATGAAATACCGAAGGCCAATCTCATATATTGGAATACACTTTTGTCTGTGTTTGTGATGACAGATTTTCTAGTTTCTTCCTCCAACTCAAGCTGCTGGTATGCATGGCTTAGGTCCAATTTAGTGTTCAAAGAACAAAGAACAGTACAGCTAGGGAACAGGCCCTTCGGCCTATGCCGATCACGTGTCCTATCTAGACCAACCGCCTGTACCCTTCTGTTCATGTATCTGTCCTCATAAGTCTCAAAGGTCGCTAACGTATCTGCCTCAACCACCTCGCTTGGCAGTGCATTCCAGGCCACCACCACCCTCTGTGTAAAAAGCTTCCCCCGCACATCTCCACTGAACTTTTCCCCCCTCACCTTGAACTTGTTCCCCTTTGTATTTGTCATTTCCGCCCTGGGAAAAAGCCTCCAACTGTTCACCCTACCTATACCCCTCTTAATTTTATAAACTTCTATCAGGTCGCCCCTCAGCTTCTGTCTCTCTAGGGAGAACAATCCCAGTTTATTCAATCTCTCCTCTTAGCTAATACCCTCCATACCAGGCAACAACCTGGTAAACCTTTTCTGTACTCTCTCCAAAGCCTCCACACCCTTCTGGGAGTGTGGTGACCAGAATTAGACACAATATTCCAAATGTGGCCTAACCAACATTCTGTATTACTGTGACATAATTTGAGGATTTTTTTACTTGATGCCCCATCCTATGAAGGCAACCATGCCTCATGTTTCCTTTACCACCATTTCCAACTGTGCTGCCACTTATCAGGATCTGTGGACCTGCACGCCCAGATCTCTCTGCGTCTCTATGCTCCTGATGGTTCTGCCATTTATTTTACAGCTCTTACCTGAATTGGATCTACCAAAATGCATTATCTCGCATTTGTCCGGGTTAAATTCCATCTGTCATTTCCTCGCCCAATTTTGCAGCCTATCTATATCCTGTTGTATTCTCTGACAATCGTCATCACTATCCGCAGCTCCAGAAAAACTTGAACCCTCCTGCCAATTTTGCATAGACACCCTCTATCCTGCGAATAGGGGCCGGGGTTCTCTGAGCCTCCTCGCCGAAATGGCCCTCGGCACGGGGGTAGAGAATGGGGCTTCAGACCCGGAATCGGGACCGACGCCAGGACGCGATTCTCCCGTGACCGGAGAATCGGCACCAGTTGCACGTGCGCAGTCGATGCGATGCCAATCGGGGACTGTTGAAAGAGGCCCCCGCGGCGATTCTCCATGGTCGACCGGCCGAGTTCCCACCGGCGTGGTTCACATGTGGCTCCACCCGGCACGAGCTCAGCGTCGCGGCTGCGGTGGCCATCCTGCTGGGGAGGGTGTGGAGGGAAGCAGCCTCTGGGTGGGGCCTCCACGACGGCCAGGCCCCTGATGAGGGGGCAACGATTGGCGGGCGAGTGCGATCTGGGGGGGGTCCTATCTTCTTCCGCACCGGCCCACTGTGGGACTCCGCCATGTGGCGCGGCGCCGCACGCAATTGCGGACCGGCGGCGAGCAGTGCAGGGCTGCTACGGCAGCAGGGAGCACTCCGGCGGTGTGCTGGCCCCCTGTGGGCTACAGAATCGCTGGGCCAAGAGGCCCATTAATACCTGCATGAAACACTCCGGTGCTTACGCCAGCGTCAACAATTAGCTGCGTTTTTAGAGAATCCCAGCCAGGATATTTAGCAACTTTCACAGCCATGTGAATGTCGCAAATACTTTCCGGCTTTAACACTGGGAGACTGCGAGAACTGTCCTGGAGTAATTACCCCTCGGTCTTCCATTTCAGCTTTTTGGTGCAGAGTATAAAGCACCGGTTGAGCTCTAAAAATGTCAGCGTAGGACTTCCGGTGGCGGCCAAGGAGGAGTAGGTCGCATATTCGATAGCTCCCGCCTGCAATGGACTTTCGGACTTTTTGCCCCTGATTTTTCTTGGATTTTTTGGGATAAATTAGCGAACCGTGTTACAGTAAGGAGGATTCCCTCTCTGGTGTATGGAGAACTGGACCAGAAGTGGCCGTGTGAAACGACTCAGTCCTGGAAGCGAGAAGCAAGCAGAGCTGGTACCACGGGTCAGCATGGCGGAGGGCAAGGGCCGAGGAGAGGAGGCTCAGTGGTCGATGGAGCAACTGGTGAAGTTTTTTGAGGATTGCTTCACCAAGCTGAAAAAGGATACGCTGGACCCGATCAAGACTTCGATCGATCAAGTAGTCTTGAATCAGGAGACCCAGGGGAAAGCTATACGGGATAGCGAACAAAAGCTATCCGACCAGGAGAACTATATAACCGTGCTGGAGAACAAGGTTGAGGTGCTGGATGACCACCAGAAGAGGATGCAGGAGAAGCTGGAGGACCTGGAGAATAGGTCCAGGAGGCAGAACCTTAGAATCGTTGGCCTCCCTGAAGTCTGTGATGGTTCAGATGCGAGGGCATATGTAACGGACATGCTGGAGAAGTTGATGGCTGCTGGGGCATTCTCTCGGCCCCTGGAAGTGGATAAAGCCCTCGCGAGGAAGCCCAGGGCGAATGACCCGCCGAGAGCCATGGTGGTACGTTTTCACCGGTTTACAGATAAGAAACTTGTCCTGCGGTGGGCCAAGAAAGAACGGAGCAGCAAATGGGAGAACTGTGAGTTGCGTATTTATCAGGACCTGGGAGCGGAGCTGGCCAAGAGACGGGCTGGGTTCAATCGGGCAAAGGCGACCCTCTTTAAGAAGGGGGTGAAGTTTGGGATGCTGTACCCAGCGAGGCTGTGGGTTACACATGAGGAACGAGACTTTTATTTTGAGACGGCGGACGATGTATGAGCATTCATTAAAGAAAAGAAGCTCAAGGTGATTTAGAGGACACTAAGGTGCGGATAAGTTTTGTAGCGGTGGCTTGTAACACGGTGATGGTTGTAGGGTGCTTGGCCTTGCAGAGACTTGATGTGGGGGTGGGAGGGGGTCTTCAAATTAGTGCTTTTCTTTGGGAGACTGGATCTTGTCTTAAGGGACTGTTTCTTCACTGGTTCCTGCTAATTGCATCTTTTTGTTTGTTTGTTGTTGCCGCTGTTTACTCACTGGGGAATATGATGCTGTTATCAGGTTTATTCATGTGGGGGGAGAGGTTCAAACAATAGGGAGACAGACTGTTTGGCACCAGGTGTGGGGGTTATCGGGGTCAGCATGGTACAGCTGACTCTCGGAAGCACAGTGGGGGGTGAGCAAGTGTTAAACTGGTGCTTGGCCTGGGGAATGAGATTTCTGGTGCTGTGGGGGGGGGGAGGGGGGGGAGACTGCTTTGCTGACAGGGGAGGAACTATTGTCGGGGAATAAATGGGAGATCGGGAATGGCTGCTGCCCATGGGGGTGCCCGGGGAAGTGAGGGGTGCGGGCCCGGGGTTGGCCTAAAAAGGGTGATGGCTAGTCGGCAGGGAGCGGGGGGGGGGGGGGGGGGTGGTGGAAGCACCCCATCCAGGCTGATTATATGGAACGTGAGAGGACTGAATGGGCCGGTCAAAAGGGCTTGCGTGTTCGCGCATCTGAGGGAACTGAAGGCAGATGTGGCTATGCTACAGGAGACACATCTTAAGGTCATAGATCAGATGAGATTGAGGAAGGGTTGGGTTAGCCAGGTGTTCCACTCAGGGCTGGACTCAAAGACCAGGGGGGTAGCAATTTTGATTAGTAAGCGAGTGGCATTCGAGGCGGGGAGAATCGTGTCAGGTAAGGGGGGTAGGTACATAATGGTGAGTGGAAGGTGTACGGGTGGTGTTCGTGAACATATATGCTCCAAATTGGGACGATGTGGAGTTTATGAGGCGGGTGTTAGGTAAGATCCCGGACTGAGAGTCGCATAACTTGATCATGGGGGGAGACTTTAACACGGTCATTGATCCGGAATTGGATTGGTCATTATCGAGGTCAGGAAGGAGGCCGGCTGTGGCAAAGGAATTGAAGGGCTTTGTGGCACAAATGGGGGGTATAGACCCGTGGAGGGTTATACGGCCGAGGGCGAAGGGGTTTTCTTTTTTTTTTCACGTTCATAAGGTTTACTCTCGTATTGACTTTTTTGTTCTGAGCAGGGCGCTAATACCGAGGGTGTGGGGGCAGAATACTCGGCAATTCTAGTCTCGGATCATGCCCCAGATTGGGTGGGTTTGCACGTTGGCGAGGAGCGAGGGCAACGTCCGTTATGGAGATTGGATCGGGGCTGTTAGCGGATGAAGCGGTCTGCGGGCGGGTGAATAAGTCCAAACTAATGACACGGGAGAGGTATCTGCGGCGACGGTGTGGGAAGCTCTGAAGGCGGTTGTTAGAGGGGAACTAATTTCGATCCGGTACCATAGGGAAAAGGGGGAACGGGCGGAGAGGGAGAGATTAGTGGAGGAGATACTCCGAGTGGACAGGAGATACGCCCAGATGCGGGGCTCCCAAGGGAGCAGTGGAAGTTGCAGGTGGAGTTTGAGTTGTTGACCACAGGGAAAGCAGTGGAACAGTTGAGGAAGGTAAAAGGGGCGGCTTATGAGTACGGGGAAAAGGCGAGTAGGCTGTTGGCGCAACAGCTTAGGAAGAGAGAGGTGGCCAGGGAGATTGGTAGAGTGAAGAATAGGGACGGGAACATGGTCTTGGACCCAGGGGGGTGAACAAAGTTTTTAAAGAATTTTACAGCAGATTATATGAGTCGGAACCCCTGGCTGGTGTGAGGCAATATTTGGATCGGTTGGCGTTGCCAAGGGTGGAGGAGGACCTGGTGGAGGGGCTGGGGGCCCCAATTGAGATAGAGGAAGTTATCAAGTGGCTGGAGGGTATAGTCAGCAAAGCTCCGGGGCCGGACGGCTACCCGGTGGAATTTTATAAAGGTTCTCAGGGATATTGAGCCCATTGCTGGTGAGGACGTTTAACGAGGCTAGAGAGAAGGAAGTCCTCCCTCCGACAATGTCACAGGCCTCGATTTCACTTATTCTTAAACGGGAGAAGGGCCCTGAGCAGTGTGGATCAGATAGGTCGATTTTGCTTTTGAATGTAGATGCCAAGTTGTTGGCGAAGATATTGGCCACTAGGATAGAAGACTGTGTTCTGGGGGTGGTAGGGGAAGATCAGATGGGATTTGTTAAGGACAGGCAGCTCAAGGCTAATGTGCAGAGGCTTCTAAATGTTATTATGATGCCCTCAGAGAGAGGAGAGGTGGAGGTGTTGGTAGCGTTGGACGCAGAAAAGGCCTTTGATCGGGTGGAGTGGGAGTACCTGTGGGAGGTGCTGAGAAGATTTGGGTATGGAGAAGGCTTTATTGGCTGGGTGCGGTTGCTTTACCAGGTGCCTGTAGCGAACATACGTACGAACCGGCTGGGGTTGGGGTATTTTAAATTACATCAAGGGAAGAGGCAAGGGTGCCCCCTCGCCCCATTATTGTTTGCTCTAGCTATAGAGCCACTGGCCATGGCGCTAAGAGCTTCGAGGAACTGGCAGGGGCTGGTGCGGCGGGGTCGGAGCATTGGGTCTTGCTCTATGCGGACGATTTGCTCTTGTACATTTCGAACCCGCTGGATGGGATGGGAGAGGTCATGCGGAACTTGGGGGAATTTGGCTGTTTTTCGGGGTATAAATTGAACATGGGAAGAGCGAAATGTTCGTGATCCAGGTTGGAGGGCAGGGGGAGAGATGGTAGGGAAGAGCTTTCACTATCTGGGAATCCACGTGGCTTGGAAATGGGAGGCACTGCATAAGCTTAATCTATCCTGGTTGGTGGAGCAAATGGGAGGGAACTTCAAGAGATGGGACATGCTCCCGCTGTCACTGGCGGGGAGGGTACAGACCGTGAAATTACGGTCCTCCTCAGATTTCTGGTTGTTTATCAGTGCCTCCGCATCTTCATCCTGAAGGATTTTTCAAGCGGGTGAACAAGATCATCTCGGGCTTTGTATGGGCGAGTAAAATCCCACGGGTGAAGAGGGTGTGGTTGGAGCGTAGTTGGGGGGAGGGTGGGTTGGCGCTGCCGAACTTCTGCAACAACTACTGGGCGGCTAACATCGCCATGATTCGGAAGTGGGTAATGGGGGAGGGGTCGGCAAGGGAGCGGCTGGAGGCGGCGTCTTGTAAAGGCACCAGTCTGGGAGCATTCGTAACGGCACCTCTACCGTTCTCGCCGGCCCGGTACTCCACGAGTCTGGTGGTAGTGGCGGCTTTGAGGATCTGGGGGCAATGGAAGAGACATAAGAAGGTGGAGGGTGCATCGGTCTGGACCCCGATTTGTAACAACCACAGGTTTGTACCGGGCAGGCTGGATGGTGGGTTCCAGAGCTGGCATAGGGCAGGAATTAGAACGATGGGGGATCTATTTATAGACGGGAGCTTTCCCAGCTTGAAGATGCTGGATAATAAATTTAAACTGCCGCCAGGGAATGGGTTCAGATATTAGCAAGTGCAGGACTTCCTGAGAAAGCAGCTGCCGGCCTTTCCGCTGCTGCCGCCGCGGGGGATAGAGGATAGTGTAATGTCCGGTACCTGGGTGGGGGAGTGGAAAGTGTCGGATATACACTAGGAGCTGTTGGAGGCGGAGGAAACCCCGGTGGAGGAGCTTAAGGGCAAGTGGGAGGACGAGCTGGGTGGGGAATTAGAGGCAGGTCTATGGGCGGATGCCTTAAGCAGGGTCAATTCCTCCTCTTCATGTGCCAGGCTTAGCCTAATACAATTTAAGATGGTCCACCAGGCACATATGACGGCGGGGAGGATGAGCACGTTTTTCGGGGTAGAAGGTAGATGTGTGAGCTGCGCGGGAAGCCCAGCAAACCATGTCCACATGTTCTGGGCATGCCCGAAGCTTCGAGGGTTTTGGCAGGGGTTTGCGAAGGCAATGTCCAGGGTGCTAGAAACCCGGGTGGTGCCGAGTCCAGAGATAGCGATCTTTGGAGTGTCAGAAGATCCGGGAGTTCAGGGAGTGAAAGAGGTCGATGTCCATGCCTTTGCCTCCCTAGTAGCCCGGAGACGGATTTTATTAATGTGGAGGGACTCGAAGCCCCCGAGTGTCGAGACCTGGGTTAGTGACATGGCTGGGTTTCTCAGTCGTAAGAAGATAAAGTTTGCCTTAAGAGGGTGTATGTTGGGGTTCTCTTGGAGGTGGCAGCCGTTCGGCGATTTCCTCGGGGTACATTAAAATGTCAGCAGAAGCAGTATTCCAAAAGGATAGGTGTTAGATGATTGTGGTGTGTGAAGATTGGGTCGGGTGGGGAAAAGTTTATTTTACCATGTTAATGTTTTTTTTTTTGTCATTGTTATAAAAATTTGCAAATACTTTAATAAAAATGTTTTTTTTTAAATGTCAGCGTAGCCTCAGGCAATGTGTATATTTTGGCCTTCGCCCCTTTTCTGCACCGAGCTATCTCTGGAAAACTTTGTGGATTTTACACAGACATTCCTGGAAAGCCCCATCCGTGATGCTCAATCTCTCCAATCAATTTAGCCTGATTTGTTTCCGCCATAAGACCATAGGATCATAAGACATAGGAGCAGAATTAGGCCACTCGGCCCATCGAGTCTGCTCCGCCATTCAATCATGGCTGATATTTTTCTCATCCCTATTCTCCTGCCTTCTCCCCATAATCCCCGATCCCCTTATTGATCAAAAACCGATCTATCTCTGTCTTCAAGACAATCAGTGATTTGGCCTCCACAGCCTTCTGCGGCAAAGAGTTCGACAGATTCACCACCCTCTGGCTGAAGAAATTCCTCTTCATCTCTGTTTTAAAGGATCGCCCCTTTAGTCTGAGATTGTGTCCTCTGATTCTAGTTTTTCCACATCCACTCTATCCAGGCCACACAGTATACTGTAAGTTTCATTAAGATACCCTCTCATCCTTCTGAACAATGAGTACAGACCCAGAGTCCTCAACCGTCCCTCATATGACAAGCTCTTCATTCCAGGGATCATTCTTGTGAACCTCCTCTGGATCCTTTCCAAGGCCAACACATCCTTCCTTAGATACAGGGCCCAAAACTGCTCACAACACTCCAAATGGGGTCTGACCGGAGCCTGACATAGCCTCAGAAGTACATCCCTGGTCTTGTATTCTAGCCCTCTCGATATGAATGCTAATATTGCATTGGCCTTCCTAACTGCCGACTGAACCTGCACGTTAACCTTAAGAGAATCGTGAACAAGGACACTCAAGTCCCTTTGTGCTTCTGATTTCCCAAGTATCGTGCCATTTAGAAATTTAGATTATGTCCTTGTACTACGATCAATGGCAGCTGGGCGACAGATGTTGGTAAGATACTGGTGTTGACGTCGTGCCCATTATCTTCAGGGCCTCTTTCATATATATCGCTAAAGTGGCTGATGTACTGCTGAGATTCAAGAGTTGCAGACCTCTCTGTAGGTACCGAAATGATTTCTCTCCTACCACCATGGCAGCAGCACCTGTATCAAGCTCCATATTTAATAGATGGTCATTAACAAGGACAATTTCAATGGGGGATGCTTGACTTAACTTCACCATGTTGAGCTTGTCACGCTCAGTCTTCTCTTCCGGGTCTTCCTCAAGCTTGTTCACTAGAGTCGCCAATGTTTTTTTGGGAACTAGTTGTGATCTGTCAGACTCTGCATCTGGCTTGTCTATGGACTTTTCTATTATACTTGAAATAAATGAATTCCTTACGTTTGCATCTATCTTGGGGATGGTCTCCCCCACACCGATAACAAGCCTCTAAAGCTTGGGACTGACAGTCACTCTTCCTTTACTCAGGCTCCGCTGCACCCTCGCTCCGGGTACTTTGAGTGGCCGTCGTTTCCCGGCATAAAGGATTTACTTATTTTGTACTTCAAAAGTGCTTTCAGTCAATTGAGCCATCTGAACCGCTTTGTCTGAGGATATTCGGGTTTCTGCCAACAACTCCTTCTGAATATTCAAGTTATTGATACCGCAGACCAAACTATCAGGTAACATTTGATTTTGATTTTATTTTATTTTATTTATTATTGTTACATGTATTAGTATACAGTGAAAAGTATTGTTTCTTGCATGCAATACAGACAATGCATACCCTACATGGAGAAGGAAGGAGAGACTTCTGAATGTAATGTTAAAGTCATAGTTAGGGTGTAGAGAAAAGATCAACTTAATACGAGGTAGATTCATTCAAAGTCTGATGGCAGCAGGGAAGAAGCTGTTCTTGAGTTGGTTGGTACGTGACCTCAAACTTTTGTATCTTTTTCCTGACGGAAGAAGGTGGAAGAGAGTAAGTCCAGGATGCGTGGGGTCGTTAATTATGCTGGTTGCCTTTTCGAGGCAATGGGAATTATAGACAGAGTCAATGGATGGGAGGCTGGTTTGCGTGATGGACTGGGATACATTCACGATTGTTTATAGTTTCCTGCAGTCTTGGGCAGAGCAGGATCCATACCAAGCTTTAATACAACAGATAGAATGGTGCTTTCAATGGTGCATCTGTAAAAGTTTGTGGGAGTTGTAGCTGACATGCCGAATTTCCTTTCAGACGACAGCCATACTATTTGTATGCATATGTATACGAACAGATCACTGATGGACAGACCAAATACACAATGTTCCGACATCTGTCAGAGTCTGGCTACAAAAGGGAATAGGGTTCCTCCCAGACCCCTAAACGATGACTGGAATTTAAAGCACTGCATTATAATGGAGGCTGAGAATTGGAGTTTTTCTCAATAGTTGTACAAATTGATGAAAAGACTTGGTGCCCAGAGCCTCCAGGAATGTTAGGCTTCACACAGAGGTATATGTTTGTGGGCCGCAAACTGTCAGTAATATATGGCATGAATTGGGCAGAGAAAGCTTACATTATCGATCAAAAATTCCAGACCAATCTCTTTTGTTATCAAAATTAACATCAACATTTACAGAAAGAAGAATTCCAACATAAACAAAAATGGAATAAAAGACATTTAAGTTCAGTATTCAACCCTGCACTTAAGGCAATAAATTCTTGACATTTCCAAACTGTATCACTGAGTATGTTCCGTGCACACTGAACTGATCTCTTCAGGATACACAAGTTAGGGATATTCAGGCAGTAGCCTTGACTTTTTTTTGTTCGGAGAAACATTACTCAAATTTTCCCTCATAAAATGAATGCGTCCGAAATAGGAGCAGAAGTAAGGAGTTGGACCCCTCAAGCCTGCTCTGTCATTTAATAAGATCATGGGTGCAATTTTCCCAAAATATTTCTAAGTGTGGTCTCTGATGGGAAATGCGGTACGATTCCCGCTTGGTAGTTCAGCACGATTCAGATCGTAATCCACACACACTTCAAAATTACTGGGCGGGGTGGTGACGAGTTTTGCTCTGGCACTAAGAGGGGTTTCAGAGATCGAGGCATCATTGACCCTCCCAATCGGTCTCCATTCAGTCCCCGCCCCCATCCCAGTCACGGTACCAGTGCCCCCTCCTCCCAGGTGAGTGATGCCACGTTCGGCAAAGGCCCCCTTCAGGCCCCAACCCCTTTCAGCCTCCCCCCGGCAGTGCGACACATCCTCACCACTCGCCGCCAGTGCTCCGGGGAATCGCTAGACGACTACCTACAGGACCTCAACGCCCTCGCATGCAGCTGCAACTACCAGGCCGTTACGGCCACTCAACATAGGGAACTCGTCGTCCGAGATGTCTACATAGCGTGAGTCCGGTCCAACTACGTGAGACAGCGCCTACTGAAAAAGGGGGTCCTGGACCTGGATCAGACGGTAAAATTAGCCTCCTCTCTGGAAGTAGCGTTCCAGAGTCTTAACGCGTTCCCGGTTGGCCACACGAACACCCTCGTGGACCCCTACCAAAGGCTATCCCAGGCCTGTGCCGCGCGGCCGCCCGCCCACCATGGGGGGGCTACCCAGCTATTTCTGTGGCCAGTCCCAACACCCCCGGCAGTACTGCGCAGCCCGTAATGCGAACTGCAGCAGCTGCGGGAGAAAAGGACATTTTGCCAAAGTTTGCCTGGCCAGATCCAAGAACTCTAACTCACAGGCTCGATCCTCAGACTCACAGGCCCGCAGACTCCGCAGTGTGGCAGCGTGTCTGCCGACTCCGCCCCCTGTAGATGCGTCATCAACCTCGTGCTATCCGTGGGGGAAGCCATCTTCCAGCCCTCACAGCACGTGCAACTCACGGGGGCCGCCATCTTGGCCATCCTCCCCCACGCGGCCGACCGCATGCGATCCATGGGGACTGCCATCTTGGACGCCATCTTCCTCCCCGCCCACCCCGCGCGACCAATGGTGGCCGCCATCTTGGCCGCCATCTGCTACGCCGCTCGACGCGTATGATCAACAAGAGCAGCCATCGTGGAACCGCCCCAGCACCTCCGACCACGCCGGCTACCCGCAACTCAGCATGGTCACCCTGGACCAGTCGCGACCCAAGCACCTCCGGAGCTCCATGATGACCGTCCGGGTAAACGGGCATGAGACGCCTTGCCTTTTCGACTCCGGGAGCACAGAGAGCTTCATTCACCCGGACATGGTAAGACGCTGCTCGCTCCCAATTTTCCTGGTGCACCAAACCATCTCCCTCGCCTCTGGGTCGCACTCGGTGCAAATCCGAGGGTGCACTACTGCAACCCCAGCGATACAGGGCGCCGAGTACGCCAATTTTAAATTATATGTGCTCCCAGACTTCTGCGCTCCTCTCCTATTGGGACTAGATTTCCAATGCAACCTCAGGAACCTAACCCTGAAGCTCGGGGGGCCCCTACCCCCACCATATGCAGCCTCGCGACCCTAAAAGTCGACCATCCCCCACTCTTCGCAAACCTCAACGCCGACTGCAAATCAGTCGCCACCAGAAGCAAGCGGTATAGCATACTGGACAGGACTTTTATCAGGTCCGAGGTCCAGCGACTCTTGCGGGAGGGAGTCATCGAGGCCAGCAATAGCCCCTGGAGAGCTCAGGTGGTGGTCGTCAAGACTGGTAAAAAAAGAACCGGATGGTTGTAGATTACAGCCAAACCATAAACTGGTACACGCAACTCGATGCGTACCCCCTTCCCCGGATTGCAGACATGGTAAACCAGATCGCACACTACCGGGTGTTCTCCACAGTGGATCTGAGGTCTACATACCACCAGCTCCCAATCCGCCCGGAGGACCGCCACTACATGGCCTTTGAGGCAGACGGCCACCTTTTCCACTTCCTCCGGGTCTCCTTTGGCATCATGAACGGGGTTTCGGTGTTCCAAAGAACAATGGACTGAATGGTGGACCGGTACGGGCTGCGGGCCACATTTCCGTACTTGGACAATGTCACCATCTGCGGCCATGATCAGCAGGACCACAACCCAAACCTCCACAGATTTCTTCAAACCGCCCAAACCCTAAACCTCACGTACAACAAGGAGAAATACATTTTCCGCACAACCAGGCTAGCCATCCTCGGCTACGTCATGGAAAACGGGGTTCTAGGACCCGACCCTGACCGTACGCGTCCCCTCCTGCAACTCCCCCTACCCCACTGCCCCAAGGCCCTGAAGAGGTGCCTCGCGTTCTTTTCATATTTCAAAGAAAGCCCACTAATCAAGACCACCATCTTCCCACTGGCAACTGAGGCCTGCCAGGCCTTCAGCTGCATCAAGGCAGACATCGCCAAAGCCGCGATGCGTACAGTGAACCCCTTCCAGGTGGAGAGCGACGCATCAGAGGTTGCTCTCGCCGCTACCCTCAATCAAGCAGGCAGACCGGTAGCGTTTTTTCGCGCACCCTCACCACCTCCGAAATTCGGTACTCCTCAGTCGAAAAAGAGGCCCAAGCCATCGTGGAAGCCATATGGCACTGGAGGCACTACCTCGCTTGTAGGAGGTTTACCCTCGTCACCGACCAACGATCGGTAGCCTTCATGTTCGATAATACGCAGCGGGGCAAAATCAAGAACGATAAGATCTTGAGGTGGAGGATCGAACTCTCCACCTATAATTATGATATAGTATATCGTCCTGGGAAGCTCAATGAACCCCCAGATACCCTGTCCCGCGGCACATGCGCCAGCGCGCAAGATGACCGATTACTGGCAATCCACGATGACCTCTGCCACCCGGGGGTCACCCGGCTTAATCACTATATCAAGGCCCACAACCTGCCCTACTCCACCGAGGAGGTCAGAGCTATGACCAGGGACTGCCAGATCTGAGCGGAGTGTAAACCGCA
Source organism: Scyliorhinus torazame (assembly GCF_047496885.1). Taxonomy (NCBI): domain Eukaryota; kingdom Metazoa; phylum Chordata; class Chondrichthyes; order Carcharhiniformes; family Scyliorhinidae; genus Scyliorhinus; species Scyliorhinus torazame. The sequence continues at coordinate 44,387,548 of NC_092721.1, forward strand.
CTTCTATTGACCAGATAAGGCCCACCTGGTGAAGGCATCCCGGCCCTTTGAGCACCTCAGTATCGATTTCAAAGGGCCCCTCCCCTCCAACAACCGCAATACATATTTCCTTAACATTATTGATGAGTTCTCCCGCTTCCCCTTTACAATCCCTTGCCCCGACATGACCACGTCCACCGTCATTGAAGTCCTGCATAGTGTCTTCACCCTGTTTGGTTTTCCCAATTATGTCCACAGTGACCGGGGCTCGTCGTTCATGAGCGTCGAACTGCGTCGGTACCTGCTCAGTAAGGACATTGCCTCGAGCAGGACTACCAGTTATAACCCCAGGGAAACGGGCAGGTGGAGAGGGAGAACGCGACGGTCTGGAAGACCGTCCTACTGACCCTGCGATCCAGGAATCTCCCAGTTTCTCACTGGCAGGAGGTCCTCCCCGAGGTGCTCCACTCCATTATGTCCCTACTTTGCACGGCTACAAACGAGACCCCTCATGAACGCTTATTGGTTTTCCCTAGGAGATCCACCTCAGGGGCCTCACTTGCGCCCTGGCTGAAGAAACCGGGACCAGTCCTACTCAGAAAACAGGAGCCATAAGTCCGATCCTCTGGTAGAGAGGGTCCAGCTCCGACACTCCAACCCCCAGTACGCTTATATCGAACACCCCGATGGCCAACAGGATATGGTCTCCCTCCGGGACCTGGCGCCCGCCGGTTCCACCAGCACCACCACCATTGCCCCCCCACCATATCCCGCCCAACCTACCATGACCAGCGCCCCCGCCCCTATATGGCTCCCGCGCTCCCTCCCGCCCGCCATCCCCCCTTCACCGATCCACAGTAATGAATCTCCAGAAGATACGCTCCCGGAGTCCATGTCTGTACCCGCACCGGCGCCCTCACTACCGATGCCAGCACGGACGAGCTCGACACCCGGGCCAGCAACAACGCCAGAGCTTCGGTGATCACGGCGCACAATCCGTGCGCCAGACTGGCTGAACCCGTCACCCCTGCCGGACTCCATTTTTTTAACAGGGGGTGAATGTGGTAATGTATTATGCCAATAATCCACCATTGTATTTGTATCTGTTGCCCTTGTATTTGTATCTGTGCTATGCTGTTGCCCTTGTGGGCTCCTCCTGTGGGCCATTGTATGGCATTATCCATAGGGGAACATGTTGGGGCCTGTATGGGCTCCTCCCATGGCTTCTCCCTTTGAAGGGAGGTCTAAAGAGCAGTCGGCCTGTAGGTGGTTCTCAGTATTGGATCAGTCGCAGGCAGGCACTGTTCTAAGTTGATTAAAGCCACTTCTCCACCGTCTCGAGTGAATTGATGGTTGCATCAACCCCTACATTTTAAAACAGTGCCCCTTAGTTCCAGACTTACCCACAAGTCCTTTCCACTTCACTGTGTCAGTATCATACAGGATCTTGTACACTTCAATCAAGTCACCCTTCACTCTTCTACGCTTTAGTGGAAACAAGTCTAGCCTTTCTAATTTACCTTCTTGTAATCTAATAACAATGACAGCTTATATTCATGGCGTGACTTTAAGGCAATGAAACATCCCAAGGCTGTTCACAGAGTAAACAACCAAATTTTGTTGCAAACTTTGCGTGAGATTCTCAGCTCCATGTTTCTCGAGAGCTGGAGGGGATGTGCCGTTCGCCGGAGGCAGAACTTTGGTTCCGCCGGCAGCGCACTTTTGCCCGCAGGTTTCCCGATGACCTGACGTGGCTTCAATGGGAAATCCATTTGACATTGGCAATCCCTTCGGTCCTCGTATCTTCAGCGGTATATGTCGGTGCCAAAACTAGGTTAACAAAAAGAGAAGTTGGCGCATTTTGGATTTTTCGCCAAAGACTCTGTAAAACAGTCTTTGATCCATCGGCTAGCTGTTATGATCGAAGACAAATATCACAGTTTTTTAACCTGGTGTTGGAGACTCCCTGCTTACCCTATCATTCTCAGTTACAATTTGTAGATATTTACACAGTTGTTCAGAAGGTTGAATATACTTGTAACCATTTAAAACCAAGTTCACAGCATGACTATAGCACCAAATGCAAATATGAGCTGGGGGTGGGTGGCGGGGGGGGAGGGGGGGGGGGGCTACTTTTTGAGTTGCAATGATAACTCGGGCTGAATGCTCATTGTGTCGTCTATACATTCTGAATCATGTATCTTTCATCAATCCTACTTTCTGTTACAAGTCTCTCAAGCATCTCAAACTAAGTCTATCTGACAAACACAAAATACTGCGGATGCTGGCAGTCTGAAATATAAACAGAAAATGCCAGAAATGCTCATCAGTTCAGGACCTGCGGAGAAAGAAGCCACGTCTCAGTCAATGACATTTTGTTTGAAGTCCTTCATCCACCCAATTGGGAGTTTACAAAAATACAAAGTCAATTATGTACCTCTCCATTATTTACATGTTTGAGAACAACTAAAAACGGCTGTCGATGGTTATTGTGTGTGCTATCAATCTGCAAAGACAAATTGATGACTGACGAGAAGAGCATGCTCGGGTTGAAAGCAACAATAATTATGGCAATGGATGATGAGACTTTGAAAGAAGAACCTTACTTTAATAAATCTTACTTTAATAAACACTCAAAACCAGGCCATACCTGATTCCCTGTCAAGTGCCGATTTTATATGGATGCTGTTCATGCTGTGCGTGCAACCTCCGCCAGTGTCAAGTAATTTCGTGTGGGACCTCAATTGTCCGATTGCAATTCATGGAATCTTGTGCATTGCCTTAATATTTCCACTCGAAAATTGGGGCTTCTGACTAATAGACAGTGAGACCAGAGAACTGTCCAGAGTTTTGTTAGTAACAAGGTGAATCGGAGATTTACTCATCCAGTAAATAGGAACTGCTTGGGGGTTTGTGCCATATTTAAATTTTTAAAAGTGGTGTAGTCTAAAGCTTTGCATTCATGAGCTTGAGTTCAAAAGGAATATATGAAGAATGTATTTTTTGCTCTTGAATTACACCATAGGATGAAGAATTCATATGAAATTCCTCCCTCTATTAATTTAATAAAGACATGGGGCATGATTCAGCAGTCCTGAAACTAGGTCTGGCTTTGGCTGTGTTTGGCGTGGTGTTTATTGGCAGTTGCAGTGCCGAGATTCCCCCCGCTATTCACCGGCACTTTTCCAGGTTTTTGGGCCTCGGGGAATTTCTCCGTGCTGAGTCCACACTTTAGTCAATTACCTGCTGACAAGCTGGCCTCACCAGTAGGAACAGCATCTTGCAGATCCCGACGCCATTTTGACCGGCATCCCTGATCTCTGACCCCCCTTTCAGACCCGAACCCCACCCCCCACCCCCACCCCCACCCGTCGCTCTCTGGACCCCACTTCACCCCTCCTAATCTTCTCATAGCCCCTGGAAACCCCCCTCATCCCCTCTCTAATGGTCTTGGCAAACCCCCCTGGGCCTGACCCTGGCAAAGCCAAGTGACCAGACCGGGAGTTCCAAGTTTCAATACTGTGCTTCAATGCACAACTGCCTTCTCAGCTTTATGCGGCTGCAGGTTAGTGTCCTGAACAGAAATCCACCCTCTTCTGAGCTGAAGGAAATTCCCGACTAGCTGGTCAATGTGTGTTGGTGAGCACAGGGGTAATGTGTGAATGAAACATTTTAGAGCTGGGATTCGGACAGCAAGCAGCGTTTTGAAAGAGTTAAAGTTTATAGAGGTGGGAAAGTGAGAGGCTAATCAGGAATTGATAATCTGGAGGTGACAGAAGCTTGGATGAGCAATTTGGCAGAAATTGGGTTGTGACAGGACAGAACCAGGTGATGTTATAAGGACAAAATAGGTAGTGGGCAAAATTCTCCGTTTGGGAAACTAAGTTCTCCCGACGGAGCTGAATTGATATTGTCTCCTTGGTGCTCGAAAATTGGGGCTATTCCACGGAAGAGGGGTTGGACGGCAGGGGAGGGGGGGTGAAAACTGCCAAGCCTAATCATGCCAGAGAGAATCATGTTTTTTGATTCTCTCCAGGTTTGAGCCCACGTTAATTTTCTCATGGACGGATCGTGTGAGATCAAAATTGCCCTATCAGCCTTGACACAGCCACACAGCCTTCAATGCTTCCTTAAATCTGTTTCCCCCTTTGGTGTTACACTCTATTGTTTTATGCAATCCTTTGGAAGTTCCATTCACCAAAATTTTATGTCTACTATGGGCGCGATTTAGCAGACTAAAAACTGAGTCCACTGTCGGGCCCGTTTAATGGCTGCAGCTCCAAGAATCATCACGCTTTTCAATGGGACTTTGCTTTTTTTTTTGGCCTTGAGGAGTTTCTCTCCGGCGAGTTGCACTTAGAGTCATTTCCTGTTGGTGAGCTGATCTCCGAGGAATTACAGAGATCGGAAGGGCTGAGGCCTTGGGAATATTTTTTAAGGATGCAAATTTCAAAATTTGAGGGTTGGTTGCCAGTTGAGGAACCAAATTTGGTCCATATGTTTAGGTGTGAATGTGACTAGATGTGAGTCAGCACACAGAATGCTAAATTTTGGATGATCCCAAGTTTATGGAGGGTGAATGATATACATGAGGTCAGCGAGGAGAGTGTTGAAATAGATAGGTTTAGGAGCATAGTTTCAGCATTGGAGGGGCAGAGACAGGAGAAGGGTCAGATGATGTTACAGCGTTGGAAATGGGCAGACTTAGTCATGCCGGACGTATTTAATCAGAAGCTCATGTCAGGGTCAATATAGCACCAAGGTTGCTAAGTTTGCTTTGGGGTCAGGCAGTTGGCAAGCAAAGAGATAAATTCGGTATCTGGGGAAAAATGTTTGTCACTGGGACAGTGTTTGGTTGGAAGACATTTCTGTTCATCTAGTACTGGAGGTTGAACAAGAAAGACAATTTAGAGATTATTAAGATGGATGAACCTCGTATTTAATTTTTCCTGGTTGCGTGAAGCCTATTACAAAACATCTTTCATTAGTTTATTGAGAAAAATATAGCCCACTAAGGGCCTTGCATGAGGTCAATGTTGCGCTGTTTTGTAACATAAGAACTAGGAGCAGGAGTAGGCAATTCAGCCCCTGGGCCTACTCCACCATTCAATGTGATCATGGCTGACCTCAACACGGCCTCAACTCCACTATCGAAAAAGTTCCATCCTATCTGTAAGTAGGATTTCCTTCCTGCAAAGATTAATTCTGAATATATGCGATATCACTTTAGCATCGGAGTCTTCCTTGACCAGAGAAAAACTGTGGGAAGAGAGACCAATGATTCCTTGAGTTTTGAATTGTTTTTTTTTGAAAGTAGATAGTTTAAGAAGTCCTTTCCTTTTCAAGAAGTATACTTAATGAAAATTGGACAATTGATTCAAAATATTACAAGGTTTTGGCTTTAATATCAGTTATTTGCTGTGATGATCTGGAATGCACCTCCTGAAAGGGTGGTGAAAATAGATTCAACATTAAACTTTCAAAGTGGAATTGAATATATACCTGACAAGGGAAAGAAAAACATAGTTATAGGGAATCTGCAGGAGTGTCGTCAAATTGGATAGCTCTTTCAAAGAGCTGACTGAATGATTTGCTTCTGTGCTTTCAGATACGATAATGTTGCTGAGTTAAATGTCTCCAGACACCAGTGTAAATAAAGATTACCCTTGTAATCTGGAGCAAGCCTTAGCCTGCTCTGTACCTACATAAGTAATGTTTCCCATATTACAGCAATAACTACACTTCAGAAGTGTCATAATATCCACTCATGTACATAATGAGATGCAGACAGGCAGTGATTGACACACAGGATAACCAATGAACACACACGACACAGAACAACCAATCACCAGACAAGACACTACCACTATAAAACACACAAGGCATTAAGACTCTCCCTCTTCTCACAGGATACAGCTACAGAGATAGTTAGAGTGCACAACGCCATGAGCACCATCTCCATGTGACAGAGAGCTAGTCTGGTCAAGCCAGTCAGAGGTTATCAGTTTAGATTAATCGAGTGTCAACCCACAGCAGATTATGTACAGCAACCAGCAGGTTCAATACAACAGTGTTGGACCATCTCCTGTGACGGAAGCCTGTTTCTAGTCTCACTGCATCCAGTTGCAGTCAATGTTAAACCAACTCAGATAAAACATCAAGAAGTACTTCATTGGCTTTAAAACGTTTTGATATATCCTGATGTTATGAAAGGTGCGAAATAAAAGCAAGTTTTCTCTTTTATACAATAATGAGATGCAGGGATTGTGATCGAAAATACCAGCTGTGAATGCAGGCGGCAAGAAAATGTTTGCCTATCCCCATGTGATTCGTCTTCTCCGAATCCGGCACTGAGGTATCAACTCTGACCAAGAAACTGTTTTATTTAAATAAAACGGGTTAATGACGTTTTGCTGCCTACAACAGTGAATAGTGCATTTCTCTGCTATTCTCTATACAAAATGGCAATTAAGACTCTACTCACTTTCCAAGGTAGAGGCTTTAGACAGAAATGCACTTACTGCAGTTTCAACCTGTTTAAGCTTCCCTGCATAAAACCTGAAACAGCTCCCTGTCTGCAGGCTGCAGAACTGACTCTCATGATTGAACTCCAGTCATTAGGCAAGCTTATCCAGAGAAATATGATCTGAATCCCATGGAGGGTGCACAGAAACAGAAGGCAATAGATGATACAATCTCTCACAGTTATTCTGGATCGGTAAATATTAAAAGAAGAGGCAAATTTTGAAAATGAGAAACCATTCTATGTTTAAAAGTGAAGGGCAGCATAGTGGCGCAGTGGTTAGCACTGCCGCCTCTTGGTGCCGAGGTCCCAGGTTCAATCTCGGTCCTGGGTCACTGTCCGTGTGGAGTTTGCATATTGTCTCCGTGTTTCCGTGGGTTTGGCCCCCACAACCCAAAGGTGTGCAGGTTAGGTGGATTAGTCATGCTAAATTGACCCTCAATTGGAAAAAATGAATTGGGTACTCTAAATTTTTTTTTTTTAACGTGATAATTCCAGTCAGATGAACAATTAACACGGTAGCACAGTGGTTAGGACAGTTGCTTCACAGCTCCAGGATCCCAGGTTCGATTCCCGGCTTTGGTCACTGTGGAATCTGCACGATCTCCCCGTGTGTGCGTGGGTTTCCTCCGGGTGCTCCGGTTTCCTCCTACAGTACAAAGATGTGCAAGACCGGTGGATTGGCCATGATAAATTGCCCTCAGTGTCCAAGAAGACTAGGTGGGGTTACTGGGTTACGGGGATAGGGTGGAGGCGTGGGCTTGAGTCAGGTACTCTTTCCAAGGGCTGGTGCAGACTCGATGGGCCGAATGGCCTGCTTCTGCACTGTAAATTCTATGATTCCATGATTCCCCATTGCTTTTGTCTCAAGGGTTCTCACTGTGTGAAGCTCTCTTGCATGTCAGCCTTTTTAGTCTTTAAACTAATAGCTATTCTGATGTAAAGTACTCTATCTGTCTCTCTGTGGATCACCACCTTGAGGTTGTGGAGAGGTTTGTGTGCTCCTACCACCCTTTAAAAGAGGTTGTCGGGAATTTCCTGTTTCTGCTGAGACCACCCATGGTGGCATGGCAAGTTCAGTGACGGGGGCGGGGGGGGAGGGGGGTGGCAATTTCAGTGACGGGGGCGGGGTAGTGGGGGAGGGGTGGGTAGAGTCATCGTGGTTTGACATGTCACCGAAGACTGACCACCAACCTGCCAAATTCTTGCAGGCAATTACAGAGTCCCAAGATCCCCACGTTAAACAAAGTCACATGTAAGCTGCTGCCAGGAACCCATTGCAAAGTCCTGTGGTGATGGCAAATTGCCTTTGAGTCCCTAGTCAAGAATCTACACACAAGTGATAAATGCTAGGCTGCAACCTTCCAACTTGAACGGGTCACAGCTGCCCCAGAATTGGACCAAATGCCTCAGGAACCAAAATCCTCCCCCTACCCCCCCTACACCATTTCTCCAGCCACACATTCACATGGACTATTCTCCTGTTCCTGATCTCACTGGAACATGGCATTGGGTGTAATCCTGACATTACGGCCTTTCAGGTCCTACATTTCAATTTATTTCCGAGCTCCATATATTCTGCTTTCAAGATATCATCCCTCTTCTTACCTATGTTGTTGGTACTGATCTGGACCATGTACCCTGGCTGTTCACTCTCCCATTTCAGAATGTCCTACAGCTGCTCAGTGACATCCTTGACCCTGATACAAGAAAGGCAACACACCATACTGGTGCCACTTATGCAGCCGCAGAAACATCTGTCTGTTCCCCTTACAATAGAATCCCTTATTACTTCCTCACTCTATTTTCCTCCTCACCTCCCTCCACTACAGCTGTGCAGCTAAGCTGCTTCAGCGGTATCCAAAACGGGAAATCTGTTAGAGAGGGAGATAGACCTAGGAGACTCCTGCACTACCTGCCTAGTGCTTTTACTCTGTCTGGCAGTCACCCATTCTTTTCCTGCCTGTGCATCATTTACCTCTTTACCTGCAGTGTGACCACTTCACTATATCACTGTATGCACTATCGACGCAGATCTCAGCCCTGCAGGTGCTCCAGAGTGACTCAAGCCGCTGCTCCAGATCCAAAATGCAGCCAGAGACACTTCCTCATATGGGGTCACACTGGACAAGTGTCCCTGACTCCCCACATCGCACAGGAGGAGCATTGCACGTGGCCAAGCTTTCCTGCCATGATTTACCTTTAAATCACTCCCTTTTTGTTTACTTCCTGTTATGGGCCAGCGTTTAGAGAACCCCAAAGTGTATCATGGATTCACCTGACCCACAATATTTAATAGATTGTGGTAGAGCAGATACCATGTTGAAATCAGCAAATGAACATTCATAAGCTTGCAGAGATTCTATACACATCCTGCTGTGATTTCAGCTTCTCCAAAACTAAAATGAAACCAAACCCATCCTGCAGCAAAAAGCCTAAATCAAAAGTAAAAAGCTGACAGACAGCCCAGCTCCACCCACTCTCTGACATCACTGCAGTAATAAACAACCATTTCTTAAAGGTACTCTCACCACAGATATTTATATACACACTCCTTTATAAACACCCATTTCTTAAAGGTACTCTCACATGCCACCTCCCCCCAAGAAAAAAAAACCCATCAACTTCAAGATGGTTTTGTTTTTCACCTGTTCACTATCCTTTCAGAAATGCACACAGTAAATATACTTTTTCGTTTAAAAAAAAAACACACTCAAACAGGTATAATAATATAGTCCATTTTTATTCTTCTTCCTCCAACTGGAATCCTTCTTGATTGACCGTCTCTTTGAACAAGAAAGTCTCTGCACGATCCGTCCATTTCTCTATGCCTCGGCATTTCTCTTTAAAGTCAGATACTTTAATTCAATCTGATCACAGAGTCCCTTGTAATTCTCCAATACAGGAGCATTGGTTATCACAGCTTTCAGGCAGTCACCTATGGGTGAGCTCCATTGGCTGCAACCCACTTCACTTATGCCATTTCTAAGCATACTCTCAATCTCTTTGTTAACCTGTGCAAATTTTAAAGGGTTCAGTCTGTATGGATGTTGTTTGATTGGAACAGCATTTTCCACATTTACATCATGTATAGTCATTTTAGTACTTCCCAATTTATCTCTACACATTTGCCCATGTGATATCAATAACTCTTTCAGGTCAGTCCGTTTTTCCTCTGGAAGGTAACTCAACAATTTATCCCAATTTTTAAGAACATCCTCATTTTCCAATTTAATTTGAGGTATGTCAAATTCACAGTCATCTGGATTTGGTTCGTCACTTTGAGTTGAAATCATTAAAACCTCCTCCTTTTTCTCTCTTTCCCTTTCAAAGTACCTTTTAAGCATATTCACATGACACACTCAGTGAGTCTTCCTTCTGTCTGGTGTTTTTACCACATAATTCACTTCACTTAATTTCCTTTCAATCTGATAAGGTCCACAAAACCTAGCTTTTAAAGGCTCACCTACCACTGGTAACAACACTAAAACTTTATCTCCACTGACAAAACTACGAACTTTGGATTTCTTGTCCACTACCTGTTTCATCACATTTTGTGCAACTTTTAAATGTTGTCGATCCAATTCACCTGCTCTATTTAATCGTTCCCTAAAATTTGACACGTAATCCAATAATGTAATTTCCGATTTCTCACTCACCAATTTTACCTTAATCAATTTAAGCGGTCCTCTTACCACATGACCAAAAATTGGTTCAAAAGGACTGAATTTTGTTGACTCATTAGGTGCATCCCTAATTGCAAACAGTATGAATGGAATTCCTTTATCCCAATCCTCTGGATAATCATGACAATAAGCCCTCAACATTGTCTTTAATGTCTGATACCATCTTTCTAACGCTCCCTGCGATTCTGGATGGTACGCAGTTGATTTAAATTGTTTTATTCCTAAGCTATCCACAGCTTCTTTGAATAACCTTGAGGTAAAATTCGATCCTTGATCCGATTGTATTTCTGTGGGTAGTCCACATCTAGTAAAGAATTTAAGTAACTCCTCCACAATCTTTTTGGCTGGGGTTTGCGCGCTCCTGTGAGATTGCCGCAAGCCTGTCACATGGTCTGTGGAGTGCACCCCATTAAAGGGGTCGTGTTAACACACACTGATATGCAGAACTGAAGAGAGGGAGAGTGGCTTGAAAATCTGATGAAGAGTGGGCAATGACACTGCTGCATTCGGCAAACTGTTGATCATGCACGTCTGTGGTGGTCAGTTTAATTTTGGCACAGAGAAGACTGAGGTTAAAATGTTTGCCACCCAGATGATAACTAATACTCCCACCAAAGGACATTTGAAATGCACTTTTCCCACCGCGTTGCGCCCAGCCCCGATCCTGTTGCGCTGTGAGGATCGCCAGTAAGGCCCAAAACGTGCATCATGCTGGGTGCAAAACAACATGCCCCACACCAGACATGATCCAACTAGTGATATTTAAATGAGCCATTAAGCTCATCGACATATGTGCAGCCGGTTTCAGGCCGTAGTCTCCTGGATTCCGTGAGTCAACAGCCACACTGGCGAGGCCTCACCCGGGCGGCGATTACCACTGGTCTCCACAAGCAGAGACCAGGCGTGATAGCCACTCTGGAAGTCTCAGAGGCTATTGATGCTTTTCAGATTGTCGGAGACAGGACAAGGCAGTGTCCTGGCACTGCCCAGGAATCCAAGCAGTACTAACCTGGCGGGAACTGAGGGAGCCATGCCGATGAAAGGGCAGTGAAAGGGATGTAAAGGAGGCATGGGGGAGGGGGGGTATGAAGGGGTGCCATGAAGTTTTGGGGTGTGTAGGGGGGGGTCCCAAAAGGAGGCCTGAAATGTGGGAAAATTTATATTCCTTTTTGAAGATAGTTATACGGAGTGGTGGGGTCTGGGGGTTGGGGAAAGGGAGAGTTCCTTTTCCTCCCAAATCCATAGGATGAGTGCTTGGAGTCATGGTGTCAGCTAAAGCTTTGAAGACTCCAGCTGAAATGCCATCAGAGCTGTTGCATTTTGTTGTTTATCTTCTGTTTGATTGATTGTTGCAATCTTACATTGATGGAGGTTCATCCATGGATACTAACAAAGTGCAATGGGGGATAACATGAATTGGATTGGATTGGATTGGATTTGTTTATTGTCACGTGTACCAAGGTACAGTGAAAAGTACTTTTCTGCGAGCAGCTCAACAGATCATTAAGTACATGGAAAGAAAAGGGAATAAAAGAAAATACATAATAGGGCAACACAATGTAACTACATAAGCACCGGCATCGGATGAAGTATATCGGCGTGTAGTGTTAATGAGGACAGTCCATTTAGGAGCGTGGTAACAGCGGGGAAGAAGGTGTTTTTGAGTCTGTTCGTGCGTGTTCTCAGACTTCTGTATCTCCTGCCCGATGGAAGAAGTTGGAAGAGTGAGTAAGCCGGGTGGGAGGGGTCTTTGATTATGCTGCCCGCTTTCTCCAGGCACCCGGAGATGTAGATGGAGTCAATAGATGGGAGGCAGGTTCGTGTGATGGACTGGGCGGTGTGCACGACTCTCTGAAGTTTCTTGCTGTCCTGGGCTGAGCAGTTGCCATACCAGGCTGTGATGCAGCCAGATAGGATGCTTTCTATGGTGCATCTGTAAAAGTTGGTAAGAGAGTTTTAGCTGCCACGATGGAATCATGGTTGAGGAGTTGTTGAAAATGTTCTTTCCAGTGTTGATGGACGGCATTGCCATCCTTAAAAAGAATCCTGTGAATGAAAGGGATTTATATCCATTCGACCTTGCTTTTTGGATGGGCCCAGTGGATTCGAACATTTTGCATGTCATGGCAGTTGGTACATTGTTGGATCTTTTGGGATTTCTTTTCCCACCACTTGTCCTGTATTTTCTGGATTTGTCTTTTGAGTTGTTGGAATGCTGCCTTCTAGACTTCAACCTTGAGTTGTTCTTCAAGGCCCTGAAGGCCAGAAGGTCACATATTTCAGCACTGTTTTTGTCGTAAGAGTCCCAGTGGTAATGATGCTCAAATCCAACTGTCTGGGCACAGGAGTCCAGTACAGTTGACTTTATCCGATGCCACTGTTCTGAATTTGAGTTGAATGTGTAATGAATTTACAGGTTGGCCATGAGCTTCTCTTGGTCGATGCGTTATGGTTGAGGCACTGATCTTCTTCCTCATAGACATTTGGGTCTTGTGATGTCTTAGTGCTAGATGGACATTCCTGAATCCCGGATCAAGCGATATAGAAGTTACTTTGATGTCATGTCGGCGAGGTTTACAACAGCTTTTTGAAACTGAGATTCAGTTGAGGGGTTCCCTCTGGGTGGGCAAAGGTAAGTAAAGCCCAGGGGGCAGAGAGACATAGCCAGGCATTGCCCTGGCACTTCCCCTTGGCACTGGCCTTTGGCACAGGTTGGTGCGTCTGCAGAGGGAGGGGACAGGATATGTTGAGGAAGCAGGAATGCTGCAGAAGGATCTGGACAGGCTAGGAGAGTGGGCAAAGAAGTGGCAGATGGAATACAATGCGGGAAAATACGAGGTTATGCACTTTAGTAAGAAGAATAGAGGCATAGACTATTTTCTAAATGGGAAAAGGCTTGAGAAATTAGGTACACAAAGGGACTTAAGAGTCCAAGTTCAGGATTCTCCCAAGGTTAACACGTAGGTTAAGTTGGCAGTCCGTTAGCATTCATTTCGAGAGGGCCAGAATACAAAAGCAGGAATGGAGGTGGAGGGTTCCAGTTATATGCGATTATGTGGTGGAGGGGAGATGTGAGAGGTGAGGGGGAACTTTAGGGCATAGGGTGGGGATTGGGCACTAAGAGGGGAGCCCCTGATGATGATGTAGGGGAGGGGAAGCCACTGATACCTACGTTGTTGGGTGGTGGGCCGAGTTCCACTTAAGTGCTGATCAGGGCGGCAGTGTTACTTCACAGCGCCAGGGTCCCAGGTTCGATTCCCGGCTTGGGTCAATGTTTGTGCGGAGTTTGCACATTCTCCCTGTGTCTGTGGGGTTTCCTCCGGGTGCTCCGGTTTCCTCCCACAAGTCCCGAAAGACATGCTTGTTAGGTGAATTGGACATCCTGAATTCTCCCTCAGTGTACCCGAACAGGCACCAGGATGTGGGGACTAGGGGATTTTCACAGTAACTTCATTGCAGTGTTATTGCAAGCCTATTTGTGACACTAATAAAGATTATTGTTATGATTATCATTTAAAGATGGCGCCCCCATCTCTGTGGAGTCAGGTCCCAGCTCTCTCAGGTCCTGCCTGAAGACTGGAGGATAGCAAATATTGTCCCCTTGTTCAAGAAGGGGAGTAGAGATAACCCCGGTAACTATAGATCAGTGAGCCTTACTTCTGTTGTGGGAAAAATCTTGGACAGGTTTATAAGAGATAGGATGTATAATCATCTGGAAAGGAATAATTTGATTAGAGATAGTCAACACAGTTTTGTGAAGGGTAGGTCCTGCCTCACAAACCTTATAGAGTCCTTTGAGAAGGTGACCAAACAGGTGGATGAGGGTAAAGGAGTTGATGTGGTGTGTATGGATTTCAGTAAAGCGTTTGATAAGGTTCCCCATGGTAGGCTACAGCAGAAAATACAGAGGCATGGGATTCAGGGTGATTTAGCAGTTTGGATCAGAAATTGGCGAGCTGGAAGAAGACAAAGTGTGGTGGTTGATGGGAAATGTTCAGACTGGAGTCCAGTTACTAGTGGTGTACCACAAGGATCTGTTTTGGGGCCACTGCTGTTTGTCATTTTTATAAATGACCTGGAGGAGGGCGTAGAAGGATGGGTGAGTAAATTTGCAGATGACGCTGAAGTCGGTGGAGTTGGAAGGATGGAAGTTTGAAGGAGTTGGAAGTTCCAGTGTGGAAGGATGTTACAAGTTACAGAGGGACATAGATATGCTGCAGCGCTGGGCTGAGAGGTGGCAAATGGAGTTTAATGCAGAAAAGTGTGAGGTGATTCATTTTGGAAGGAATAACAGGAAGACTGAGTACTGGGCTAATGGTAAGATTCTTGGCAGTGTGGATGAGCAGAGATATCTCGGTGTCCAAGTACATAGATCCCTGAAAGTTGCCACCCAGCTTGAAAGGGTTATTAGGAAGGCGTACGGTGTGTTAGCTTTTATTGGTAGAGGGATTGAGTTTAGGAGCCATGAGGTCATGTTGCAGCTATACAAGATTCTGGTGCGACCGCATTTGGAGTATTGCGTGCAATTCTGGTCGCCGCATTATAGGAAGGATGTGGAAGCATTGGAAAGGGTGCAGAGGAGATTTACCAGAATGTTGCCTGGTATGGAGGGAAGATCTTATGAGGAAAGGCTGAGGGACTTGAGGCTGTTTTCGTTAGAGAGAAGAAGGTTAAGCGGTGACTTAATTGAGGCATACAAGATGATCAGAGGATTGGATAGGGTGGACAGTGAGAGCCTTTTCCCTCGGTTGGTGATGTCTAGCACGAGGGGACATACCTTTAAATTGAGGGGAGATAGATATAAGACAGATGCCAGAGGTAGGTTCTTTACTCAGAGAGTAGTAAGGGCGTGGAATGCCCTGCCTGCAACAGTCGTGGACTCGCCAACACTAAGGACATTCAAATGGTCATTGGATAGACATATGGACAATAAGGGAATAGTGTAGCTGGGCTTTAGAGTGGTTTCACAGGTCGGCGCAACATCGAGGGCCGAAGGGCCTGTACTGCGCTGTAATGTTCTATGTTCTATGTTCTATGCCCTGTCAGAGTGATGGCAAAACCACGCCCACTCATTCCTTTTCTCAAAGAGGCTCAAAATCTGGAAAGAAAACTGATCTGGGCAGCTGGAGAGCTACATGTCGGTTTTCAGTCAGACACTGACACTTCGAAAAAACATGGGTAAGATTCCACCCAACATGTATAAAAGTATCCATTTATATCCTCACATTCATACAAATATCAGAAGTTATGTATTGCATATAATCGATTAAAACAAAGATATATTACATTGTATGTATTGTATTATTTATAATGTTATATTTTATGCTACCGGTTTTAACTATATCCTACATTTTTATCTCTACTATAATGCCTTTATACACTGACATGTGATGTGCATAAAATATGAATTCTCTTTTCATTTGATGTTTAACTTTTTGTTCCCACTGTGAATGTCCATACACCTCAGTGATACCTTGTCATCCCACCTCACAGCAATGTTGAAGAAAAAAAATGATTCTATCCCTGAGCAACTTCCCTTTTATTTTTCACTGATGACATAAATGATAGGAATCATTAAATTTAACATCTCACAAATTTCCAGTCTGACATTGTCATTTGCATTTGGAAAATGAGGTTCTGCCTTTTATGGCAATGTCACTTTTGTCCATCTCAAGGTTTAGCCTAAACTATATAAAAAAAGGAGACTCGGGCAGTTCTTCACCTGTGACATCTCATTTCCTTTTTCAATGAGGTAACAGGTGTGATTTTCCATATTCTAGATCCTGCTTGATTCTTCATTAGTTTTCTGTGAATAAAGCTTTTTTGCGATGGTGATGTTACCTGTGATGGCGGCACTCAGGGAATGCTGCAAAAGTTTACATTCCAAAGTCAAATGTAGAGAAGAGTGGTTATGGTGAAGGAACTTTGGTAGATTTGATTGGCTGATTTGTTTGAGGAAATATTCATCAATTATTGATTGTCGAATAATCCATCATGATGTCTTATAAGGTTCTATGGGTGGTTATTTTGTGTTTTTTAACCAACAGGGAATGGGAAATCTAATTATAGAATGATCACAGTTAAGCTTCACGCCATGTTGGAACCAAAACTTTTGTGTCCTTTCCAGAGACATGAGGCCATTGCTTACCAATGATTTGGTCTGAATACACTGTCTGGAGAATGGAAAGTGCAAAACTGATGCAGGAGAGCGATGGTGGTGGCGGTGGTACAGATTGATGCCATCCTTCATGGTACTGCCACAAAAGGATTCCCTTCATCAGGGTTTTTCAAACTGCACATCGTGACCTGCAGGTGGCTTGTGGGCCGGTGTCAGGGGAGTCACAGAGCGATCGGTCACGGCATTCCTGATCGCAAGAGAAGTGGCCAACATAGAATGATCCATTCTTCAGGCCAGAAGCGGCGGCGGAGATCAGCTTATGCGCCCATCACTATACTGACATCACGCACCTTGCAAGGCTGAGCTTTTGGCACAAAATTACGAAGGCGAGAGTCCTCCATTTTCCAGGTCCGAGCAAGCAAGGGAACAGGACTGTGAAGAAGTGGAGATGGATCATTTTAAACAAAGAAATAATTGAAATCAGGGACAAAGCTGCAGGAAGATGCTTTCTTGAGGTATGGCTTTGTTAATTATGCCAATGCAAATCAGGATGCGAAGCCCAAGTGTGTGAAACGCAGGGAAGTACAGGCAAAAGAATGTTGAAAACCCTCAAAACTTTAAAGGCATTTGAAGACTAAGCATGGTGAGTTTGCGGACTAACCTCTTGATTTTTTTCGCTAAGTCCTTAGCAGAAATGTAACATTGAATGAAAAGCAAGCAAGATCGTGAGAAGCAAACAGGCTCACCTGTCACATTAAAGAAAGGTAAGCTAAAATGGCGTGTAGCAAAGGTCGACCGGTGTGGGTCGGAACTCCTCAGTGCAGCGAGAGATCGGGACGCCATTTTTAAATGACTTCCCGATCTCTCGAGCTCCCGATGCACCCACGCAGTGCACCCCCCAGCCTGATCACCGCCACAATTAAATGCCAGTTTGACACCGCCAGCCTGGCACCCTGGCAGTACACCTGCCAGCTGGAAATGCCACCTGGCACTTTGGCAGTGCCAGGGAGGCATCGCCACTACAGGTGTGTGTCACCTGCAGTGCTAGGATGCCACCCTGCCAAAAGCACATGCGCCTGGGGGCCTCCATTCCCCTGGGACAACCACACAGTGCCATTCTGCCTGGTCCCCCTTTGTTGAGACCAGTACTGAAATATGCTTGCCCAAGGTCTCCAAAGCAAAGTGGATATCTCCCAATAAGTTGGTTACCTCAGGGAACTGCATATTAGAGTGCGGCCACTCTAATATGCAGATTTGCCTAAAAGTGATCCCACCCACAATGGGTGAGCTTCACATCGCGACATCTCGTGAGATCATGTTAGATCTCGTGAGGCATAGCGAGCAGTAAATGCCGGGAGCCGGGTCTCCAGCCATTTACCGGCCACGTTGCGCCGCAGTGCACTGCTTTTTGTGTGCAGCATGGCCGGTGGATCGTGCTCGCTATTTAAAGGCTATTTCCAAATTGCTGCTAGTCTTTTAATAACTGTTGTGCGATTTCTCTTTACTGTACTCTTTACTCCGGCTCTGTTCCAATTAGGGCAATCAGTGAATTTACCTTCTTTATATGTTGACTATGTCCGAATGCTTAGAGTCGCCAGGAATCGAATGATACCACCACAAGTTGCAACCGGCTATCGGTCAAAGAGCCAAACACCAGTTAGTTAGTTCAAGGTCAAGGGAACTTTATTTACATACAATCAATCATGCAACATAAACACTACTAGTTAACTATACCTATTTGTAACACAACCTGTACTTAACATTGGGCACCCGGTTTAGATCAGGAAACAGTGGCTGCTGTTCAGGATCTCTTGGGTTCGAAGTGGTAACTGCTGCTCGGCTGGGCTCACCCTTCTAGTAGCGGGCGTTGAACTCAAACTTGCTTCTGGTGTTGCTGCAGTTGGCAGTGGCCGTGACCGGGTAACAAGGCCAAAAGAGAGCAAGCATATGGCGAACTCTTCCTTGAAACTTGGGGGGCTCTCGCGCTCTTTTGGGCGGTCCTTCAATTTGGGCTTACCATTTGGGTGATCCCCAATGATATAGTGTAGATTTATTTGTTCTCAAGGGCAGCACGGTAGCATTGTGGATAGCACAATTGCTTCACAGCTCCAGGGTCCCAGGTTCGATTCCGGCTTGGGTCACTGACTGTGCGGAGTCTGCACGTCCTCCCCGTGTCTGCGTGGGTTTCCTCCGGGTGCTCCGGTTTCCTCCCACAATCCAAAGATGTGCGGGTTAGGTGAATTGGCCAATGATAAATTGCCCTTAATGTCCAAATTGCCCTTGGTGTTGGGTGAAGGTGTTGAGTTTGGGTAGGGTGCTCTTTCCAAGAGCCGGTGCAGACTCAAAGGGCCGAATGGCCTCCTTCTGCACTGTAAATTCAATGATAATCTATGATTAATCTAGGACAAAGGTTCAGCACAACATCGTGGGCCGAAGGGCCTGTTCTGTGCTGTATTTTCTATGTTCTATGCTCCCCGTTCGATTCCTTAGCTAATAAGTAGGCGGGGATCTGGATGACTGGTCGTGTCTCAAGCGGTCATTTACCCCATTGTTTGTGTTTCCCTTGGACAGGGATTGGTGCCGAAATGTCTGGGACTGTCCCGGTTGCTGGAGCACCAGTCCTTTGTGTTGGGGAGATGGGCCATCACCTGCTAATCGGCCTCATTAACATGCTAATGGGACAGGGTTTCGATACCATCTGGACTTTGCTGACGAATATGCATTTCCGGCTCAGAACCTGCCTGACTCTTGGCTTGTCCATTTTACCCATCAGTTTTTGCGAGTTGCTCTGTGCTTAGTTGGAAGTGGCCATGTCAGATGGCTACAAAATGAATCTATGAGCCTCCAAAATAAAAAAAGAAAGGTACAAGAAAAGACCAATCCACATTTCATCAAATTTTGCGGAATCAGCCACATAAATACTGTGGCTAAAATTTGTCAGAGGCTGGGAATTCTGTGGGAAGTGATCCACTTACTGACTCCCCAAATCCCATCCAATGTCTATGAATCAAGAGTGTGAAGGAATACTCTCCATTTGCCTGGCTGAGTGCAGCTCCAGAAACAGCAAGAAGCTCGACATCCAGGAGAAAGCATTGTGCTTGATTGGCACCCTATTCGCCACCTTAAAAATTCACTCTCAGTATCACTGGCACGTGATGGCTGCAGTATGCTACATCTGCAAGATGCACCACAGCAATCGACAAGGTTTCTTCAACAGCACCTCCCAAACCCACAGTCTCTGCTACCTGGAAGGACTGAGGCAGCAGATGCATGGGAATAGTATCGCTTGCAAGCTTTCCTCCAAGTCGCACAACATCGTGACTTTAAAACAAACCATTCTTCCTTCGCCATTGCTGGGTCAAAATCATGGAACTTTTTGACTAACAGTAATGTGGGCAAATCTTCACTACCCAGACTGCATCACTTCGATAAGGTGGCTCACCAAACCTCCTCTAGGGCAATGGGAGGTGAGCAATAAATGCTGATCTTCCCAGCCATGTCCAGGTACATTGAGCAAACAACAGACAACAAGTCAAGTTAAAGGTTTCTGCTTAAATCACAATGAATGACAGAATTTTACCTTTGGGACCCAAAATCAGTCTTCCGTAGCTTCTGGCCTAAGTTGTTTAAGGCATAAATTCAATTGGTGGATTTAGGCATGTGGTAGTCACCACTGATGTATATATTGTATATATAGGATGTTGATATAGGTGCTTTACGGTAAGGCAACTACTACAGGTATGGGGGTAGATCCATGCCTGCTGGCTCCGCCCAGTAGGTGGAGTATAAATATGTGTGCTCCCAGTGCAGCAGCCATTTTGTCAGCTGCTGTAGGAGGCCACACATCTCAGTGTAATAAAGCCTCGATTGCATCCTACTCTCGTCTTTGTGTCATTGATTGTGCATCAATTTATTACACTGAGTTTTTCAGAAGATGGACCTCCGCATCAAGCCGGATCGCCTGCAGCTGCATCCGCAAGCAGACAACGCCAAAAAGGACTTTCAACATTGGGTAGCCTGTTTTGAAGCGTACATCGGGTCTGCACTAGATGACATTCCAGAAGCTCCAGATCCTTTACACGCGGCTGAGCTCCAACGTCTTTCCACTTGTCCAGGATGCGGCGACCTACGCAGAGGCCATGGCGCTACTGAAGGAAAACTACGCTCAGCGGACTAACACACTCTACGCCAGGCACCTCCTCTCCACGCGGCGTCAACTTCCCAGTGAGTCGGTGGAAGATTTCTGGCGCGCCCTGCTCCCCCGAGTTAGAGACTGTGACTGTCAGGCCATTTTGGCCACGGAACACTTGAATTTGCTAATGAGTGATGCATTTGTTACGGGCATAGGGTCTGACTACATCCGCCAGCGCCTCTTAGAGGGGGCCACGCTCGACCTCGCGGTGACCAAAAAACTAGCGCTTTCACTTACGGTCGCATCACGCAACATTCAGGCCAATGCACCCGACAGCACGGCCCACCCACCCTGTGCATCGTGGACTCCGCAGATGGCCGCCCCATCGTGGACCCCATCAGCGATCGCCCTCAGCCAATCCCATGCCTGTGCCGCACGGCAGCCAACCAATCCCGGGGGGCCCAAATGCTACTTCTGTGGGCAGTCAAAACACCCCCGACAGCGCTGCCCGGTGTGGCGCGCCCTCTGCAAGGACTGTGGCAAGAAGGGACAATTTGCTGCGGTGTGCCAGGCCCGCTCAATCGCCGCTATTGTCCCGGCACCCCCCACGTGCAGCCAGTGGGTGCTGCCATCTTCCCCTCCTAGGACCATGTGCGGCCAGTGGACACTGCCATCTTGCTCGACTCGCAACATGCGGCCCGTGGGCGCCGCCATCTTGTTCCTCACAGGACCAACGGGCTCCGCCATCTTTCTTTCCCCACAACATGTGCGGCCCGTGAGCGCCGCCATCTTACCCGACTCAGGACCCATGCCAGTCGGGCACCTCATCCGGCCGCTCATCGCCTGCAATCGCCAATGAAAAACCGCGTCTCGCCTCGCTCACGGTTGAAGAGTCTCGACCACAAAACCTCGCGACTGCTTCAACTAAAGTGAAGGTCAACGGGCACGAGACCTCCTGCCTGCTGGACTCCAGGAGAACTGAGAGCTTCATTCACCCCGATACGGTAAGGCGCTGCTCCCTCGCGGTACACCCCGCTAACAAGAGAATCTCCCTGGCCTCCGGGTCCCACTCCGTGGCGATCCGGGGGTACTGCATCGCCACTCTCACTGTCCAGGGCATGGAGTTCACCGGCTTCCGCCTCTACGTCCTCCCAACCTCTGCGCTGCCTTGCTACTCGGCCTGGACTCCAGTGCAACATCCAGAGCCTAACCCTGAAATTCGGCGGTCACCTACCACCCCTTACTGTGTGCGGCCTCACGACCCTTAAGGTCGACCCACCTTCCCTTTTTGCAAACCTAACCCCGGATTGCAAACCCGTCGCCACCAGGAGCAGACAGTACAGCGCCCAGGACAGGACCTTCATCAGGTCTGAAGTCCAGCGGCTGCTTCGGGAAGGCATCATCGAGGCCAGCAACTGAGCCTGGAGAGCCCAAGTGGTAGTAGTCAAAACTGGGGAGAAAAACAGGATGGTCGTTGACTACAGTCAGACCATTAATCGGTAAACGCAGCTCGACGCGTACCCCCTCCCACGCATATCTGATATGGTCAATCAGATTTCACAGAAGCGGGTCTTCTCGACAGTAGACCTGAAATCTGCCTACCACCAGCTCCCCATCTGCAAGGCGGACCGCCCATACACTGCGTTCGAGGCAGAAGGCCGCCTTTACCGCTTTCTTCGTGTTCCCTTCGGCGTCACCAACGGGGCCTTGGTCTAACAACGGGAGATGGACCGAATGGTTGACCGGGCTGAGGACCACTTTCCCGTACCTAGACAATGTCACCATCTGCGGCCATGATCAGCAGGACCATAACGCCAACCTTGCCAAATTTCTCCACACCGCCACTCTCCTCAACCTCATGTATAACAAGGAGAAGTGTGTGTTCAGCACAAACCGCTTAGTCATCCTCGGCTATGTGGTCCAGAATGGAGTTCTGGGGCCCGACCCTGATTGCATGCGCCCCCTCATGGAACTCCCCCCCCCCACTTCCCCCATGCCCTCAAACGTTGCCTGGGGTTCTTTTCGTATTACCCACTGTAGTGGGTCCCAAACTATGCGGACAAGGCCCGCCCACTCATTCAATCCACTGTTTTTCCTCTGACGGCCGAGGCTCACCAGGCCTTTAACTGTATCAAGGCCGACATCGCCAAGGCCGCGGTGCATGAGGTCGAGGAGACGCTCCCCTTCCAAGTCTAGAGCGATGCATCAGACGTCGCTCTGGCCACCACCCTCAACCAGGCAGGCAGGCCCGTGGCATTCTTTTCCCGCACCCTCCATGCCTCCGAAATTCGGCACTCCTCCGTCGAAAAAGAGGCCCAAGCCATCGTTGAAGCTGTGTGGCATTGGAGGCATTACCTTGCCGGCAGGAGATTCACTCTCCTCACTAACCAACAGTTTGTTGCCTTCATGTTTAATAACACACAGCGGGACAAGATCAGAAACAATAAAATCTTGAGGTGGAGGATTGAGCTTTCCACCTACAATTATGAGATTTTGTATCTCCCCGGTAAGCTCAACGAGCCCCCGGATGCCCTATCCCGAGGTACATGTGCCAGCGCACAAGTGTATCGACTCCGGACCCTGCACGACAACCTCTGTCACCCAGGGGTCACACGTTTTTACCATTTCATCAAGGCCCGCAACCTGCCCTACTCCATCGAGGAAGTCAGGGCGACCACCAGAGACTGCCAGGTCTGCGCGGTGTGTAAACCGCACTTCTACCGGCCAGACCGTGCGCGCCTGGTGAAGGCCTCCCACCTCTTTGAACGCCTTAGCGTGGACTTCATAGGGCCCCTCCTCTCTACCGACCGCAACACATACTTTCTTAATGTGGTCGATGAATATTCCCGATTCCCCTTCGCCGTCCCATGCCCCGACATGACGTCTGCCACCGTCATCAAAGCCCTCAACACCATCTTCGCTCTGTTTGGCTTCCCCTCCTACGTCCACAGCGACCGGGGATCCTCATTCATGAGCGATGAGCTGCGCCAGTCCCTGCTCAACAGGGGCATTGCCTCGAGCAGGACGACCAACTACAACTCAAGGGGAAACGGGCAGGTGGAGAGGGAGAATGGGATGGTCTGGAGGGCCGTCCAGCTGGCCCTACAGTCCAGAAATCTCCCGGCCTGCTACTGGCAGGAGGTCCTCCCCAACGCACTTCACTCCATTCGGTCGCTCCTGTGCACCGCAACTAATGAAACCCCCCATGAACGTCTCTTTGCCTTGCCTAGGATGTCCACCTCCAGGGTTTTGCTCCTGACATGGCTGGCAGCTCCAGGACCCGTTCTCTTCCGTAGACACGTTCGACTCCACAAGGCGGACCTGTTGGCTGAGAGGGTACAGCTACTTCACACTAACCCGCAGTACGCCTACGTAGCGTACCCCGACGGCCGCCAAGACACAGTCTCCCTCAGGGACCTGGCACCAGCTGGTTCCGCACACACACACACCCTCCAACCTGCCCCCCCCCCCCGGCACACCCCACCGCAGCCCCTGCTTCGGGACAATCCGTCTTCCACTTGCTCACACCCGGGGATGAAGAGGATTTCGACACACTCCCGGAGTCACCGAAGACCAAGCCGCCGGCGGAGTCGCCACCAGCACTGCGGCGCTCTCAAGGACAGATCAAGGCACCGGACCGTCTGGTTTTGTAATATTATCTGTACTTTTAAAACACAACTTTCTGTATATAATTCTCCAACCGCCCGCCCCCCCCCCCCCCCCCCCCCCCCCCCCGCCGGACTCATTTTTTTAACAGGGGGTGAATGTGGTAGTCACCACTGATGTATATATTGTAGATATAGGATGTTGATATAGGTGCTTTACGGTAAGGCTCCTGTACTACAGGTACGGTGGTAGATCCCTGACTGCTGGCCCCACCCAGTAGGCGGTGTATAAATATGTGTGCTCCCAGTACAGCAGCCATTTCGTCAGCTGCTGAAGGAGGCCACACATCTCAGTGTAAGAAAGCCTCGATTACATCCTACTCTTGTCTTTGTGTAATTGATCGTGCATCAAGGCATAAGTGTCAGAATATGAGATGTATTGCTGTGTATGATCCTCAGAATTACCAGCCATTTTAGGATGAAATCAGGCTGGTAAAAAGAGTGAAATATATTTTTAGAGTTAACTGCCTCCAATCCATACAAAATGTCTGCACTCAAATTATTTCCCCCCAAAACACATCTGTCATCATTATAACTCACCAGGAGCCCAATCAACCTCAATATAATTGAGGATACGGGGGTGTAATTAACTCTGCTGACATATTTCCTCCATACAGCACAATGTTTACACTGAGGAGTATATTCTGTGTGCTATTTGAAGGTTGGCGCGACAGGTGTTTACTGTGTATGCAAATCTATTTCTTCTGTTCTTTCGTGGTGCAATCAGAACTTTTATGCAACTTTTTCACTCACCTCTGCTCAAGCTAATCATTTGCACTGGAGAGATTTCCCAATAGGAATGATCATCTTATACTGTGTAGAAGCGGAGGTGGAAGTGGAACAGATTAGACTGGAGTCAGGTTTTACAGGGATTTCTCGCCTCATCGCTCAAACTCGCAACATTATTCAGAACCAAGAAAGTTGTTTCTAGTTTTCTGACTTGTTCACGCCTCTGAAGGCTGAGATTCCTTCCAAAGGTTTTAGGTAATTATATCAACTACCGACTGAACACCTGCACCCCACTCCCATCGGGCGAACAGTCAAGGGCATCACAACCATGAATTTCTTTGCGCCTAGATTTCTCCAGGCAGCAGAAAGTGATCTTCTGTCATGCAGCTGCTTATTATTGTATTTGAGAAGATCATTGATGCTCCATTCAAAAGAACTGCATTATTCATATACTTCCATTAACAGCAGACAAATAAAGGGAGAGTTATCCATTCCTGCAGAATGGCCATGCTCTAACAGTATGACAACTCCTCAGTTTTATTAATATGAAAGGTTTTCATTTTACTAATGCGTTCAGTTACTTCAATCGCTTTAACCATGTCACTGTCAGGCACACATGCATCTGTCATTTATGCTTTCATGGGGTAACAATTCACCATGCCCACTATCGTGACTCACAGATGGTTAATTAGCCGTCAAGATTATCTGCAGCATTCATGCTTGATGGCTCCATCAACGATTCCATAGATTAGGATGACGACAATGCTGCCCATGGCATTAAAATAAATGGGCAATGTGTGGGAATCCCAAAGTCCAGTTTCCGGTGCCTTGCAATAAATGCTCAGAAAGACGATCAAGAATCATTATAGTTTACTGCATTCTGCATAATGTCACAAACACGAAAAGAGCGCTATAACCAAAAGCTGACGGCGATGGTGATGAAAAATGACAGAAGATCCTTGCTGCCTGCATAATGAGGAGGATGCCCAGGGATGAAAGGGTACAGGACAAGACAATGATCAGCTAGAGAAAGAATGATACATTTGATACACAACGTTTTCTATTAAAGTCACACCCACATGAATAAAGACAAAAGGAAAGTTCCGTATTTCACCTGTCAATCATTAAAGCATCAGAAGCAAGAAGTGCACAATGCAATGAACTCAGAAGTCTGTGAGAGAATTATGTTTACTTCACACATTGTCTAATCTCTAAAACCAACTAATCTCTGCAGAGTACAAAGTACTAAAAATTCCAACCGCCTAATTTTAAATTTATTACTTAACATTGTTCTTCCAACTAACATTTTGCTTTGTGTTCTTAATTAATTATTGACTGTGACTAATGTTCTTTAAAGAAGGAACTCTGCCGCCCTTACCCAATGTGGCCTACAAGTGACCCCAGACCCACACTGGTTGACTCTTAAATGCTCTCAGTTGAAGGGCAGTTAGGGATGGGGAATAAATACTGGCCCAGCCAGCGGAACCCACACCACATGAATGAATGAAAAAAATGTGATGGTGCCGTTGTGTGATGAGGCTTTAAGGTGGGTAACTAGGAGACATAATATAATACAGCAGCATCAGCATGGCTTCATGAAGGGGCAATCATGCCTCACATATTTATTGGAATTCTTTGAATAAGTAACGAATAGGATAGATAAAGGGGAACAAGTAGATGTAATACACTAGATTTATAAAAAGCATTCAATAAGGTACCATAGAAAAGGCTATTTCATAAGATAAGAGCCCATGGTAATAGAGTACTATATTAGCATGGGTAGAGGATTGGCTAATTGATAGAAGGCAGAGAGTTGGGATAGGGGGGGGCATTTTCAAGATGGCAACCTGCAACTAGTGGAATACCACAGAGATCAGTCCTGGGGCCACGATTATTTGCAATATATATTGAAGACTTGGATGAGGGAAGTGAATGTGCTATTGCCAAGTTTGCGGATGACACAAAAATAGGTGGAAAGCCAAGTGGTTAGATGACACATTGGCCCATAACTTCCTAAATCCCTCTCAGAAATTCCCACAAAAGAGTTTACTCGGCAATTGATCAAAAAGGCTAACTTTCTCTGGACAATTGTTCTGAGTTCATAACCATCCGACAAAACAATTTAAAGCACTAACTTTGGATGGTTCTGCCAGTTTTATCCTGATTGTTACTCAGAAAGGAAAAAAGTACTTATAACTCCAGAGTAACTATTTAAAAAACCCAGACCGAGCCTCGCATGGGTCATCCAGGACACCCATGACCCAACAGACGGCCCCTTACACCACCGTAACCTCCGATCTCCCAGGAGAATCCCCACCCCTGACCTTACAGGGGAATCCCCTAAACCCCCCCCCCCCCCCCCCCGCACACACCCAACAAAGCACACACTTCAACCCGACACTGGACTCCCCTGCCTCCTGGTGAACCACTCTGACCTCGCCCCCATTCCTTCCAGTCTAACACCCTCCCTCTATCCCGGTACCCCCGTCTACTGGTCAGACCCAACTAAACCATCCCCCGCTCCCAGTCTGACTCCCGACCACACCCCGGTTCGACACCCTACCTTCGCCTGGTGCAACACCCGCTCTCTCCCTCTCGGTCTGACCACGCCCCCACACCCCCCCACCTGGGGATAACTCCCCAGGGCCTGATGGGATCTACCCCAGAATACTGAAGGAGGCAAGAGAGGAAATTGCTGAGGCCTTGACAGAAATCTTTGGATCCTCACTGTCTTCAGGTGATGTCCCGGAGGACTGGAGAATAGCCAATGTTGTTCCTTTTTTTAAGAAGGGTAGCAAGGATAATCCAGGGAACTACAGGCCGGTGAGCCTTACGTCAGTGGTAGGGAAATTACTGGAGAGAATTCGTCGAGACAGAATCTACTCCCATTTGGAAGCAAATGGACGTATTAGCGAGAGGCAGCACGGTTTTGTGAAGGGGAGGTCGTGTCTCATTAACTTGATATGGTTTTTCAAGGAGGTCACAAAGATGACTGATGCACGTAGGGCAGTGGATGTTGTCTATTTGGACTTCAGTAAGCCCTTTGACAAGGTCCCTCATGGCAGACTGGTACAAAAGGTGAAGTCACATGGGATCAGGGGTGAGCTGGCAAGATGGATACAGAATTGGCTCGGTCATAGAAGGCACAGAGTAGCAATGGAAGGGTGCTTTTCTGATTGGAGGGCTGTGATTAGTGGTGTTCCGCAGGGATCAGTGCTGGGACCTTTGCTGTTCATAGTATATATAAATGATTTGGAGGAAAATATAACTGGTCTGATTAGTAAGTTTGCGGATGACACAAAGGTTGGTGGAATTGCGGATAGCAATGAGGACTGTCAGAGGATACAGCAGGATCTGGATCGTTTGGAGACTTGTGCGGCGAGATGGCAGATGGAGTTTAATTCGGACAAATGTGAGGTGATGCATTTTGGAAGGTCTAATACAGGTAGGGAATATACTGTGAATGGTAGAATCCTCAAGAGTATTGACAGTCAGAGAGATCTTGGTGTACAGGTCCACAGGTCACTGAAAGGGGCAACACAGGTGGAGAAGGTAAATAAGATGGCATACGGCATGCTTGCCTTCATTGGCCGGGGCATTGAGTATAAAAATTGGCAAGTCATGTTGCAGCTGTATAGAACCTTAGTTAGGCTACACTTGGAGTATAGTGTTCAATTATGGTCGCCACATTACCAGAAGGATGTGGAGGCTTTACAGAGGGTGCAGAAGAGATTGACCAGGATGTTGCCTGGTATGGAGGGCATTAGCTATGAGGAGAGGTTGAATAAACTTGGTTTGTTCTCACTGGAACGAAGAAGGTTGAGGGGCGACCTGATAGAGGTCTACAAAATTATGAGGGGCATAGACAGAGTGGATAGTCAGAGACTTTTTCCCAGGGTAGAGGGGTTGATGCGCAATCAATTACTCTCGAGACAAGGTGAGTCATAACTAATAGGCTTTAATCAGCTAGAACTGTTCCCAGCAGCTTCGATACAGGAAGTGAAGGCTGCTGGGATAGCATTGGTTCTTATACTCTGCCTCTCAGGACGGAGCTATATACATTAGCCAATGGTAGACTCCTGGGTCCAGCCAATGGTCATCCACCTCTCAAGTACTGCAATACCTGGTATTACCACATTCACCCCGTGTTAAAAAGAACCCGGTGGGCTGATGGCCAGCGTTAATGTCGCCTTTTGCATGGTAGGACCAGGTATGGAGGTACTGTGATGTCGAGGGTAACAGAAAAAGTGTTCATGGTGCAGCAATCAGTCGATCGGGTGGCCTGGTCGTCCTTCTGGAGCATCTGAACTTCGGCGATGAACCTGGTGGGGGCCCCGGTAGTTGCGACTCCGGGAACGTGCTGTCTTCCTCCCAGGCCTCCGTCGACAGAGCGAAGGTTGTGGACTGGATCAGTGGTCGAGCCTTGTCGGCGTAATTGGGGACCCATTGTGCATAATAGCTGAAGAAGCCGAGGCAGCGCTTTGGGGCCTTGGGGCAGTGAGGGAGGGGGAATTCCATGAGGGGGCGCATGCGTTCAGGGTCGGGGCCTATGACTCCATTTCGCACTACGTAGCCCAGGATGGCTAGACGGTCGGTGCTAAACACGCATTTATCCTTATTGTAGGTCAGATTAAGGATATTGGCGGTCTGGAGAAATTTACGGAGGTTGGTGTCGTGGTCCTGCTGGTCATGGCCGCAGATGATGACGTTATCAAGATACGGGAACGTTGCGCGTAAGCCGTATCGGTCAACCATTCGGTCCATCTCACGTTGGAAGACCGAGACCCCTTTCGTGACACCGAAGGGAATCCTTAAAAAGTGATAGAGCCGCCCATCTGCCTCGAAGGCAGTGTACTGGCGGTCCCCATTACGGAGGGGTAGCTGGTGGTAGGCAGACTTGAGATCCACCATGGAGAAAACCTTGTATCGCGCGATCCGGTTCACCAGGTCGGATATGCGGGGGAGAGGGTACACATCCGGCTGCGTAAACCTGTTGATGGTCTGGCTATAGTCGATGACCATCCTATGTTTCTCCCCGGTCTTTACCACCACTACTTGAGCCCTCCAGGGGCTGTTGCTCGCTTCGATGACCCCTTCCTTCAGCAGCTTTTGGACCTCGGACCTGATGAAGATCCGGTCGTGGGCGCTGTACCGTCTGCTCCTGGTGGCGATGGGTTTGCAATCCGGGATGAGGTTCGCAAACAGGGAAGGCGGGTCGACCTCAAGGGTCGCGAGGCCGCAGACAGTAAGGGGGGATATAGTGCCGCCAAATTTAAAGGTCAGGCTTTGCAGATGGCACTGGAAATCCAGCCCAAGAAGGGTGGCTGCGCAGAGGTGTGGCAGAACGTGCAGGCGGAAATTGCGGAATTCCCTGCCTTGGACAGTGAGGTTCGCTAGGCAGAACCCCTTTATCTCCACCGCGTGTGACCCAGAGGCCAGGGAGATCCTTTGGTTTACGGGATGGGTGACAAGGGAACAGCGCCTTACCGTGTCGGGGTGCACAAAGCTTTCCGTGCTCCCGGAATCGATCAGGCACGACGTCACGTGGCCGTTGATGGCGAACGTTGTAGTGGCTTTCGCTCGCGTCCGGGGCCGACTCTGGTCCAGAGTTACGGAGGCCAGCTGGAGTAAAGGAGTGTTCTGGTCGGGCAGCGTGTAGTCAGCTGTGGTGGGGGCCTGAAGCCCCATCCAAGATGGCGTCAGCCACGGGTCGCACATGGAGTCCGGTGATGCCGAAGATGGCGGCGGCGAGGGACAAAATGGCGACGCCCACCCGTCCAGCGTGGTGGCCGGGGGGCAAAATGGCTGCGGCCGTGGGTCGCACGCGGCCTGGGGATAGGAGGGCGGCGGTGGGCCTTGGACGGCCGGGACCTGAAGAAAAGGCTGTCGATAGTCGCTGGTGACCACGGCCACGGCGCGGGCCTGGCAGACCCCGACATAGTGACCCTTCTTGCCGCACCCTTTGCAGGTGGCGGTGCGGGCCGGGCAGCGCGGGCGTGGATGATTCGCCTGCCCGCAGAAGAAACAGCGTTGGCTGGCCGCGATAGCATGCCGTCTCACCGCGCAGGCTTGCGGGGCTAGCAAAAAAGTCTGGGGGGGCTGCCGCGACGGGGTGCCACGCAGCCCAGGGGGGCGCCGCGCATCTGGGGGCAAAGGCCAGCGCGTTTTTATAAGCAACGTCCATGGACCCCACCAGGGCCCGTGCCTCAGTGAGACGCAGTGTGTCCATTTCAAGGAGCCTTCTGCCGATGTCGGGGGAAGTCATACCTGCCACGAAAGCATCCCTAATTAAAAGTTCCGTGTGCTTGTTCCCCGAAACTGGTGAGCAGCCACAGTTTCGGCCCAGCACTAGTAGTGCCCGATAGAAGTCTTCCAGTGTTTCTTCAGGGCTTTGCCTTCTGGTTGCCAGCAGGTGACGGGCGTAGACCTGGTTCACAGGACCGATGTAATGTCCTTCGAGCAATTCGATAGCTGCATCATAGTTCATCGCCTCCTCGATCAGAGGGTTTATCCCAGAGCTTACCCGCGAGCGTAGAAGGTGCATTTTCTGCCTTTCCGTGGGGGTGTCGGCGGCCGTGTCGAGGTAGCCCTTAAAACACGCCAGCCAATGCTTGAAGATAGCAGCGGAGTTGTCTGCGTGGGGGCTGAGCTGAAGGCACTCCGGCTTGCTGCGGAGATCCATACTTTCAACTGAAGTAATAGCTGATTAAATTGATGCGCAATCAATTACTCTCAAGACAAGGTGAGTCATAACTAATAGGCTTTCATCAGCTAGAACTGTTCCCAGCAGCTTCGATACAGAAAGTGAAGGCTGCTGGGACGGCATTGGTTCTTATACTCCGCCTCTCAGGGCGGAGCTATTACATTAGCCAATGGTAAACTCCTGGGTCTAGCCAATGGTCATCCACCTCTCAGGTGCTGCAATACCTGGGGTCAATTACTAGGGGGCATAGGTTTAAGATGCGAGGGGCAAGGTTTAGAGGAGATGTGCGAGGCAAGTTTTCTACACAGAGGGTAGTAGGTGCCAGGAACTCGCTGCCGGAGGTGGTGGTGGAAGCAGCGACGATAGTGACATTTAAGGGTCATCTTGACAAATACATGAATCGGATGGGAATAGAGGGATATGGACCCCGGAAGTGCAGAAGATTTTAGTTTAGTCGGGCAGCATGGTCGACGCAGGCTTGGAGGGCCGAAGGGCCTGTTCCTGTGCTGTACTTTTCTTTGTTCTTTGTTCTTTGTTCTCTCGGATGAACCCCCTTGCCTACTGGTGCGACCCCACCTTATCTAAGGAGAGATATACTGGCATTAGAGGAGTCCAGAAAACGTTCATTCGGTTGATCCCAGATCGGGAGTGTTTTTTTTATGAGGAGGGGTTGAATAGTTTCAGCCTGTACTCATTGGAGTTGAGAAGAATGTGAGATGACCTTATTGAGTCACATAGGATTCTCAGGGGGCTTGACAGTGTAGATACTGAGAGGTTATTTCCCCTTGTGGGAGAGTTTAGGACCAGACGGCAAAATCTCAGAGTAAAGGGTTGCCCATTTAAGACAGAGATAAGGAGAAATGTCTTCTCTCGGTGGATAGTGGATCTGTGGAATTATTTACTGCAGAGAGCTGTGGAGGCTGGGTCATTAAGTTTGTTCAAGGTTGAGATAAACAGATCTTTAAGGCCAGAAAGTGAAGTTGAGGATTATCACATCAGATCAGTCATGATCTCATTGAATAGCGGAGCAGACTCGATGGGCCAAATAGCCTACTTTAGCTTCTGTGTCTAATGGTCAAATGAGTAAGTAATGTAGAGCTTTTCCGAGCACACATGCCACTACTGGCCTGCTCTCTTGGAGTCACAATTGTCTGCGATGGTGGTGTGCCACTGTGAGGGTAATGGACAAGGCACATCGGATGTCCACACCCTTATAGATGGTTGGTGATAACACAAGGGAAGGACAGAGTTTCTTCACGTGGCATTTAAAACCCAGTCTATGAGGCATCTCATTTAATGCAGAATTTCAGGATCTGATGAAGCTGTTAGGATGCAGTCATCTGC
This sequence comes from Scyliorhinus torazame, assembly GCF_047496885.1. NCBI lineage: Eukaryota > Metazoa > Chordata > Chondrichthyes > Carcharhiniformes > Scyliorhinidae > Scyliorhinus > Scyliorhinus torazame. The sequence continues at coordinate 44,420,427 of NC_092721.1, forward strand.
ATGGATGGCTCTTGTAAATCTTTTCCAGCATTAAGTTACTGCTGTGTGGTCCTTCATTAAACAAGGTCAATAGTCAGCTTTAAAACCTACATTTCCTATGGAAGGCCCATGATGCGCCATTTCTTTCAGTGTAACTAACCAATTCGTCAACAATATTTGCTCACCTGACGGCTGACAGATGCCTTTTCCCATGAACCTACACTACACTAGCTTCCTCTCTCACAGCAAGGATGGTGTCCATGGCTATCCTTTATAATGAGTCCGTGATGTGATCCACTCCCCTTGACTCGGAATCCGTCTCTGCCCCTGATCTGTTTCCAGAGTCGTCAGGCCTGTTCCTCGAATTCAACAGTACTCGTGAGAGATTTGCTTCACTATCAGATTCAAAAACAGCTTCTTCCCCGCTGTTACCAGACTTCTAAATGACCGTCTTCTGGACTGATCTGATCTCTTCACACATCTTCTCTACTGGGTAGTTGTGCACTCCTGTAAGCTTCACCCGCTGCCTGTGTCTATGTATTTACATTGTGTATTTGTGTATGCCCTATGGTTTTTTTTCATGTATGGAATGATCTATCTGGTCTGTACGCAGAATAATACTTTTCACTGTACCTCAGTACACATGACAATAAACAAATCCAATCCAATCCGTGAACTATTGTTATATGATGTACCATCTATGACTTAGGATCCATCACACACCTCACCTCACCCATCTAGCCCTTTGAGCCTGCTCCACCATTCAGTGACTAATCTGCAATCTAAGTCCCTATCCCACAACACCTTTGGACAAAAATCTATCAATCTCAGAATTTAGCATTTACTATGGGTCCCACATCGATTGTCATTTGTGGAAGAGAATTCCAAACTTCCACCAACCTTTGTGGGTTGAAATGTTTCCTAATTTCACTCCTGAAAGATCTGGCTCTATTTCTTTAGACTCTGCACCCTCGACCTAGAGACTCACTTACCAGCAAAATAGTTTCTAACTAGCCTTAATACTTTGAAAACATTGATCAAATCATCCCTGAACATTCTAAATTCACGGGAATACAACTACAGTGTGTGCAATCTTTCCTTGTAACTGGACCATTGGGATTCAAGAATCATTCCAATACATCTATGCTGCGCTTCTTCCAAGGCCATTTGTTCCTACCTAATGTTTGGTACCCAGGACTGTCGACAGTAAAATGTGGTCTAACCAGTTCTTTATGAGCTGAACCTTTACTCCCTCATATTTTAGCCCTCTAGATATAAAGACCAGCATTTCTAATTAGTTCCTTTGCCTGTTCATGCCTCTTTAATAATAATTACACCCAAGTCCCTTTCGGCCTCCACCATTGCTAACATTTCACCATTTGCAAATCATCCTGTTCCATCCTCTTCAAGTCCAAAATTGATTACCTTGGGCTGGATTCTCCACTGTCGGGATTCTCCATTGTGCCGGCAGCCTGGGGATTTCCCGACGGCGTGGGAAACCCGATTGGCCTGCTGGCGAAACGGAGAACCCCGGGAGAGCGCCGCACCAGAAATCTCGTGCGGCGGGATGGGAACTCCTGATCCTCATGTTTGCCTACATTGAAAAGCATTTGCCACATTTTTGCTCACTCATTTAATCTATCAATATCTTTTTATAATTTCATGCTTTCATCTATACTTCTTACAATGTGCCCCGCTTTGTGACATCCGCAAATTTGGCTATGTTGCTTTCTATCTCATTACCTAAGTCATTAATAAATATGTCAGATGGTTGTGTAGTATTCAATTGTTCTGTGTTTGATTACATGAGTCTGTTGACTATTGGTGTTCACTGTGCTTGATTAGTTAAGCCCGGCTGTGGATTCAGAGCAAAGTAAACGAAGTTGTAGAAAGAGCTGGAAGGCAGAGCTGAAGAGTTGAGCATTGTAAAGCATTAGAAAAACAATCCTCTTGTAGGCTATTTGAAGGCAAGTCTTCTGACAAAAATTACTTTATTTATTCAGTGAAAACCACTGATTTAATTTTTAAAAGATCAACGCAACATTCCACTGACTTTGATACTTCAGTTTCTAAAATAGCTGAACTTCTGCACGGCTGCACAAAAATTCCAAATCATTAAGTGAAGTCGAGCAGTCTGTGGGAACTCATCAAAAATAATCACTGAGAAGAATGTGATGAACCACATATCTTGAGCTATTTGTAGGACATCCAGACCCAAGCATTAGATGTACTTACATCAGACCAAGGAGCTGGTTGAGAATTCACCCAGCGATAATCTATTCCAATTACACTTGGAATCCACTAGCTGTAACTGTATTTGGGTGACTGGTCAATACGAGACAGCTAACCCTTTTTTATGTTTCCTCTAGGCCACAGGCAGAAGCAGAAAATATGCCAAAGTTAACAGGACTCCTGTGTGGGCCTCCCTCTCTCTCTACTCCCATCCAACTTGCATGAGGGCGGCATGGTAGCGCTGTGGTTAGCACTGTTGCTTCATAGCGCCAGGGACCCGGGTTCAATTCCCGGCTTGGGTCACTGTCTGTGCGGAGTCTGCACGTTCTCCCCGTGTCTGCGTGGGTTTCCCCTGTTGCTCCGGTTTCCTCCCACAAGTCCCGAAAGACGTGTTGTTAGGTGAATTGGGCATTCTAAATTCTCCCTCAGTGTACCCGAATAGGCACCATAGTGTGGTGACTAGGGGCTTTTCACAGTAACTAACTTCATTGCAGTGTTAATGTAAGTCTCCTTGTGATACTAATAAAGATTATTATTATTGTTTGAGCCCTGTCTGTTGTTTGCCTATCCAGGCACTGCAGGCAGTGATTTAAAAAATCAACCTAATAGCTGACGTCTGTGGAAGAAAAGATAAAATGTCCAACAACATATTTAAATCATCTTAATGCTGGTTCCAGAAGGGCCACCAAACTTAGCCAGAAACCATTCTAATCATCAATCTACAAGGCCAATATACATTTTGATGTGTTGGGTATTCTGGATCTGTGGAGTCTGCGTTTACCTTAGCAGTAACATAGACAGGCTACCAACACTTGTAATAGTACAACACTATTTTATTTAACTAAGAGCTGTTAAACATACTTGCACTGTGGGTCGACACTATGTTAGATTGACCTATGCCTAACCTGACCAGCCTATACTGCTAGCACATGGTGGATGTTTGTGCTACTGACTGCGGGCTCTGCCTGTCTCAAAGGCTGCATCCCGAATGAACGGGAAAACTAGTGCCCTCTGTCTTTATAGTGACCGTGCCCTAACTGGTGATTGGCTACTGTGTTGTGTGTGTTGATTGGTCTTGCAGTGTGTCAGTCAGTGTGTGTCTCTGCACCATCATATACTGATGTGTATATTATGACATCCCCCCTTTTCTAAAAAAATGTGTGTTCGTGACAATGTATGCGAATGTTCCTAACTATGTGTGGCACATGCGAGCATATTTACAGGACTATGTACAGAAACTATAAGATATTTACAGTGGAAGGTGTTTAGTGCAGATGGACAGTATGTAACACAAAATATAACTAGAGCAACAGTATGTACAAACCAGTGAGTTAATCAAACAGGGTAACGAAACAATCAGTTCATGAGTTCAAAGAGTCCATGAATTCAGGCAGTTCATAAATTCAGTCTCTGAGGGGGCGACAAATTCTGGTTGACCACCTCAAGGGTGGGTCAGGGGCCGGCTGTTCTGGAATGAGTGGGACTGTGTCAGACTCCGAGGATGGCAGAGCGAAAGGGAGATCTGCAAAGTCCGTGACAATTTCATTGTGACTGCGAGGCAGGACATCATGATCTGGTGGCGACCTGGGGGCCACTTGTCTGAGCACCACAGCGGTGGCGGACCAACCACCATCGGGAAGTTGGACACGGACCTCGTCATCAGGAGCCAGAGCAGTGAGATCCGTGGCGCGGGCGTATTACGCCGATTTGTGTTGAGCCCGAGACAACTGCATTTGACGAAGGACTGGAAGGTTGTCCAAGTCCGGGACATGAATGGCCGGCACCGTCGTCCGCAGCGTGTGATTCATCACCAATTGAGCTGGTGACAGGCCGGTGGACAATGGAGCTGATCTGTAAGCAAACAGGGTGAGGTAAAAATCGGATCCTGCATCGGCCGCCTTGCACTGGAGTCGTTTGACAATGTGCACCCCCTTTGCCATTGGATTGGGGGTAATGGGGACTGGACGTGACATGTGTGAAGTTGTATCGTTTGGCAAAATTGGACCACTCCTGACTGGCAAAACACGGGCCATTGTCGGACATGACCATGAGCGGGATGCCATGGCGAGCGAAGGTTTCCTTGCACGCACGGATTACCGCAGTTGAGGTGAGGTCGTGTAGCCTAACTACCTCTGGGTAGTTTGAGAAATAGTCCACTATGAGAACGTAGTCCCAGCAAAGTGCATGAAACATGTCGATGCCCACTTTGGTCCAGGGGGACGTGACCAACTCATGGGGTTGCAAGGTCTCCCTTGGCTGAGCAGGCTGGAAACGCTGGCATGCTGGGCAGTTAAGAACGGTATTGGCAATGTCCTCATTGATTCCAGGCCAGTACACTGCCTCACGGGCCCGTCGGCGTCATTTCTCCACTCCCAGGTGGCCCTCATGGAGCTGCTCAAGGACGAGGTTCCGCATGCTGTGCGGAATGACGATCCTGTCCAGCTTTAGTAGAATTCCATCTACCACCGCCAGGTCATCTTTAATGTTATAGAATTGAGGGCATTGGCCCTTGAGCCACCCGTCTGTCAGGTGGCGCATGACACGTTGTAGCAGGGGATCGTTGGCCGTCTCACGACAAATCTGGATGAGTCGTTCATCCGTGGCAGGCAGATTGGATGCTGCGAATGCCACCTGGGCACAATTTGGCACACGAAGCCCGCTGGGTCACAGGGTGTGGTGACAGATTGGAAGAGTGCATTGGCGATGATGAGCTCCTTACCCGAGGTGTAGACGAGTTTGAAGCCGTACCGCCTGAGTTCAAGGAGAATGCGCTGCAGGCCCGGCGTCATGTCGTTAAGGTCTTTTTGAATGATATTGAGCAGTGGCCTGTGGTTTGTCTCGACTGTGAACTTTGGGAGTCTATAGACAGAGTCATGGAATTTGACGACTCCGGTAAGAAGGCCCAGGCATCTTTTTCAATTTGCGCACAGCGCTATTCGGTGGGCGTCATTGCGCGTGACGCGTATGCGACAGCAACCCATGAGGAGGCGTCGTCACGTTGAAGGAGCACTGTTCCAATGCCGGACTGACTGGCACCTGTGGAGATCTTTGTTTCTTTGGCCGGATTGAAAAATGCCAACACCGGGGCCTTGGTCAGCTTCGCCCTGAGTTTCCGCCATTCTTGGTCGTGGGTGGGGAGCCATTGGAACTCGGTCGCCTTCTTAACCAGGTTCCTGAGAGCCGTGGTGTGGGAGGCGAGGTTAGGGATGAATTTCCCCAGGAAATTGGCCATGCCCAGGAAGCGGAGGACCGCCTTCTTGTCCTCCGGTGTCTTCATGGCCTTAATGGCAGATACCTTGTCAGCATCCAGCTGCACGCCAAACTGTGAAATGTGGTCTCCGAGGAATTTAAGTTCTGTTTGACCAAAGGAGCATTTGGCCCTGTTGAGGCGGTGGCCATGCTCATGGATTCGTCAGAAGACGTGTTGGAGGCGATCAATGTGCTCCTGCGGGGTGGTAGACCAGACGGTGATGGCGTCCACATATACGCGAACCCCTTCGATACCTTCCATCGTCTGCTGCATTATTCTGTGGAGCACTTCCGATGCAGAGATGATGCCAAACGGCATCCGGTTGTAGCAATACCGGCCAAATGGGGTGTTAAAGGCGCAGAGCTTCCAACTGGATGCATCGAGTTGGATCTGCCAGAACCCCTTGGGTGCGTCTAGCTTGGTGAAACATTTGGCGCGAGCCATCTCGCAGGTGAGTTCTTCACGTTTTGGAATAGGATAGTGTTTGGGATCAATACATATGATCGCAATAAGGTTGGCTGAAGCGCCGGTGTCCAGGTGGAATCGGATGCGGGATCGGTTGACCGTGAAGGTGGCACTCTACTCATTGTCCAGATCAATGCGGAGTATTGGGAGAGACTTGGCTTTTGTCTTCTGGAGCATTTTGTGTTTGGTGATGATGCCCACCCGAAATGGTGCTTTAGGGTCCTCAGTGTCAAGGTCCGGAATCAAGTCAGAGTCGTAATCGGTGACCGGTGGCTGGATGGTTCGGACATCCCTGCGTGGCTGGTTGGAGCGACGAGAGGTAGTAGGTTGAGCAGACCTGCATAGGGCTGCATAGTGGCCAAGCTTGCCACATTGGAGACAGCATCGGGATTTTGCAGGACATTGCCGCTTTAAGTGGGCGGAGCCATAGGTGCCGCATGTCGTGATGACAGAACGTTCGGTACACCACCGCGCATACGCGGTGCGGTCGTACGTAGTGCGCACCTGCGCAGTGCGGTCTTTGGCCTCGCCGTCCCCTCGGTCAGTGCATGCATGCGCGGCAGCCCGCGAAAAGTGCGCAAAATGGCCGCCCTCATCCAGGCTTAGGCCCTGGAGTTGTTTAATGGCTTGCACCCGCTCTGCCTCATGGCGACCTTGCAGTGACATTTCAGCCACTTGAATGTGCGAGTATCGGTTAGTGGCGTGTTCATGCAGAATGCAGGTCTCGATGGCTATCACAAGGGTGAGCTGTTTAACCTTGAGGAGCTGCTGGCGTAGGGGGTCCGATTGCACACCGAAAACGATCTGGTCATGGATCATCGAGTCGGAGGTGGAACTGTAATTGCAGGACTGAGCGAGGGTGCGAAGGTGGGTGAGGAAAGATTGAAAAGGTTCATCCTTACCCTGCAGACGCTGTTGAAAGACATAGCGCCCAAAACTTTCATTTACCTCGATGTCACAGCGACTGTCGAATTTGAGCAGGACTGTCTTGAACTTGGATTTGTCTTCACCTTCAGCGAAAGTGAGAGAGTTGAAGATATGGATGGCGTGGTCCCCGGCCGTGGAAAGGAAGAGAGCAATCTTCCTGGCGTCTGAAGCAGCTTCCAGGTCTGTAGCTTCGAGGTACAGCTGGAATCGTTGTTTAAAGATTTTCTTTTCACACCGAGGTTGCCGGTGATGCGGAGCGGCGGGGGAGGGCGGACGCAGTCCATACTACCGGATGGCTGATTGCTGGTCGAAGGCAGATCACTTGAAGGTAGGTCTATTGAACTCTAACATCACATACTGGTACCATGATGTTTTGGGTACTCTGGATCTGTGGAGACTGCGTTTACCTTAGCAGTAACATAGACAGGCTACCAACACTTGTAATAGTACAACTCTTTTTTATTTAACTAAGAGCTGTTAAGCATATTTGCACTGTGGGTCGACACTATGTTAGATTGACCTATGCCTAACCTGGCCAGCCTATACTGTTAGCACATGGTGGATGTTTGTGCTACTGACTGCGGGCTCTGTCTGTCTCTGAGGCCGCATCCCGAATGAGCGGGAAAACTAGTGCCCTCTGTCTTTATAGTGACCGTGCCCTAATTGGTGATTGGCTGCTGTGTTGGGTGTGTTGATTGGTCTTGCAGTGTGTCAGACAGTGTGTGTCTCTGCACCATCATATACTGATGTGTCTATTATGACACATTTCACTTATTTTAATATGGACAACAAGGTGGTGAAGTGGTTAGTACTGGTGCCTCACAGCACTGAGGCACCGGGTTCGATCCCGGCCCCGTGTCACTATCCATGTGGAGTTTGCACATTCTCCCCTTGTCTGCGTCGGTCTCGCATCCACACCCCAAAAATGTGCAGGATAGGTGAATTGGCCATGTTAAATTGCCCCTTAATTGGAAAAAAAAGAATTGGGCACTCTAAATTTGGAAAAGAAAAACTTACTTTCATATACTTTAACTAAAAAGCCTGTTTAATCGATCCTGTGTGTGAACATGGAGTCTGTGCATGTGCTGATATTAGAGTTTTTATTATCTTTACTTATACCATGCTAACCATAATGTTCTCTTTCTTCTTAAAATCTCGAGGAGAATGTCTGTGTCTTTTAAAATCATAACATATAAACTGTTCAACACACATAAATTGGCAAGCTTATCATTTTTAAACACTTGTTGTGGTCAAACAAGGAGTGGGAAAAGAGTGGAACCTTTCTACCTCTCTTCATCTAATCGTAACGAGAAACTTGTGTGATCACTGCATGGATTAGGGCAGCACGGTGGTGCAGTGGGTTAGCCCTGCTGCCTCACGGCGCCGAGGTCCCAGGTTCGATCCCGGCTCTGGGTCACTGTCCGTGTGGAGTTCTCCCCATGTTTGCATGGGTTTCACCCCCACAATCTAAAGATATGCAGGCTAGGTGGATTGGTCACGCTAAATTGCCCCTTAATTGGAAAGAATGAATTGTGTACTCTAAATTTATATTTTTAAAAATCACTGCAAATATTCAAAATATAAAAAATACAACAAAATAGCCACAAGAATGAAGAGGAAAGTTTAATTTCACTGACTCCTGCAACTGTTCTTTTCTCACCAGGAGATCCAGCAATGCAATGATTGATTTGGGGTTCAAGACCTACTCACTCTCCATAACGATGGACAGTTCACATGTAGCAGCGATCTGCAAGATGTCGATATCATTCTTTGTCTCAGAGCAGAAGGAAGGCAACACGTATAAGGTGCCTTTACGTTTAGAATAGAATAGAATAGAATCCCTACAGTGCAGAAGGAGGACATTTGGCCCATCGAGTCTGCAGTGACCCTTCGAAAGACCACCCTAACTAGGCCAAATTTCCCACCCTATACTTGCAACCCTACCCTAAGGGGTAATTTAGAATGACCAATCCACCTAACCTGCACATCTTTGGACTGTGGGAGGAAACCGAAGCACCCGGAGGAAACCCACGCACACACGGGGAGAATGTACAAATTCTGCACAGTAACATGAGATCAGAATCAAACCCAGGTCCCTGGCACGGTGAGGCAGCAGTGGCAAGTGCTTGTGACAAATCCTTCGGACCAAAGAAATGTGTGATGATTGAATGATATGCCTTCTGTCAGAAAGATCATAAAATCATAGAATTTACAGGGCAGAAGGAGGCCATTTGGCCCATCGAGTCTGCATCGGCCCTTGGAAAGAGCACCCTACCCAAGCCCAACATCCACCCTATCCCCATAACCCAGTAACCCCACCCAATTGTTTTGGACACTGAGGGCAATTTAGCATGGCCAATCCACCTAACCTGCACATCTTCGGACTGTGGGAGGAAACCGGAGCACCCAGAGGAAACCCATGGGGAGAATTTGCAGACTCCGCACAATCAGTGACCCAAGCCGGGAATTGAGCCTGGAACCCTGGAGCTGTGAAGCAACTGTGCTAACCACTGTGCTACAGTGCTACAATGCTCAAGGAAATGAGGAACCAGTTGAACAATACATGGCAGCATGGCAGCAACTCATTTCTATATTTTAATTGTCAAACAAACTAATTTGTGACTAATTAATTGAAAGAACTTCAATACCACCCATTAAGAAATATACCCTCTTAGCGGATGTGATGATTTAACCTTGGAAGAAGGCATGACCTTTGCAATACAAATTGAATCGAATGCGTTAGATACAAAGTGGTTAAACAGAAATGCACCCTCAAATTCAAGGCTACAAGACAGAGCTTACCCAACCAACTCAATTGCAAGGGTCAAAGTCAAGGAGATCTCAACAGTCTCATCGCCACATGCCTCATCACATACGAACATAAGAGCATAAGAACTAAGAGCAGGAGTAGGCCATCTGGCCCCTCGAGCCTGCTCCGCCATTCAATGAGATCATGGCTGATCTTTTGTGAACTCAGCTCCACTTTCCCGCCCGAACACCATAACCCTTTATTCCTTTATTCTTCAAAAAACTATCTGTTTTTATTTTGAAAACGTTTAATGAAGGAGCCTCAACTGCTTGGCTGGGCAAGGCATTCCATATATTCACAACCCTTTGGGTGAAGAAGTTCCTCCAAAGTTCAGTCCTAAATCTTCTTCCCCTTATTTTGAGGCTATGCCCCCTAGTTCTGCTCTCACCCGCCAGTGGAAACAACCTTCCCGCATCTATCCTAACTATTCCCTTCATAATTTTATATGTTTCTATAAGATCGCCCCTGCATCCTTCTAAATTCCAACGAGTACAGTCCCAGTCTACTCAACCTCTCCTCATAATCCTACCCCCTCACCTCTGGGATTAACCTAGTGAATCTCCTCTGCACACCCTCCAGCACCAGTACATTCTTTCTCAGGTAAGGAGACCAAAACTGAACACAATACTCCAGGCGTGGCCTCACTAACGCCTTATACAATTGCAGCATAACCTCCCTCATCTCAAACTACATCCCTCTACCAATGAAGGGCAAAACTCCATTCGCCTTCTTAATCACCTGTTGCACCTGTAGACCAACCTTTTGCGACTCATGCACTAGTACACCCAGATCCCTCTGCACAGCAGCAAGTTTTAATAATTTATCATTTAATAATAATCCCTTTTGCTGTTATTCCTACCAAAATGGATAACCTCACATTTGTCAACATTGTATTCCATCTGCCAGACCCTAGCCCATTCAGTTAAACTATCCAAATCCCTCTGCAGACTTCCTGTATCCTCTGCACCTTTGCTTTACCACTCATCTTAGTGTCGTCTGCAAATTTGGACACATTGCACTTGGTCCTCAACTCCAAATCATCTATGTAAATTGTGAACAATTGTGGGTCCAACACTGATCCCTGAGGGGCACCACTAGCTACTGATTGCCAACCAGAGAAACACCCATTATCCCCACTCTTTGCTTTCTATTAATTAACCAATCCTCCACCCATGCTACTACTTTACCTTAAACGCCATGCATCATTATCTTATGCAGCAACGTTTTGTGTGGCCCCTTGTCAAAAGCTTTCTGGAAATCCAGATATACTACATCCATTGGCTCCCCGTTGTCGACCGCACTGCTAATGTCCTCAAAAAATTCCACTAAATTAGTTAGGCATGACCTTTACTTTATGAACCCATGCTGTGTCTTTCCAATGGGACAATTTTCATCCAGATGCCTCACTATTTCTTCCCTGATGATAGATTACAGCATCTTCCCTACTACCGAAGTTAAGCTAACTGGTCTATAATTACCCGCTTTTTGCCGACCTCCTTTTTTAAACAGTGGTGTCACGTTTGCTAATTTCCAATCCGCCGGGACCACCCCAGAGTCTAGTGAAGATTGTACAAGGTCAGATATCTTCAAAGCCTTACCAAAAATGTGTATGTGCTCATCAATTCACGATCTTAAGTCCTGCTCAGAGAAAGGTGTAACTTATGCTTGAAGTAAAACCCTCGCACTCTTCACATCATTATCCAAGGGAACATAATGATATTGAAAGACATATCTTAATGCTGGTTCCAGATGGGCCACCAAGCTTAGCCAGAAACCATCCAAGTCATCAATCTCATGAAATGCCAGGAGACAAAGGAAGACCCAAACTTTGCATCATTGCCACTCTCTGTTACACATCTCAAAACTGATGTGAAATCACCGCCAGAGCTGCTCAATGACAGGAAGTACAAAAGTACTTTGTCAAAAAAGATATACCATCCAAATGACCAGGAGGAAGTAAGACAACAAATCACTGATGTAGAGTGCTGGTGAACACATTATCACACCCATGCAGTTATACTTGTAGAATGTATGGAAAATGGGTAATTTAACTTTCAAAAACAAAATGAAGAATGGAGAAGCTGCATTGAAGCATGATGGAATCAAGTGGTCAGGTGAACTCGCTTCTTCTCTGTCAATATACATGATGTGGAGATGCCAGTGTTGGACTGGGGTGAGCACAGTAAGAAGTCTTACAACACCAGGTTAAAGTCCAACAGGTTTGTTTCGATGTCACTACTTTTCAGAGCGCAGCTCCTTCCTCAGGTGAGTGAAGAGGTGGGTTCCGCAAACACATATAGAGACAAAGTCAATGATGCAAGATGAGACTTTTAATGTGAGTCTTCGCAGGCAATTATCTTAGGTCCAGACGGTGTTACTGGAGAGAGGGATAATCACAGGTTAAAGAGATGTGAATTGTCTCACATCCCACAACCCCCCCCACCACCGAGCCCCTCCGAGACCATGCAGACGCTGTGACAACGGATGAACAAAAATCGCGCGACAATCACCAGGCAGGAATGTTCTCTTCCAGTCAGGGGACACTTCAGCAGTCAAGGGCATTCAGCCTCTGATCTTCGGATATGTGTTTTCCAAAGGCAGCCATCAGGACGCGCAACAAAGCAGAATCGCCAAGCAGAAACTGACAGCCAAGTTCCGCAGGCCTGAGTATGGCCTCAACTGGGGCCTTGGATTCATGTCTCATTATATTCACCTCCCACCATCTGGCCTGGGCGTGCAAAGTCCTACCAACTGTCCTGGCTCCAAAAGCTAGTGATTCCATATAAACCTGTTGGACTTTAACCTGGTGTCAATGTACATGCACCAGGCTGGAAGTTAGACTGCCTGGACAGGATGTTAAAATGTAAACAACCCTTTCGGCCATTCTACTGAGAAGATATTAAAAATGCAATAGATCTTTTCCGTGGATTTAACAGCTCCTAATGTTCAAAATACTACAGAAATTAATGCACAATGGTCCTGCATTCTTTGTAAATGCAGACCAGAATTTCACACAACGGTGGTGAGGAGAAACCCACTCAATAGCAAAGAAGTATGAATGGTTAAAACATAAACCCGATTCTGTGTCAGTATTCAAATTATCAGGGAACATTGGAGAGACCGATATTGTGGTCACCTGAAAGAAACCAGCTTGATATAAGAGACATGTATTAACACACATTTAGAGAGTAAAATAGGAGCAGGAGGAGTCCATTCAGCCCTTCGAGCCTGCTCCGCCATTCACTATGATCATGGCCGATCACCCAAATCAATAGCCAAATCCCACCTTTCCCCAATATCCTTTGATCTCCTTTGCTCCAAGTGCCACATTTAATTGCTTCTTGTAAACAACCAATCAAGCATCTGGGAGGCACAGAGATGCAGAGGAAAGAGATCCAGGCCTGCGAAGAAAGGAGCTTGTCTAGAATCCACTCACAGGCAGAGAATTGGGGCTCGCCTTTTACCGACTGATTTGCAGAACCAAACCAGGTCTTTGCCATAAGGGCCTGTGGTGGTATGTATTAGGGGTAGTACGGTGCCTGTGAAGCCGAGAGGCTATTGGCTGACAGGTCCCGGGTCCTGGTTGGATCTGCCGCCTGCAGACTCCGCCCTGAAGGCGGAGTATAAGAGCTTGAGTTCTCCCAGCAGCCGCATTATGTAACTGAGCTGCTGGGGAACAAGTCTTGCTTAATAAAGCCTCGATTGATTTCATCTCTTCTCGGCGTGAGTGAGTAATTGTTGCGCTACAATTTATTAAGCAAGCTTAAAAGACTATGGAGCTCCGGATCGCCCTGGAGTGTCTGCGAATCAGTCGTGTTTAAACACTGGCTAGCATGCTTCGAAGGTTACCTTCGAACGGCCCCCGGCCAGACCACGGAAGATCAGAAAATGCAGGTCCTGCATTCCAGGGTGAGCCCGGAGATCTACACGCTTATCGAAGACGCGGAGGATTTCCCGACGGCGCTCGCCATGCTGAAAGGAGTCTACATTCGGCCCATAAACCAGGTCTACGCACGCCACCAACTCGCGACGAGACGGCAAACCCCCGGAGAATCGCTCGACGAGTTCTACAGCGCGCTCTTGATTTTGGGGAGGAACTGCAACTGCTCATCGGTGAGCGCAAACGAGCACACGGAGCTCCTAATCAGGGGTGCTTTTGTGGCAGGTATGACTTCTTCTCAAATTCGCCAAAGACTGTTAGAGAGAGACGCATTAGGACTCACAGAGGCACGGGCCCTTGCGGCCTCCTTCGACGTGGCCTCACAAAATGCCTGCGCCTACGGCCCCGACCGCGCGGCAGCCCCTTGGGCTCCGTGGACCTCCGTTGCGACCGACTCCCCGGCACCCACCACCCTCCCGCAAGCCTGCGCGGCTCGAGCACCAGACCACCCCGGTGGGCCTCGCTCCTATTTTTGCGGGCAGGCAAAACACCCCCGGTAGCGGTGCCCGGCCTGCTCAGCTACTTGTAAAAGCTGCGGCAAAAAGGGGCATTATGCAGCGGTGTACCAGTCCTGGGGGGTCGCCGCAATCTCGGGGGGAGAATGGGGACAGCAGACTCAACCCACCCCAGCGATCCATGTGCGGCCCGCGGGCGCCACCATTTTGGGCCCCGGACACCACGTGGGGAGGATGGGCGCCGCCATCTTGTGACCCCCCGGCCACGTGCGATCCATGGGGGCGGCCATTTTATCCACCCCGACCGTGTGCGATCCATGGACGCCGCCATCTTGGCTGATAGCCAAGGACCCCAGCACAGACGGCTCCACGGGGTCGGAAGAAAACGCCAAGGTGCAGCAACCAAGACTGGCTTCGGTGACCCTTGACCAGTCGCGGCCCCGGACGCTCGAAACGGCAACGACAACGGTGCTGGTCAACGGGTACGAGACGCCATGCCTAATCGACTCTGGGAGCACGGAAAGTTTTATCCACCCGGATACGGTAAGACGCTGTTTTCTCTCTATTTGTCCGAGTACCCAAAAGATTTTTCTGGCAGCGGGATCCCATTCCGTAGAGATCAAAGGGTTCTGCATCGCGAACCTAACGGTGCAAGGGAGGGAATTTAAGAATTATAGGCTTTATGTCCTTCCCCAACTCTGCGCTCCCACTCTCTTGGGGTTAGATTTCCAGTGTAACCTCCAGAGCCTTACGTTCCAATTCGGCAGCCCAATACCCCCACTCACTACCTGCAGCCTCACGACCCTCAAGGTTGAACCGCCTTCCTTGTTTGCTAACCTCACCCTGGATTGCAAACCCGTCGCCACTAGGAGCAGACGGTACAGCGCCCAGGACCGGATATTTATTCGGTCTGAAGTCCAGCGGTTGCTGAAGGAAGGCATAATCCAGGCCAGCAATAGTCCCTGTAGAGCCCAGGTGGTAGTTGTGAAGACCGGGGAGAAGCAGAGGATGGTCAGACCATCAATAGGTACACGCAGCTCGATGCGTACACTCTCCACCGCATATCCGACATGGTCAATCGGATTGCACAGTGCAAAGTCTTTTCCACTGTGGACCTCAAGTCCGCATACCACCAGCTCCCCATCAGCCCGGGTGACCGCAAGTACACGGCGTTCGAGGCAGACGGGCGGCTCTACCACTTCTTAAGGGTCCCGTTTGGCGTCACGAACGGAGTCTCGGTCTTCCAACGGGAGATGGACCGAATGGTTGATCAGCACGGGTAGCGGGCCAAGTTCCCATACCTCGACAATGTAACCATCTGCGGCCATGACCAGCTGGACCACTACACCAACCTCCGCAAATTCCTCCAGACCGCTAACGCCCTGAACCTCACCTATAACTAAATAGTTACGCGACCCCCGAGGAGATAGTTTTTTGAAGAATAAAGGGATTAAGGGTTATGGTGTTCGGGCCGGAAAGTGGAGCTGAGTCCACAAAAGATCAGCCATGATCTCATTGAATGGCGGAGCAGGCTCGAGGGGCCAGATGGCCTACTCCTGCTCCTAGTTCTTATGTTCTTATAACGAGGAAAAATGCGTTTTTAGCACCAACCGCCTGGCCATCCTGGGCTACGTAGTGCGCAATGGAGTGATAGGCCACGACCCCGACCGCATGTGCCCCCTTATGGAATTTCCCCTCCCCCACTGCTCCAAAGCCCTGAAACGCTGCCTGGGCTTCTTTTCGTATTACGCCCAGTGGGTTCCCCAGTATGCAGACAAGGCCCGCCCGTTAATCCAGTCCACTACCTTCCCCCCGTCGACAGGCCCGCCAGGCCTTCAGCCGCATCAAAGCGGATATCGCAAAGGCCACGATGCGCGCCATTGACGAGTCCCTCCCCTTCCAGGTCGAGAGCGACGCATTCGATGTAGCTCTGGCGGCCACTCTCAACCAAGCGGGCAGACCCGTGGCCTTTTTCTCCCGGACCCTCCATGCCTCAGAAGTCCGCCACTCCTCAGTGGAAAAGGAAGCCCAAGCCACAGTGGAAGCTGTGCGACATTGGAGGCATCACCTGACCGGCAGGAGATTCACTCTCCTCACTGACCAACGGTCAGTAGCCTTTATGTTCGATAATGCACAGCGGGGCAAAATCAAGAATGACAAGTCCTTGAGGTGGAGGATTGAGCTCTCCACCTATAACTATGAGATCTTGTATCGTCCCGGAAAGCTGAACAAGCCGTCCGATGCCCTATCCCGCGGAACATGTGCCAACGCACAAGTAGACCGCCTCCAAGCCCTCCACGGGGACCTCTGCCACCCGGGGGGTCACTCGATTCTACCATTTTGTGAAGTCCCGCAACCTCCCCTACTCTGTTGAGGAGGTCCGTACAGCCACCGGGAACTGCCAAATCTGCGCAGAGTGCAAACCGCACTTTTTCAGGCCAGATAGAGTGCACCTGATAAAGGCTTCCTGTCCCTTTGAACACCTCAGTTTGGATTTCAAAGGCCCCCTCCCCTCCACCGACCGCAACGTATACTTCCTGAACGTGGTGGACGAGTACTCCCGTTTCCCCTTCGCCATCCCCTGCCCCGACATGACCACGGCCACAGTCATTAAAGCCCTCGGCACCATCTTTACACTGTTCGGTTTCCCCGTGTACATCCATAGCGACAGGGGGTCCTCCTTCATGAGCGACGAGCTGCGTCAGTTCCTGCTCAGCAAGGGCATTGCCTCGAGCAGGGCGACCAGCTACAACCCCCGGGGGAACGGTCAGGTAGAGAGGGAGAACGGTACGGTCTGGAAGACCGTCCTACTGGCGCTACGGTCCAGAAATCTCCCAATTTCCCGGTGGCAGGAAGTCCTCCCGGATGCCCTCCACTCCATCCGGTCGCTGCTGTGTACCACCACTAACCAAACGCCGCCCGAGCGCCTCCTTGTCTTCCCTAGGAAGTCCTCCTCCGCAACGTCGCTGCCGACCTGGCTGGCAGCCCCAGGACCCATCTTGCTCCGAAAACATGTGCGGGCGCACAAATCAGACCCGTTGGTCGAGAGGGTTCACCTTCTCCACGCAAACCCTCAGTACACCTAAGTGACGTACCCCGAAAGCCGACAGGACATGGTCTCTCTACGGGACCTGGCGCCCGCCGGAAACACACACACACTCCCAACACCGATCACCTGCCCCCCCTGCCACCGGCGCACCCCACGACCGCTCCCTTCCCGGGTGGATCGGTCCTCCTCCCGTGCCCGCCCAGGAATAAAGAAACAGGGACGAACAGCGCAACGCTCCCAGAGACAGCGCCCGAACCAGCACCTGCACCACCACCGGGGCTGAGGCGATCGACAAGGACGACCAGGGCACCCGCTCGACTCGTGGAATCCGCGTGACACAAAAATAAAACTTGTAAATAATTCTGACAACCTGTACATAGTTAACTGTTGGGCCAAATGCATAGCCACTGTACGAAATTTGTTCCAGGACCAGCCTTGTAAACCCCTACCACCATGCGAACCACCACCCTGCCGGGTTCTTTTTTAACAAGGGGTGAATGTGGTGGTATGTATTAGGGGTAGTACGGTACCTGTGAAGCCGAGAGGCTATTGGCTGACAGGTCCCGGGTCCTAGTTGGATCTGCCGCCTGCAGGCTCCGCCCTGAAGGCGGAGTATAAGAGCTCGAGTTCTCCCAGCAGCCGCATTCTGTAACTGAGCTGCTGGGGAACAAGTCTTGCTTAATAAAGCCTCGATTGATTTCATCTCTTCTCGACTTGAGTGAGTAATTGTTGCGCTACAGGGCCCAACTGCACTTCACCTGGAGTAAAGTCAGAAACCTGATGCTGCAAAGAATAAGCCACTACAAACATCTCACTGGGGCTTCTAACTTCCATTTCTTCAGTGAACCAAAAAGGCATAGTGAGTCCTGAACCATTTCTGGCTTCCATCAGAAGCATAACCATGAATATTTGTCTCTTTAAAAAGCTAAGTGCATGTTATATCTTCTGCAATCATATTTTCTGGTGCATTTGCATGTCTTTGTGTGTGTCTGTGAGTGCATGGGTGATTTTGCAAATACATTTGAGTGTAACATTTTGAACTCTTTAAAAAACAAAGTGCATTCTACACCTTCTGAAATCACTTTATTTGCTGTGTTGCCATGAATGTGTGTGTGAGGGCAGCACGGTGACGCAGTGGCTGCAGTCTCACGGCGCTGAGGTCCCAGGTTCGATCCCGGCTCTGGGTCACTGTCCGTGTGGAGTTTGCACATTCTTCCCGTGTTTGCGTGGGTTTCGCCCCCACAACATAAGATGTGCAAGGTAGGTGGATTGAACACGCTAAATTGCTCCTTAATTGGAAAAAATGAATTGGATACTCTAAATTAAATTTTTTTAAATGAATGTGTGTGTGCTTTTGCAAATACATTCAATTTATTCTTTATTTCAAACTTACAAAGAACCGACCTTTGGTCTGTCCTTAAGAATCACAGCACTCAAGGGGTCAAAGAACTCCTTTAAAACATATCTAATGCAGTCAGACGAGAGGTGGAGAAAGAGGGAACTATTCTACCATCCCTGACTGCCACAATTTCAAAAAGCATGCCGAATCTTTACCCTGAGGACAATCTCTGCATGTACAGGATCCATTTATGGAAACCTCGAACCCAGCAAACGTTGTTGTGGAAATTGAAATGCCAAGGCCGTACATCCTCGAGATGGAAGAGTCCGAATTTCACTGACTCCTGAAAAAGTCATTAACAATATCCAAAACAATGGAGACAGCACAAAGCAGCATCGCCAAATGCATGAGGTAGAGGCTCAAGATATTACCACCTAAGTATTACTATGAATCATGCATTTTAGAAAAGAAAACGAGCCATAAAAGACATTTAGGAAATGCAGTTTAATTATAAATATCAATTGTTAATCTTCTTCAGTTTAGGCATAATGATAAAACAAAGTTAATGATTGGAACAGTTATACTGATATATTGAGGCATTATATTGTAAAATAAAAAGATGTTATATTGGTGTATTTTACTGAAAGAGTTAGGAAATAATGGCCTGTAACATCCAAGCTCCAGGGCATTGCAACTGGGGAGGGGGGGTAATCCCAAAGATGTGCTGGGGAAACCCGCCATTCCCGGATGGATTGCACAGCAATTGCCCGGAAGTTTGAACTTCCGATGGGTAAATCCCTGCACCAGGAACCATTCGATAGGGCTATATAAGTTGAAATCTTCCAATGATTCTGACTGTTTGACGATAGTAGTGACCCCATTTGATCTCCATTGGATGCCCCTATGACTCCACCCTTCCCTCAATTCACTCCCACGACCCCAGCCTCCCTCATGGGACCCCACTAATCACCTGACCCCACCCCCACTGACTCCTCAACCATCCAATCTCCCCCACTGACCACCCGGCCCCTCACTGAGTTGCCGACCCCCATATCCCTGATGCCCAACACCCTCCCCCAACAACAGACTCCCACACAACCAACCAATGCCCCCCTCCCCACCACCCCACAACCCCCCAGCCTACCCATTTACCTTTCATGCTTACCCTCCTCCTGGCTTCTCAAAGTGCCTGGATCTTTAATTGTACCTACTTTATGGTGGCTAGTGCCATAAAAAATGGACTATGGTTTTCTTACCCATGAGCGTGCAGCTCTGACACAAGGTCTTGAGCATTGCTGCACTACACAGTTCTCACTGGGCCAGAGCCGGAAGATCAACCGAGAAAACAGCAGCTGAATTTTAAGGTAAAAAGAAAAGAGTGGAATCATAGAATTTACAGTGCAGAAGAAGGCCATTCGGCCCATCGAGTCTGCGCCGGCTCTTGGAAAGAGAACCCTACCCAAGGTCCACACTTCCACCCTATCCCCATAACCATGTAACCCCACTCAACACTAAGGGCAAATTTTGGACACGAAGGGCAATTTAGCTTCGCCAATCCACCTAACCTGCACATCTTTGGACTGTGGGAGGAAACCGGAGCACCCAGAGGAAACCCACACACACACGGGGAGAACGTGCAGACTCCTCACAGACAGTGACCCAAGCCGGGAATCGAACCTGGGACCCTGGAGCTGTGGAGCAATTGTGCTAACCACAATGCTACCGAGCTGCCCTACTCTGATCACCACTCCACGGAGGTAACAGGCCATAATGTTGTGTACATGTATATCCAAAATGCCACATCACCCACAACTGCACTTCGGTCAGACGCCGAACAAAATCTCTCGATCGAACGGATCGATGTCTACATGGGACATGGGCACCGAGTGATGGGCTCCGAGGGAGGAATGGGGGGTGGGATTGTCCACCACAACAATGATGAGATCCAGTATAATTAGGGGAGGCTGGAGTATAACAGGAGGAAATTCTGCCTTCCCATCATGAGGTTCACGATGTATCTCAGGCACACAGACAGTGAGACAGGGAATGCCAATTACATTCAGAAATAGATGTGAAGTCCCATGATTTAGCTGCACCACAGCGATGGTGCTGGCTCGAAACTAAAGTTACTGCAAATCTGATCAGGAGGGATCTGAGCGAGGGAGGGTGTGCAATGCTGGGAAACGCCCTTTCTCGGGGCTTGTTGTTGCTGCAAGAGTGAGCAGAAGTCTGCTTAGTTAGAAAGAAGGAAGATCTCCTTGGAGAGAAAGCTACTGAAAGCCAGTGCCTTGATTAGCTCTGTTAGAGGGGTACTCAGAACTCAGTGTCTTCACATCACAGTCGCTGCATCTGAAGAGTAACACACAGGTATGTAGACTCTATGTATGAAGGCATTAGTGAAAGAGACACAACTGCATCATATATGACATGATGGGACAGTGATTAGCACTGCTGCCTCACAGTGTCAGGGAGCTGGGTTCAATTCTGGCCTTGGGTGGCTGTCTGTGTGGAGTTTGCACATTCTCCCTGTGTCTACGTGGGCTTCCGTCAGTCTCTTGTTCCCACCCACCGTCCATAGATCTGCAGGTTAGGTGGATTGGTCATGATTAATGCATGGGGTTACGAGAATACGGTAGGAGAGTAGGCCTAGGTAGAGTGCTCCTTCGGAGGGGTCGATGCAGACCCAATGGGCTGAATGGCCTCTTACTGTACCATAGGGATTCTACAAATTCAATCAATGAAGGCCAGTCACATGTTCAGCAGAATTGGCATTTATAACAGGCCAAAGGTCATTCCACTCACTGACCACAAGCAACTAGGGCGGGATTCTCCATTTTGCCGGCGCCCGAGGGTTTCCCGACGGCATGGGGCTGTCCCACAATGGGCAACCCCATTGACTGGCCGGCGTAACGGAGAATCCCGCCGGGGGGGTCGAGGCAGAAATGTGGCTCGGCGGGGCGGACCGATTAGTCATTAGTTTGCCATATTGGAACACAGAACTAGGTTGTTTCACTCATCTGGTTTACATCTCATCATCCCACATAGAGCTCCATTTCTGGGATGCCATCTTGGTCACCTCAATGTATGTGTGAGTGTCTCAGGTACATGACTACATCAGAAGTCAGGCAGGAAAAACTATGGACCCTTACAGTTGTCATGGGCGGAATTCTCCCGAAACGGCGCGATGTCCACCGACTGGCGCCCAAAACGGCGCCAATCAGACGGGCATCGCGCTGCCCCAAAGGTGCGGAATGCTCCGCATCTTTGGGGGCCGAGCCCCAACATTGAGGGGCTAGGCCGACGCCGGAGGAATTTCCGCCCCGCCAGCTGGCGGAAACGGCCTTTGTTGCCCCGCCAGCTGGCGCGGAACTGACATCTCCGGGCGGCGCATGCGCGGGAGCGTCAGCGGCCGCTGACAGTTTCCCACGCATGCGCAGTGGAGGGAGTCTCTTCCGCCTCCGCCATGGTGGCGACCTTGGCGGAGGCGGAAGGGTAAGAGTGCCCCCACGGCACAGGCCCGCCCGCGGATCGGTGGGCCCCGATCGCGGACCAGGCCACCGTGGGGGCACCCCCGGGGCCAGATCGCCCCGTGCCCCCCCCCAGGACCCCGGAGCCCGCCCGCGCCGCCTTGTCCCGCCGTTCAAAAGGTGGTTTAATCCACGCCGGCGGGACAGGCAATTTATCGGCGGGACTTCGGCCTATCCGGGCCGGAGAATCGAGCGGGGGGGCCCGCCAACCGGCGCGGCCCGATTCCCGCCCCCCGCCGAATATCCGGTGCCGGAGACTTCGGCAACCGGCGGGGGCGGGATTCACGGCAGCCAGCCCCCGGCGATTCTCCGACCCGGCGACAGAGCTGAGAGACCTTTATCGGGCCCAGGCCCTCCAGCCCTCTGTAACAAGCAGATGAGTCATGATCTTATTGAATGGCAGAGGAAGCTCCTGATTAGCCTACTCCTGCCCTAATTCGTATGTTTGTATGTTGAGTAAAAATGGTTAGAAACGCTTACATCACACACTTCAAAAAAAGATTAAAACAAATCTCGCTGACATCCTGCAAGGTTGCAGAATCTAGTTCAACTGAGGTTTATCTCACATGAATGTTAATCTCACAGAGAGAGGATGGTTAAACCTCGATGTAACAGGATTCCAAAGTTCAAATTTACAATGCCTTTTTTGACCAAAATATTCAAATTACCATCAAATGTTGATCCAAAAGAGACATCAAAGTTTCTTAATCCGACTGCTATGTCTGGTGCAGCACCAACATCCGCAGCAGAGGTAGAGGCAGCCTGCCGACTGCTATGTCCTGATGTCTGTGATGACCTTGATGGCCCAAGGCCTAGAGACACCTGGCCGGATAAGGGTCTTCTGCTCAGGAGCAGGGAACCTTCGCCGGTTGGATCAGCTAGAATGGATGGGTGACAGGGAGTGGGAGCAGTGAGCAGCTGCACATTCATGGAGTGCGGGGAAGTGCCTTGGGGGGTTCAGCTGATGCTCATCCTCCATGTGGGTGCCTGAAGGCCTTGGTCTAACACCTGAAGGAAGGTCAACGCGCCTCGTCCCCATGTCGCCTGTATCTTGAGGGTGTGTGAGCATGGGTACAGGGCTGAGTGCAAATCCGACAAGATGTGCTGAAACAAGGTCTTGTTATGGGCCAGGGTTTAGAGAACCCCAAAGTGTATCATGGAGTTCACCTGACCCACAACTTTTAATAGATTGTGGTATGGGGAGCACACGGCCCACTCTACAGGTGTGGTACAGCAGAAATGAAAACGTATTTTTTAAAGCAAAACAATGTTTATTCTATGAACTCAAGTTAACCTTTTGAAAATGAAAATGAAAATGAAAATCGCTTATTGTCACAAGTAGGCTTCAATGAAGTTACTGTGAAAAGCCCCTAGTCGCCACATTCCAGCACCCATTCGGGGAGGCTGGTACGGGAATTGAACTGTGCTGCTGGCTTGCTTGGTCTGCTTTAAAAGCCAGGGATTTAGCCCGGTGTGCTAAACCATACAGTGAACATCTCAGCAACCATTAATTCAAATACAACTCCCAAAGAACACAACACTAAGTAATCCTTTAAGCTTTCCTTTTAACATCAATAAGACTTAAAACACATTTTACCAGAAGCACATCAGGTTAAAGTTATTACTGTTATTAGTTTTAAATTACTCTAATACACCTTCTGGCTGTGACTGCAGCTATCCAGCTCTGAAAAGCTAAAACACACCCTGCAGCAAACAGCCTAAAACGAAAGTAAAAAGCTGAGAGACAGCCCAGCTCCACACACTCTCTGCCATCACTGAAGTAATAAACACTTAAAGGTACTCTCACTACAGATACTTTTATACACATCCAATTATAAACACCCATTTCTCAAAGGTACTCTCACATGACACTTCATGCCAAATTGCATAACTTTGAATTAAAAATATCATCTGGAGTCACAAAAGTTGAAATCCCCTTCGCCCTTTCGGGTAAAGGTACCTGCCAGTAACCTTTAAGTAAATCCAATTTGGAAATAAAAGCTGATTGTCCCACTTTCTCAATGCAATTCTCCAAACGTGGGATAGGATAAGAGACCGTTCTTGTAACTGCATTGACGTTTCAAAAGTCCACACACAACCGTTGGGTACCGTCTGGTTTAGGTACCATCACTATGGGTGAGCTCCATTGGCTGCAAACCACTTCAATTATGCCATTTTTAAGCATACTCTCAATCTCTTTGTGAACATGTGCCAATTTTAAAGGGTTACGTCTGTATGGATGTTGTTTAATTGGAACAGCATTTCCCACATCGACATCATGTATTTTAGTACTTCCCAATTTATCTCCACAAACTTGACCATGTGATATCAAGAACTCTTTCAGGTCAGTTTGTTTTTCCTCTGGAAGGTAACTCAACAATTTATCCCAATTTTTAAGAACATCCTCATTTTCCAATTTAATTTGAGGTATGTCAAATCCACAGTCATCTGGATTTGGTTCGTCACTTTGAGTGAGAATCATTAAAACCTCCTCCTTTTTCTCTCCTTCCTGTGGTGATGTGCATCACTGTAAATACACAAGGGGTTAATGTAAATACATGTAGGCTAGCTAGACACTAGAGGGAGCACCAGAGACATCACACACACACACTCAACCAAAAGATGAGTTAGATAGGACACGACCAATGGACATTCACGATGCACACAGAGGTGACACGACCACAGGAGGGCATTACACCAACCCATGTATAAAGGCCACCACACACATGATCTGCCTCTTTCCAGTGGAGACAGTCAGTGAGTACAGACACAGGTTTGATTCAATATCACTCCCACCACGTGGATTGTGGCTGACTGGTTAGTCAGTCTGGGTACCTATAGTAGGATTAGCAGTAGTGTCGAACCCAAGTAATAGAAATGTAAGTAGTTTAATAAACGTGTTGAAGTTATCTCCACGTCTGAACCTTCCTTTGTCAAGTGTACCACAAGGGAGCCACTTCAGCTACACCTAGAACATAACAAGACATAGTACCAGAGTGAACTGTTTCAATCCAGATAGCTAAAACTCAGAGTACAGTGACAACCAGCAACAATACCCAGGCAAGATGTTCGAGATCCCGGCATCGCAGCGGCTCCAGTGCCATGGCGATCTCCGCGAAAACTGGCAGGCATTCCGGCAAAAGTTTGAAATCTTCCTGTTAGCAGCCGACCGACAAGACGTGGCCGTTGCTGAAAAGACAGAGCTTCTGCTCACCATCACCGGTGCCAGAGCAGAAGAAATCTTAAAAAAATTCAACTTCTCCAAAAAGCAACACAAGATCAACTTCCAGGCAATCCTGGACAAATTCGGCAAATACTGTGAGGAGAAAACATTCCAACCAGCAAGAAAAGGTAAGAGAATTGCCAGTACTCAGCACGAGGCCGAGATCCCGGAGCAGAGAACAATTTATCGGCGGCCATCAAAGGGACTGCACATGTGCAGCTGCGTGAGAAGCGCACAGAACGGGAAGGTTTGCTTGCGCATGCGCAATCGCGAAAATGGCCCCCGGTACAGGCACAGCGAACACTTCCTACATATGATGTCACATGCGTCATGACGTCAGAGGCCCCGGACCACGCCTATTTAAAGGGGAAACGCCCCAAATCAAAGAAATCTTTTAAAGCCGTAAAACAAACTTCTTTCACCTGGAATGACAGCACAATGCCTCAAATTGAACCAGGAAATGAAATTAACCTCTGAAGAACCCTGCAACAAGCAGTTACCTATGACCAAACCGATGATTCCGACCTTGAATACTTTGAAACTGACTTTTACATTTTCTCTGGACCTCGCGAGCCCAATGCTAGCTCCGATGCAAACAGTGATGATCTGGTCCTAGAAGACTGTGACTCGGACGAAGGCTTTTTCATTAGAAATGGCAACCCCAGTACTGAATCCGATGCAGACGCGGATTCATTCTTCGCATTTGAGGATCTTCAGCCCAGCATCTATGACATCCCGACTCGTGAGTGCAGGATTATGCTGCGGCCTGAAACCAAGAGACAGAGAGCGGTACAAGCCCACAGAGAGCGGCCTGCTGCCACACAGAGCGTGGTCCACGCACCGCTCAGGGTTCCCGACTCTACGAAAGAAGACACGCAAGATTCCACACCGCAGTCCTTGCATGAACAAGAAGTGACTCCAGTGTCACAAACCTACACAGCGAGCTCGTGGACAGACTCCACAATTGCAGAAACGCAAGACTCCAGAGCGCAGTCCTTGCACGAACAAGAAGTGACTCCAGTGTCACAAGCCTCCACAGCGAGCTCGTGGACCGCCCCCATGATAGAAGCAACACAAGACTCCAATGCGCAATCCTTGCAGGAACAAGACCATGATGGTCTAGCAACCTCCTCTGACCAACTAGCGGCAGACGATGCAAGTCTGCCATGCTCAAGTAAACAGCAAGAAGACTATGACAGTCTACCACGCTCCAGTGCACAACAGGACGACCATGAAGGTCTATCATGCTACAGTGAAGAACAAAGTGACGATGACAGTCCAAGCCCAAATGAAGGACAACAGCAAGACAATGACAGTCCAGCCACATTGTTTGCACCACCAGATGAAGACTCTGAAAATTTACCCAACCCAAGTGAACAACAAGCAGCTACTGAGGCTCTACCCACGGTATGTGAGACGAGTGACGACAACATCCCACTTCCCATGCAAGATGTGCAAAGTGACAGACCTCAGCTCGTGTGTACAGAGGCACTCGACGATCACTGTGAGACCACTGGTGACTCCGGTGACACCATGATACTTCCACCCTCATTCGCTCGAACCTCTCCACAACTCAATGCATTCCTGCATGTTCCGACTCCAGACGTGCAGTTTCAAGAAATCTCAGCTGACTCCAGTGAACCTGCTAAGACTCCGGATGGGGAGCATCAACAAACGAACACTGACTCAGTTAAAACAGACCAGACTCCAGATGGGGAGCAACCAAACGCCGACTCTGATTCACGTAAGCCGGACTTTACTCCAGACAGGGAGTGCCGCAACCTCAGTGATGGCACGCTCAGGTTGACAGCAGATGCCACATCGACAGGAGATGGATCACTTAACAATTACACTGGGTCAGTAATAACAAGCAGCGGCTACAGTCCAAGAGGAATACACCAATATTCACCACAGCTATATCCACACTTTTTTTCCACACCAGCAGTGCAGCCAATGACAGCTCATGCTGGACAAACCCAGTATTCAGGCATGCAGCAGCCAGCATTCTATGCAGCATATTCTCAAACAGCCCAGCGCTACGGATTGCCCACAAATGGAATCAAGACCAAAGGAGGACTACCGCAAGCGCAATCTGCACTACAGACTGGATGCCTTAGTTACAGCCCAGGATTTGCTGCACCCCAGCCTGGCCAGACGGCATATTCCTATCAGATGCAAGGTTCCAGTTTCACACCATCACCAGGTATTTATGCGAGCAGCAATTCTGTTTCCAATTCGACAAGCTTCAACGGTTCTCAGTGGGATCACCCTTCCAGCACAGCACGTGGCCAGAACCAGTATGTACAGTCTTATCCAACTTCAACATATGGCACATCCATGACCTCGAATGATACTGTTGATGGTACCTCTTCAACGTCAACACCTTATCAGCTACAAGATGCCATCCGACAGCGCCATCACAAACATTGAAAAAGTAAGGGACTCCAAATCAGACAGCAAAGTGATTTGACCCCTTCTTGGTCCCTGTGGCACAGGGACGTTGATGGCGTTCATAACCAAGAGAGACATTTGACCATGATGATTGAGGGTTTTGGGACTCACACAAATGATTTGGACTTATTGTTTCATCACTGTTCCCATGACTTGTATATACCTTAACTTCTCTACCTGTTTTTTGTTCAATTTTCTTAAAGTGTACAGAAAATATGTAACATATAAAAAAGGGGGTGTGTGGTGATGTGCATCACTGTAAATACACAAGGGGTTAATGTAAATACATGTAGGCTAGCTAGACACTAGAGGGAGCACCAGAGACATCACACACACACACACTCAATCAATAGATCAGTCAGATAGGACACAACCAATGGACATTCACGATACACACAGAGGTGACACGACCACAGGACATATATAAAGGACACCACACACATGATCTGCCTCTTTCCAGTGGAGACAGTCAGTGAGTACAGACACAGGGTTAATTCAATATCACTCCCACCACGTGGATTGTGGCAGACTGGTTAGTCAGTCTGGGTAGCTATAGTAGGATTAGCAGTAGTGTCGAACCCGAGTAATAGAAGTGTAAGTAGTTTAATAAACGTGTTGAAGTTGTCTCCATGTCTGAACCTTCCTTTGTCAAGTGCACCACAAGGAAGCCACTTCAGCTACACCTAGAGCATAACAAGACACTTCCCTTTCAAAGTACCTTTAAAGCATATTCACATGACACACTCAGTGAGTCTTCCTTCTATCTGGTGTTTTTGTCACATAATTCACCTCACTTAATTTCCTTTCAATCTGATAAGGTCCACAAAACCTTGCTTTTAAAGTTTCACCTACCACTGGTAACAAGACTAAAACTTTATCTCCACTGACAAAACTACGAACTTTGGATTTCATGTCCGCTACCCATTTCATCACATTTTGTGCAACTTTTAAATGTTGTCTAGCCAATTCACCTGCTCTAATTAACCATTCCCTAAAATCTGACACGTAATCCAAGAATGCAATTTCTGATTTCTCACTCACCAATTTTTCCTTAATCAATTTAAGTGGTCCTCTTACCTCATGACCAAAAATTAGTTCAAAAGGACTAAATTTGGTTGATTCATTAGGTGCATCCCTAATTGCAAACAGTACGAATGGAATTCCTGTCCCCAATCCTCTGGATAATCTTGACAATAAGC
This sequence comes from Scyliorhinus torazame, assembly GCF_047496885.1. NCBI lineage: Eukaryota > Metazoa > Chordata > Chondrichthyes > Carcharhiniformes > Scyliorhinidae > Scyliorhinus > Scyliorhinus torazame. The sequence continues at coordinate 44,449,272 of NC_092721.1, forward strand.
CCTCAACATTATCTTTAATGTCTGATGCCACCTTTCTCATGCTCCCTGCGATTCTGGATGGTATGCAGTTGATTTAAATTGTTTTATTCCTAAACTATTCATAAAGTCTTTGAATAACCTTGGGGTAAAATCTGATCCTTGATCCGATTGTATTTCTGTGGGTAGTCCATATCGAGTAAAGAATTTAAGTAACTCCTCCACAATCTTTTTAGCTGTAATATTACGTACTGGAATGACCTCTGGAAACCTAGTAGACACATCCATTATAGTCAAAAGATATTGATTCCCACTTTTTGTTTTAGGAAGTGGTCCTGCGCAATCAATTAGGACCCTTGTAAAAGGTTCCTCAAATGCTGGAATGGGCACTAAGGGCACTGGTTTTATCATTGCTTGAGGTTTCCCTATCACTTGACATGTGTGACATGATTGACAAAATTTAACTACATCTTTATGTAGCCCAGGCCAATAAAAATGTTTCTGGATTTTAGCTTGAGTTTTCCTTATTCCCAAATGACCTCCCACTGGTACTTCATGTGCAACTCACAACACCTCCTTTATATACCCTGCCGGCAATACTACTGGCTGAACTTCTGCCCACTTTTCATCCGCCTGCATATGTAAAGGTCTCCATTTTCTCAACACATCACTTTTACAGTAATAACACTCTGGTATACACTCATATTCCTCTTCCATGTATGCTTTCTGATACATCTGTTTTATTTGTATATCTTTTTGTTGTAACTCCGCCAATTTTCCTGAACTAAAAATATCCGCCTCATCCTCCTTCTTGTTCTTTTTCAACCATCTGATCAAAAATCGTTTCTGACAATTGCACTTCAACGTCATCTTCATTCTTTGATTTCTCCTCTTGTTTTAACCTGTGACTTTGTGACTTTATCACTACACAATCCAGAAAAATCCCAGGATATTCGTCCTTCAACACTTCAGTTGTCTGACTTTCCACTGGCTTATCAACCACAGTAGGCATCACTCCCAAGATGAACTGTATTCCTGGACAAGATAGTTTCTCTACTACTCCTACTACCACTTCACCACTCTTCACTGGACTTTTCAACCTTACCTTATATAATGGAACGCTAATCCTCTCACCCTGAATTCCACATATTACCATCTTTTCTGGGAAGATTCTTCCCAAACTACATAACTCCTCATCTCTTACCATTAAAGATTGACTAGCGCCCGTATCTCTTAAAATTGTGACGTCTTTACCTGCTCCTCCTGATACACATGAGTAAACTTTACCCACACAAGTAAATTCTTTAAAGAGATCTGGCACTTCCTTATCAATCAGCTCTTGATAAGGCTGTACAACCTTTTGTACCTCCTTTGCTTCACTTGGGCTTTCCTTTACCACTTTAACAAACCCCACTGTCTTACCACATCAACTTTCCCAGTGCTTTTCTTCAACCACCAACACTGTGAATTTACATGGCCTAGTTTATTACAGTGAAAACATTGACATTTTTCATTTCTTTTCCACCCTCCTGGATTTCTTTTTTAATCTGAGGTACACTCTCCTTATTATCTCGCATCAGATCACCTTTACCTTTCCCACTTGAGTATTTCTCATGTCCCCAGTTTCTATCCCTCACAGGCTGAAACTGATGTCGGAAACCAATCTTTGATTTATGAACTAATTCATAATCAGCTGCCATTTCTGCTGCCAATCTCACAGTTTTAACCCTCTGCTCTTCCACATGAATTCTCACTACATCAGGAATTGAAGTTTCAAACTCCTCCAAACGTATAATTTCTCTGAGAGCTTCATACGTTTAGTCTATTTTCAAAGCCTTATCCGCCTATCAAAATTACTCTGTTTGATCCTTTCAAACTCCATGTATGTTTGACCAAATAATTTTCTTAAATTTCTAAACCTTTGTCTGTCGGCTTCAGGCACTAGTTCATATGTGCCTAAGATGGATTTTTTCACCTCCTCGTACGTCGCAGATACCTCCTCCGGTAATGATGCAAACACTTCACTAGTCCTTCCTATCAGCTTTGTTTGAATCATTAATACCCACATGTCCTGTGGCCATTTCATTTGTTTAGCTACCTTCTCAACTGAAATGAAAAAGGCTTCTACCTCCTTCTCATCAAACCTTGGCAATGTTTGGACATATTTAAATAGATTCCCACCAAGCCTTCGACTATGACGTTCTTTCTCACTATCCTCATCACTATCTTCCAACTGTACGTTTCCCTTTACGTCTGCCAATTTTAACTGACTGTCATGTTTCATGGCCATTTTCTGAAGTTCAAACTCTCTCTGTTTACCATTTTCCCTGATCTGTATCTCCCTTTCTCTTTCTTTTTGTTCTGCCAGGGCTATTTTTTCTGTTTTCCTTTCTTCTCTCTCTTTCTCTTTCTCTTTCTTTTTCCACTCTCTCTCTTTCGTATTCAAGCTGCTTTAATTCTTTCTCATTTTCCATTTGTTTAATTTGTAACTGAATTTTTGCCATTTCCAATGAGTCAGACTGTATCTCAGGCAACTTTAAATGCTTAGCCACCGCCATAATGACCTCATCAGTTTGCATTTTGTCAGGTAATGTTAACGGCAATGTTTTTGCCAAACCGAACAGTCTGCTTTTAGTCTCTGTCCGTAAGGTACTGTGTGTGACCGTCTCCACCCCCGAAAACTTTATAGCCTCTGAAAGAGCCATTGTCCACTACACACTCCCCACTTAAATAAGAATATCACACCTGAAAAGCACCCACAATATGCTGTCTTTAAAGTTCACAAAGCCAATCCAATAGATAGACTTTTATCCCCTCGAGCCCCCAATTTGTTATGGGCCAGCGTTTAGAGAACCCCAAAGTGTATCATGGAGTTCACCTGACCCACAACTTTTTCTAGATTGTGGTATGGGGAGCACACGACCCACTCTACAGGTGTGGTACAGCAGAAATTGAAAAGTATTTTTTAAAGCAAAACAATGTTTATTCTATGAACTCAAGTTAACCTTTTTAAAACATACAGTGAACATCTTAGCAACCATTAATTCAAATACAACCCCCAAAGAATACAACAATAAGTAATCCTTTAAGCTTTCCTTTTTGCATCCAAAAGACTTAACACACCTTTTACCAGAAGCACATCAGGTTAAAGTCATTACTGTTATTAGTTTTAAATCATCAGGATCGATTTACAGTCTTTAGATTACAGAGAGAGACTCTAATACACCTTCTGGCTGTGACTGCAGCTGTCCAGCTCTGAAAACGAAACTAAAACACACCCTGCAGCGAACAGCCTAAAACAAAAGTAAAAAGCTGAAAGACAGCCCAGCTCCACCCACTCTCTGCCATCACTGCAGTAATAAACACCCATTCCTTAAAGGTACTCTCAGTACAGATATTTATCTACACACCCATTTATAAACACCCAATTCTCAAAGGTACTCTCACATGATGGTCTCCATGGTGGTCACACTACCTTCCATGGTGACCTTGAGGTGCTCACATGTCGGAGCCAAAACATCAGATCGAGTGCGGACCCACTCCATCGTTCACTCTCGTCCGCTGGGTGACAAATATCTGCCTCTTGTTCCACTAGCCTTGGTTATAACTTCAGCAGTAAGTTGGTGGCCATTTCCAGAGGCTCAACATCTGACTCAGTCTGTGCAGCTGGCTGGACTCCTGCAGCCCTCCTGCTGCTGGAGACCTAGCTGCCCTACCTCTGACTGCTGCGGAGACGTGTCAGTGAGGTGTCCTCCAGAAAGTGAGTCCAAACCTAATCTAGAGGTGTGCCCCACTGTGTATCTCAATGCTGGTGGAGGGTGCGAGGAGAACAGTGACGTTTGTTCCAGAGCTCCCTCTTCGGGCGTGGTCTATTGCTTGGATTTATGTTGGGCTGCTTTTTGGGCCTCGATCTGCTGGTGCAAAGAAAATAGAGATTCAATTGATGAGCATGAGCAATGTAAGACTGCATGTGACTCACTGTGATTGTCAGGATTTGATGAAGTGATTTTGCTGTGATCCTTATTCGGTTGCTGGGAGAGGCCGATCTCCCCTTCCCCATATGAGCAATCCCTGTCTTCTGCAGCCAGCTCGGCTGCAGCCTCCTCAAACTCACTGAGGGCAATGATGTTTGCCATCCCTCCCCCAGTCTGTGCTTGTCGAGTGTCAACTTGGCCTGAAGTCAAAAGATAGACATGTGATGGAGCATAGGGATGGAGCAGAGGTTGGGTGAGGTCCATGTCCCCTGCATGTGGTGATTCCACGCCAGAGGGACAAGAGGATGGAGTGTGAGTCATGTGATGGTGATGATGTGAAAGGTTTGGGCTTCACAAGAGAATGACTGATGAAACATGTCCCTCACTAATGGCTGTGGGGGATCCGTGAAGAGAATTGCCATTTAAGTGTATGATGCCCTGATGAGAGTTTGACACTGGCGGGAGTTGAAGGATGACTTACCGATGTGGAGCGGATTAGATCATTCAACCTCTTATTGGACTGGATATTGTTTCGAGTGCGGTTGTCAACCATGCTAACTTGCTCTGCGATGGCCTGCCAGGCTGGAGACCTGAGGTTGGTGCACTTCCCAGGGGCATTCCTGATATACAGGGCATGCTTGTGCACTCGTACTCCTCTGATTAAGTCCTCAAGGGCCTGGTGGTGAGCGTGGGGTGTTGCCTTCTTCTTGAGGCTACAAGCTTTGATCTTCTGGTTGCCAGATATCTGTGACGGTCTCCTGAAGACAGGTGGGCTGGGTAGCATATGATGTATGTGTTGGACTGGCATTTAAATATGGTGACCTGACCTTCAGTTGATGATCCACAGCCAAATCAGCTCTGGCCCGCCAGATGACTTGGCCCGGTACTTGCTGATGTGTTGGGTGTTGTGAATCACATACAGGTCACCAACATTTGAAGTAGTGCAACACTATTTTATTAAAAGGTTAACTATTTAAACATACTTGAACTGTGGGTAAATACGATACCAGCTTTAACTAAAGACCTTTACCTTGTCCTAACCAGTTGATGAACTCGGCACATGATGAAAGTCTGTGCTGCAGGCTGTGAGCTCTGTGCTCCTGGCTAGCTGCTACTCGAATGAGCGGGAACTCTGATGTCTGTGCGGAGGCTGCACGTCCTCCCCGTGTGTGCGTGGGTTTCCTCCGGGTGATCCGGTTTCCTCTCACAGTCCAAAGATGTGCAGGTTAGGTGGATTGGCCGTGATAAATTGCCTTCAGTGTCCATAATTGCCCTTAGTGTTGGGTGGGGTTGTGGGGATAGGGAGGAGGTGTTGACCTTGGGTAGGGTGCTCTTTCCAAGAGCCGGTGCAGACTCGATGGGCCGAATGGCCTCCTTCTGCACTGTAAATTCTATGATAATCTATGATACAAACCACTTGAACGATTAAATGGAAGAACAGAACAGACCAGAGAGTCCATTAGTGCAAAGTTCACAAATCAAGTCTCTGAGGGGGGTGACAAATTTTTGTTGACCGCCTCAAGGGTGGGTCAGGAGCCACCAGCTGAGGAGCGGGCTGACTGCGTCAGAGTGAGGAGGACGCAGAGCAACCTGTATCTTTGCATAGTCTAGGTCAGGGACAACAGGAGGGCGTGGCACTGGCGGAGGATCATGTAGCGAGCGTGGAACGAGACAAAGGGCACGCCGATTACGGCGCAGAATGGAACCAACCGGTTGACGAACCAGGAATGAGCGGGGAGCCACCTGCCGAAGAACCACAGCAGTTGCAGACCAGCCATCATCCGAAAGATGGATGCGGACGTTGTCATCTGGAGCCAGAGCAGGGAGATCAGCTGCATGGGCGTCATGAGCCGCCTTGTGCTGTGCACGAGACAGCTGCATTCGTTGAAGGACCGGAACGTGGTCGAGGTCTGGGACGTGAATGGACGGCACCGTCGTCCATAGGGTGTGACCCATGAGCAGCTGGTCTGGCGACAGGCCAGTGGGCAGTGGGGCCGAGCGATAGGCCAGCAGGGCGAGGTAGAAGTCAGGTCCCACATCGGCAGCCTTGCAGGGGAGCCGTTTGACTATGTGGACGCCCTTCTCCGCTTTGCCAGAGGATTGGGGGTACAGGGGACTGGATGTCACATGCACAAAGTTGTGCCTTCTGGCAAAGTTGGACCATTCCTGGCTCGCGAAGCAGGGGCCATTGTCCAACATCCCAGTGAGTGGGATGCCGTGACGAGCAAAGGTGTCCTTACAGGCACGGATGACTGCAGACCATGTGATGTCATGCAAACGTACCACCTCCGGGTAGTTTGAAAAATAGTCTACAATCAGAACATAGTCCCTGCCCAGCGCGTGGAACAGGTCGATGCCGACCTTGGACCAAGGGGACGTGACCAACTCAAGGGGCTGTATGGTCTCACGTGATTGGGCCGGTTGGAACCGCTGACAGGTGGGGCAGTTGAGCACTGTGTTGGCGATGTCATCATTGATGCCGGGCCAGTACACAGCCTCTCGGGCTTGTCGGCGGCACTTCTCCACGCCAAGATGGGCCTCGTGTAGCTGTTCCAAGACGAGCTGGCGCATGCTGTGCGAGATAACAATGCGGTCCAGCTTCAGGAGGACACCATCGACTACCGCCAGATCGTCTCTGATGTTGTGGAACTGTGGGTATTGGCCCTTAAGCCACCCGTCTGTTAGGTGGTGCATGACACGCTGTAGTAGGGGGTCAGCCGCAGTCTTTCGGCGAATTTGGACGAGGTGTTCATCCGTGGCCGGTAGATTGTAGGCCACGAAGGCCACATGGGCGTCAACCTGGCAGACGAATCGCGCTGGGTCACACGGGGTGTTGACTGCCCTGGACAGAGCGTCGGCTATGATCAGGCCTTTGCCCAGGGAGTATACGAGCTGAAAGTCGTATCGCCGGAGTTTGAGCAGAATGTGCCGGAGGCGAGGCGTCATGTCGTTCAAGTCTTTTTGTATTATATTGACCAGCGGGTGATGGTCGGTCTCGACGGTGAATTGGGGAAGGCCGTACACATAATCATGAAATTTGACGACACCGGTCAACAGGCCCAGGCACTCCTTTGCTATCTGCGTGTAGCAACAAAAAGGATTGGAAAGGTTCATCCCTACCCTGCAAACGCTGCTGGAACACGTAGGGTTCGAGACTTTCATTCACCTCTATGCTGCAGTGAGTGTCAAACTTGAGGAGAACCGTCTTGAACTTCGTCTTGTCTTCATCATCTGCAAAGGTGAGAGAGTTGAAAATATAGATGGCGTGGTCCCCGGCCATGGAGAGGAGAAGAGCAATCTTTCTGGTGTCCGAGGCGCCCTCCCTGTCGTGGCTTCGAGGTAGAGCTGGAAGCGCTGTTTGAAAATCTTCCAGTTTGCCCCGAGGTTGCCGGCGATGCGGAGCGGCGGCGGGGGGCTGATGTTGTCCATGTCGCAGGATGACGGAATGCTGGCGGAAGGCAGATCACTTGCAGGTAGGTCTAAGAAGTGCTAGTATGCAACCAATCCTGGTACCATGATGTGTTGGGTGTTCTGAATCACATACAGGTCACCAACACTTGAAGTAGTGCAACACTATTTTATTAAAAGGTTAACTATTTAAACATACTTGAACTGTGGGTAAATACGATACCAGCTTTAACTAAAGACCTTTGCCTTGTCCTAACCAGTTGATGCACTCGGCACATGGTGAATGTCTGTGTTGCAGGTTGTGAGCTCTGTGCTCCTAGCTAGCTGCTCGAATGAGCGGGAACTCTGATGCCTCCTGTCTTTATAGTGCGTGTGCTCTCACTGGTGATTGGTTGCGGTGTTGTGTATGTTGATTGGTCCCACTGTGTGTCCATCAGTGTGTGTCTGCACCATGATCTACTGGTGTATATTATGACACTTGCTTGTGCAAATTAATCAACTTCCAAGTGCAGTATTGGGTGTAAGTTCCCGCCATTTCAGCCAGCCGGGTGGGCGCCACTAAAACCACCCGCAACGGCACTTAGTCACATAAATGGAAATCTCTGCCCAATGTTTCATTTTTTTAAAAATTAAGGGTGATTTAGTGTTGCAAATCCATCTACGTGCACATCTTTGGGTTGTGGGGGTGAGACCCATGCAGACACGGGGAGAATGTGCAAACTCCACATGGACAGTGACCCGAGACTGGGATCAAACCTGGGTCCTCGGTGCCATGAGGTAGCAGTGCTAACCACTGCACCAATGTTTCATGTCATTGGTCCTCCACCAAAACTTTATTGGTCGTCCGATATCTTTGGACTTCTGCCCTCTTATCTCGATCCATGAGAGCCCCCTCCTTAACTACTTCAGTCTTGCTAACACTGTCCTCATCTTTAGTAATCCACTTAAAAACTATTCGTGTTTTTGCTCACCTCCTTAGTACTGCTAATTGTCCGCTCTGTGAAATAACTTGGGGCATCCCCTTTATTTAACCACGGTCCCAGAAAAATGAAGTGATTTTTCGAATGCAAACTCTGAAACGCAACTACAAGTTCTAGATTTTCATGCCGATCAAAGCAGAATATTTCACTTAAGCCAGAAAAGCTAATTAACTTTCTTCTGGAGCACAGTAAGAAGTCTTATGACACCAGGTTAAAGTCCAACAGGTTTGTTTCAAATCACTAGCTTTCGGAGCACTGCTCCTTCCTCAGGTGAATCCTGAGGAGCAGTGCTCCGAAAGCTAATGATTTGAAACAAACCTGTTGGGCTTTAACCTGGTGTTGTAAGACTTCTTACTGTGCTCACCCCAGTCCAACGCCGGCATGTCCACATCATTTCTTCTTGAGAACAGCATCTCACACACATGAGACTTTTCAACTTCACAGAAAAAAGTTTGAATAACAGAAAACAATCCCCCAAGAAATCTCAGAATTGAATCTAATAAGCCAAAATTTGTCTCATTTATTCCTGTAAACCAGTGCCCTGGATAATAAAATAGATGTACTGGGAATCTTTATAAAAGGACGCTAAACTCACATTAGCTTAGAATTCAAACACGGCCCAATAATGAGGCTCTTGTACAGTGTCATTAGCACGAGCACAGTTCACAGACAAGTACATGAAACTGCAGACTTCACATTGCTAAATGAGGGCAGCTCACTTCTGCAATAGAGCAGCTCTCCATTTTATCTCTCAAAATGCACAGGCCCACACTAAAAAGCAGCAGTCGTCAATGAAAAGCTGCGACAGGCCGAGCATTTCCTAGATTCAGGGAAGGACTTGGAATCTGCTGGAAGTAACATTAAGTCCTGGACATTGGTGTGACGAAGCAAGGAGGAATAAAATCATTGGTGCATTTAAAAAAGTGGCATTTTATTTTACATTTTATGTAGTTATAAAAATAATTCTTCGCACTGCTGCCTCACGGCGCCGAGGTCCCAGGTTCGATCCCGACCCCGGGTCACTGTCCGTGTGGAGTTTGCACATTCTCCCCTTGTCTGCATGGGTCTCACCCCCACAACCCAAAGATGTGCAGGTTCGGTGGATTGGCTACGCTAAGTTGTCCCTTAATTAGAAAAAAATTGGGTACTCTAAATTGATTAAAAGAAATAAAAATAATTGTTGATGTATCAAATACACCATGGAGGGATAATAATTGTGGTGTTGGGTGTTCTGATACACAGATGAGCCAACACAGTTGCATATGGTACAACGCTTCTTTATTTAAACTCACTATTTACAGTTTGGTCTTTGCACTCTGCACGTGGGGGGCTCCCTGCTTGTGGTGTTTCAACAGCTCTTTCTTGTTCCCTTCTCCCCAGACCTACTGACCACCAGGTGTCGTGCTCGTGCTTTTTATGTGGTTGGTGTTCTTGTCTGTGATTGGTTGTGGTGTTGTGTACTCTGATTTGCCTGTTAGTGTGTCCATCATGATGTGTGTGTTTGAATATCATGACAATAATAATCTTTATTATTGTCACAAGTAAGCTTACATTACCAATGCAATAAAGTTACTGTGAAAATCCCCAAGCGCCACATTCCGGCGCCTGTTCGGGTACACTGAGGGAGAATTCAGAATGTCCAATTCACCTAACAAGCACGTCTTTCGGGACTTCTGGGAGGAAACCAGAGCACCCGGAGGAAACCCACGCGACACGAGGAGAATGTGCAGACTCCTCACAGACAGTGACCCAAGCCGGGAATCGAACCTGTGACCATGGCGCTGTGAAGCAACAGTGCAAACCACTGTGCTACCATGCCGCCCTGTAGGCTGAGATGTCCAATTTTGTTTTAAAGGACTTTGTGTCTGAGGAGCTAGATAAGTATTGAAGAAATTATAGAGTAATTTAAATGGAAGTTGAGATCCAATTTGCCTCGGACCTAAGATTTGTGCTGGATGCTGGTCTTCGTGCTGTGCGTCTGGCACTGCACTGTACAAAGGTCTCCGAGGTACATAGTAAACCACAGACTTTCAAACCCAATTTTCAAGGGAATGAAAAATATATTAAAGCTTATAATCTTTAATCCATTATACTCTCTAAATAAATAGATCTTGGTTCAAATGACTAGTCCCATAATGATTTTTACTGCTTTTGTATGCACTACCAGGGATAAAATCCATCAAGACTAATGAGATGTACAGAAACAAATTGTCTCACTGCCCTTATCCAGGGCTGGACCCTGGTATCCTTTACCAGTTATTTGTACAGAAATGCCTGTACATTCCATGTATGAAGGTTAAACCCTGACAAATCTTACTAATTCCATTATTTGATGGAGTAGCTGGAAATGTTCCAAATTTAGTCTTTGCCTGATCCTTTACCACTGCAACCAAATCAGAGCAAGCTGTGAATGGAGATTGTCAGCTCGCTTGTCTTTCTCAAGCAATCGACTTTAGGAAAGCCAGTTGCGGCCAGAATAAACAAAGTGAAGCACAGAAAAGCACACTCAGATATAACAGCAGTGGCAGAAGAAATGTGAGACTATGGGCAGCATTTTACACCCACCCCCAGGTTTGAGGCGGAGGGAGTGTAAAATTGCAAAAACGGAATTCCTCCCCCCCCCCCCCCCACCGAATCCCATCCCGCCACACCAACACAGTTGCAATTACATGGTTGGACAGGTAGGGCCTTGAGCAGGAAACCCACCCTTTCCCCCATTAAAGCCCTTAAGTGATCACATTATTCCCAATTAAGGACCTTTTCCTGCACAGCCTCAATCTTTAGGCTGGCGGGCGTGGGTCAGAGAACAGGATGGGCAGAAAAATAGAAATTCCTCACCTCGGGCAGGTTTTGAGGGGGAGGTGGAGGCATCTCAATCTGAATCATAGAATTTACAGTGCAGAAGGAGGCCATTCGGCCCATCGAGTCTGCACCGGCCCTTACAAAGGGCACCCTACTGAAGCCAATGTACCTACCCTATCCCCGTAACTCCCACTTGCCATTTTTTGGACACTAAGGGCAATTTAGCATGGCCAATCCACCTAACCCGCACATCTTTGGGCTGTGGGAGGAAACTGGAGCACCCGGAGGAAACCCACGCAGACACGGGGAGAACGTGCAGACTCCGCACAGAGAGTGACCCAGCGGGAAATCGAACCTGGTACCCTAGAGCTGTGAAGCAACTGTGCTCACCATTATGCTACCGTGCTGCCCAAGGCCCCTTGAGATTTGAGGATATTTCCCTTCCGGGTCCTGGGACCTCTGGCCCTCCCTCCATCCCGGCCTACCCCTTGACTCAGTGATCGCCCACCTCTTGATCCCCCCCAGGGCACTCCTTACCCTCCCACCCCCAGGACCCCCAGGATTTACATTGAGGACAGTCCCAGCACTTAGTACCAGGCAGTGTGCTGCAAAAACCTCTTCTGGGGTCTGCTGTGCCGACGGCTCCCTAGGGCAGATGGAAATCCCGCCCATTGCCAATCAGAGATTAGTTTAACGTGAGCTTCCGAGAACCAGTGGGAGAGTTTTACATGCTGACGCTCAAGATGGCGAGTGGCAACTGCTCCATAGATTGAAAATCCTGCTCCAAGAAACAGTTTTCTGGCACCAATTGATAGCTGGAAGAGAGCAATGGCGCCCTCTGTCTTCCTGCAGAGCTTTCGCTAAGGGATTCTGTAAAATCATGGACGGATTTCAACGCTGCATTCCATCCAATGGAATCCATACACTAGGGCCGGGATTCTCCGAGCCTCCGCGCCGAAATCGCGCTCAGCGCGGGGGGGGAGAATGGGGCCTCAGACCCGCGCTCGGGTCCGACACCGGGACACGATTCTCCACGGACCAGAGAATCTGCAGCAATTGCGCGGTCGGTTGAAAGAGGCCCCGCGGCGATTCTCTGTGATCGATTGGCCGAGTTCCCACCGCCGTGGTTCATGTATGGTTCCACCCGGCGGGAGCTCAGTGTTGCGGCTGTGGTGGCCGTCCTGGTGGGGGGGGGCGCGGGGGATTAGTCTCCCGGGGGGGGAGGCCTCCACAACGGCCAGGTCCACGATCTGGGGCCACTGATTGGCCGCGCGCGGGATCTGGGGGGGGGGGGGGGCCCTACCTTCTTCCGTGCCGGCCCACTCTGTGGGTTCGTCATGTTGCGCGGTGCAGAAGTAGCCGCCGCGCGCATGCGCGGACCCGCGACCGGCAGTACAGTGCCACGTACGGTAGCGGGAGCAGCACGGAGCACTCCGGTGCCGTGCTGGCCCCTTGTGGGCCACAGAATCGCTGCGCTAAGAGGCCCGTTTACACCGGCGTGAAACACTCTGGTGTTTACGCCGGCGTCAACACTTAGCCGCGTTTTTGGAGAATTCCGGCCCAGAGCTCCCTGAGGCTGCAATTGCACATGGTTATCATGGCAAATGACCTTTGTTCAGCTTTTCATGAATTTTTAAAAAAATATATTTTTATTCAGGCATATATAATTTTTCAAGAGGAACAAACAACAGAAAAAATAGCACCCACCCAACCATCAACTAAACCCAGCCAAAGTGGCTCACATACACAGTTCCCCAGTCCCCCTTCCCCACTCATTGTTTCCAATCTCAACCAACCAACATGCCTCCATCTTTCCCTTTACCCCACCCCCATTTTTATATCTGCTGAGCGCATTATTTTCCCCAAGAAGTCGATAAACAGCTGCCACCTCCGGGCGAACCCTAACATCGATCCCCTCGGGGTGAACGTGATCTTCTCAAGCCTGAGAAACATGGCCAAGTCACTAACCCATACCCCCGATTTCAGGGATTCCGAGTCCCTCCACTCCACTACCAGGGTAGCAAAGGCCAAAACATCAGCATCTCTCACCCCAGGACTCCCGGTCTCCCGACATACCAAAAATGTCACCTCGGGACTCAGAGCCGCCTGTACCTTCAATACCGTGGACATGACATTGGCAAATCCCTGCCAGAATCCCCTAAGCCTCGGACATGCCCAAAACATGTGGACATGATTTGCAGGCCCCCCTGCATACCGCCCACACCTACCCTCCACCCTTTCAAAGAACCTGCTCAAACGGGCCACAATCACATGCGCTCTGTGAACCACCTTGATTTGTATCAGGCTAAGCCTGGCACATGACGAGGACGCATTAACCCTACTCAGGGCACCCTTCCACAATCCCACCTCTAATTCCTTGCCCAATTCTACCTCCCATTTTCATTTCACCTTACCTGCCAGGATTCCCTCCCATTCCATGAGTTCTTTATAAATTTCCGAGACCTTCCCCTCTCCCACTCCCATTTTCGACACTACTGTGGTGATCCACTGTAATAGGAGATGTAAGGTAGGACCTGCACTACAGGTTCACCGGTAGCTCCTGCTAGCTGGCTCCGCCCAAGTAGAACTGTATAAATATGCATAACCTCCAGTGCCCTGTCATTTCGCCAGCTGCAGCAGGAGGCCACACATCTGACTGTAATAAAGCCACAGTTGTACCCAACTTTAGTCTTTGTGCAATTGATCGTGCATCAACTACCTTGTCCTGTGTTCCTTGGGGCGGTAGGTACGGAAAGGTCGAGACCTGCCTCCGCTCAAAGCCCCTCACCTGCAGATGGTGGAACCCATTTCCCCCAGCTCTTCATAATATTATGGGACAGATTTTCCATACCTCTGCCCTGCCCCCAAATCCAGGGGCTAATTATGCAGAATATGCCAAAGAGCAGGAAAGCAGAACCAGTAACAAGAAAACCTTTTTGGACCTGAAAAAATGAATAATTTTCTTTGGGGGGCTGCCTCCATACAAATGATTGTGTTATATTCAATTCTTTTATGGCATGGTGGATTTGCGTGCAAGTATTAAGATCTCTAATTGTCACAATCCTTTCCTAGGATGTCGGCAGAAAATAAATGGTAGGAGATATTGATCCAACCTTTACTGCATGGCCTTTGAATGTTTGTCTTTACTTGAGGATTAAGTGCTTGACTCATTCTCAGGGATCTGTGAGAAAAGGGCAGACACTCACCACGGCAAAGGAACAAATATTCTCTGGCTCAAAGCAAAGGAAAATCACCCTTATGGCTTAATGGCATTTTGCATAAAGCTGAAAATATACCTTTGTACATCTGTATAATCGGTGGACCAGTGACTTGAACCCCGAGCCTCAGTCAAGTGGCTGACATCAACAGGACTCATGGAAGCAGCAAAAATAATGAAGGGAAATCTAGTTCTCTGACACAAATGGGATTATCAGTCTTCAGTTTGTTTTCGAGAACGAACTGTACTCACAACCACATAAAGAGACGGCAAAATATTTTAAATGCTGATACACTAATATTATTTCAAGATCATGTCTCTTGTGTAATGTTTTTTTATTTATTCTTTTGATTAATTATGTATATAATTTGTGTTCTTTTGATGCTGACTATGTCTTTCATATATAGAATTATTTCACTCAGTCTCTATTAATATTAATTTGAGCGGTAAAAAAAATACTGAGAAATGTTGGAATTGAAGTGTCCTAACATAGAAAACAAAATAATTGCTTTGGCAAGGACAGCATGTTCTGTCTTTTCTCACAAAGCATGAGCTGTGCATTACGTAAAAGCATACTCGACATAATTCATTTCTCTTTTCCTCAAAGGATGAATGCAAAGCTAACCACTGTGCAGGTCAACAATAGGAAACATTTAAAAGCAAGCTCCGGTAGTCATTGCATTGAGAAATTGTTCGCAATAGTATAACGGTGACTTCCAAATAGCACAGCTACTGTTCATTTATCAATTAAATGCCCTGCAGCACAGCATTCACTGAAGGAAGGTGTCCTTAACGTGGACTGAATCAGCATCCTAGCCCCCACTGAACACACAGATTCAGGCTGCATCAATGGATGCTGCTGATCTAATCTGCAATTACCTGAAGTAAACACACCACACTCCAAAGGAGAAATGCTCCAGAGGACGGTGAAATAATCCTTATTCCACAAGTTTTGCTTATGTTTCATGGAGGCCATAAATCACGTTACGACCTCTGTTAAAAACTATTTTTTTTGTCTCAAAGATACCTCTTTAAGCACTTTGAACATTCATTGACCTTTGGTGCACTTCTTTTCTGTTGCGCCAAAACTACATGGAATCATAGAATGTCGACAGCACAGGAGGAGGCCATTTTGCCCACTGAGCCCTTGTTGGTCCCCCACAAAAATAATTTAGCCAGTCTCACTTCCCCCAAATTTCCCCCATAGCCCTGCAAATCGTTTCCCTTCAAGTACCATCTCGTTCCTTTTTGAAAGCAATGATTGAATCTACCTCTGCCACATTTGAGATCCTGGCGGATTCTCGGTCGGCTGATGCCGAAATCGGGAAATACGTTTCGCCAGAGATTCAGTTTTGACGCCAAAGTCAGGGCAGGCACCATTTTCACGCCAAATCTCAATTCTCCAGTGCCTCGACAGCGGCATCAATGCGTTCCACTCCTCATGCACAGTAAACACCGTTGGCATATCATTCGCGGCCTGACCCGCTATTCCCCGGGGCCCCCGCGAATCTCTGCCAGGGCGAATTCCCAATGGCGAGGTTCACTTGTGTTTTTAAAAATTGTGAAACAGGCTAAATTATTCTTGTGGCTGACAAACACGGACTCAGTGGGCCAAATGGCTTCCTCCTGCCCTCCAGACATTCTCTGATTCCATGTAGCTTTGGCACAACAGAACGAAAATGTGCACCAAAGGTCAATGAACAGTCAAGTTTGCTGAAAGTGGTATCTTTGAGACAAGTTTTTAACGGAGAGTGTAATTTATGGCCTCCATGAAACAGAAGAAAGACTGATGGGATAAGGCTTGCTTCACATTCCTCCATGGAGTGTGGTGTGTTTAATCCAGGTAATTGCATTGGATCAGCAGCGTCCATTGATGCAGCTTGAATCTGTGTGTTCAGTGTGCGGGGGGATCCTGGTTCAGTCCACGTTAAGGTCACCTTCCTGCAGTGAATGTTCTGCAGCAGGACATTTAATTGATAAATGAACAGGAGCTGTGCTATTTGAATGGCACCGGTAAAGTATTGTGAACAGGTTGTCATTGTATGTGCGACTCCTGGAGCTTGCTGAGGGAGAGAGAGGGGTACGGAAAGTGTGCAACATCACCATAGTTTGCTGACAGTCATACGCTAACCGGGGGGGCTTCTGTCAGGGCTGGGGGGAGTAGAGGGAGTGACCAGGAGGTGGGCTGTGGTGTCAGGGTGGATGGGCACAAAACACCTTTGCCGCAACCGACAAGACAGCCATGCAGCTGCACACGCTGCTGGCAACCCACTGTGAACTTAGGGCCACAGGTCATATGGGTGTCCCCCCAGCCACCCCCCTAGGTGCCCTCTGGCCCCAAATGACCCATCAGCGGGATGGGCGTGCTCCAGCACAACAAGAGCCATCATTCAAAGATGCCCAAAGATGTGCAAGTTGGGTGGATTGGCCATGCTAAATTGACCCTTCATGTCCAAAACGGTAGGTGGGGTTACTGGGTTACGGGGATAGGGTGGAGTCATGGGATTAAGTAGGGTGCCCTTTCCAAGGACCGTGCAGACTCGATGACCGAATGACCTCCTTCTGCACTGTAAATTCTATGATTCTATGATGAGTGTGTGTGAGGATTATAATGCAGCTTGTCAGCCTCCCGAGTGTCAATCAACGACCCAGCGAATCCCACTCCGTTTCTTATTGGAATCGATTGTGTTCCATGTGATGCCAGTGCTAGCCCCTTAGCGGTCACTGAATCGGTCCACTTGCAGCGTCAGTTTTGCTGTCGTGGAAGTCCGCGAATCCTGCATCAACACTTAGGGCAGGATTCTCCGAACCCCGCCGGGGGGGCAGCGTGAATCCCGCCCCCGGCTGCTGCCGAATTCTCCGGCCCCCCCCAAATCCCGTCGACGTGAATCGTGCCACCCGCCTCGGAGAATGGTGAGGACCGGAGCGACGCAATGGGCCCCGGGGCCGCCCGAATTCTCCGGGCCGGATGGGCCGAAGTCCCGCTGACGTGAATCACGTCGGCGTAAATCAAAGCACCTAGTTAATGGCGTCAACAAGTCGTGATGGTTGATGCCAGCTAGCGCGGAGGTAGGGCCCGGCGTTGGGAGGCTGCAGGAGACGTGACTGCACGGCCGCAGTTGGAGTGTGCGTGCCAGGGTGAGGGGTTTGGGGGGGGTTTCGGGAGTGCGGTGGGTTTGGGGAGGGCGGGGGGGGGGGGAGGTTGGGGAGGGTGGGATGGTGTTGGGGGCGCATGCCGGGGAGGGGGGGGGGAGTGCCGGGGAGGAGGGGGGCGAGTGCCGGGGAGGAGAGGGCCCATGCCGGGGGGGGTGGGGGGGGAGGGGGCGAGTGCCGGGGAGGAGAGAGCGAGTGCTGGGGAAGAGAGGGCGTGTGCCGGGAAGGGGAGGGCGAGTGCCAGGGAGGAGGGGACGAGTGCTGGGGAGGAGAGGGCGAATGCTGGGGAGGAGAGGGCGCGTTCTGGGGAGGAGGGGGCGAGTGCTGGGGAGGAGAGGGCGCGTGCTGGGGAGGGGGAGGTTTAGGGAGGGTGTCCGCCTGGCCAGGTGCCAGCTTCCAACAGTCGCGACCATGCAGCCCATGGCACCTGGTTGGGGGGTGGGTATGGCCAATGGTAACATGTCGTCTATCCCCCCCACCTCCACCCCCCACCACCTGCAGACCGTTATGTTTGGTCATCACCCAGCGATGTTGGCTGCCGTCGCGGGAGCCGCACTTCTACATGTTGCCCTGGGGAGCAGGAGCAGGAGTGTGCCACGGAGGCGGCGGAGGCTGCCGCAGAGGGGCGTGCTGCAAGGAGGCAGGTGGCAGGCGCCCAGGCTGGAGGGGTGCCTGCCCGACAGGATGAGGAGGAGGAGGAGGAGGAGGTGATGGTGCCATGGCGACGGAGACGCCCGATGAGGCCCCGTGTGTATCGGCCCCGCTCGTCATACCAGGACCTCATGGACCGGGCATGCAGGAGGAGACTCCGGATTAACCAGGAACCCGTTGCCCATATCGGCCACCTGATGGTACACCTGGCACCGCGTGGCACTGGGGGAGGACACCCTCTCCCCGTGGCCATCAAGGTTACGGTGGCCCTGAACATTTATGCCATGGGGTCATTCCAGATGTCGAATGGGGACCTGTCCGGCATCTCACAGGCATCGGTGCATCCGTGCAGTGACCGATGCCCTATATGCCATTGCGGACCGCAACATCCAGTTCCCTGTGGACCGGGCCAGCCAAGATGCCCGGGCAGCAGGCTTCGCTCCGGTGGCCAGGATGCCCATGGTCCAGAGGGCGATCGATGGGATGCGTGCGGCTACCTGCGGATAACAGGGCCGTGTTCACGAATAGGAAGGGGACCTATTCCATGAACATTCAGGTGGTCTGCGACCACCGCATGATGATCCTGTATGTCTGCGCCCGTTACCCGGGCAGTGTACATGACTCATTCGTATTGGTGCAATCTTTCATCCCCACCATGTTCGAGGGACGCCCCACCCAGCTGAGGGGCTGGTTGCTGGGCGACAGGGGTTACCAGTTGCGGTCGTGGCTGATGATGCCTATACGGAAGCCACAGACTGACGCGGAGAACTGCTACAACGATGCCCATGCAGTGGTCAGAGGTGTGATAGAGAGGTGCTTTGGGCTGCTAAAGATGCGCTTCAGGTGCCTGGACCGCTCTGGAGGGGCCCTCCAGTACCCGTCAGATAGAGTCGGCTGCATCGTTGTGGTCTGCTGCGTCATGCACACCATAGCCCAGCAGAGGGGCGATGTACTGCAGGCAGAGGAGGGGGAAAGGGAGGAGGG
The DNA here is from genome assembly GCF_047496885.1 of Scyliorhinus torazame. Classification (NCBI taxonomy): domain Eukaryota; kingdom Metazoa; phylum Chordata; class Chondrichthyes; order Carcharhiniformes; family Scyliorhinidae; genus Scyliorhinus; species Scyliorhinus torazame. The sequence goes on from NC_092721.1 coordinate 44,468,417, forward strand.
GGAAGATGAGGTGCAGACATTCCCAGATGAGGAGGATGGGGGCAATGGTCAGGACAGACGGGCTGGACATGGGCAGGAGGATGCCCACCGTTACCGGCTGGCCCAGCGGGCACGGGACAGGTTGATAGCCGCCCGGTACACGGACCAGGGGTGCGTGGGAATCGGCGAGTATGGGCACAGACTGCACACTACGGCACCAGCCTACCACCCTCACCCCACCCACCCAACACCAATCACCCTCACCCCACCCACCCACCACCAACCACCCTCACCCCACCCGCATGCACACCACCCCTCCATTGCACATCCACCTGCGCGGCACAACGGGCCGGGCTCACAGGGTCGTCGGTGGACGCGTGTCTATTGCAGGCCATGGAGGAATGGAGGATGATGACAACCCGCCCTGCGATGAGCTCCTGGCTCCACATCGTTGCGCAATGTCTGACCCATGGCCACAGTACCACCCTCCACCCGGACCATCCCTGCATGCGGCTGTGACATTGCAGCCACGGTCCCGTTGTCTGCCCGGGGGGATGGCGAGGGCGACCCGGGGGGAGGGGGGGGTCACACTCACCTGAGGCCGACGTTCTATCACCCCTCACACACACACTGGCGCTCGCCTCACACCACACCCCAGCATGCTTTGGACAGAGCACAAAGGCAGCTTCTGTAGGTGTAACATTGACTTTAATAACGCAAGGAGTTCATGCACATGCCCTAGCCCCTAAAACTCATCTGTGCCCTGCACCCGTGCCAACTTACTCAGTGTCTAATTGTTTGGCCTTACGGGCTCTTTGACTACATCTAGGTGGTTCCCCAGACGGTACAGCAGAACTGGAGGTGGACTCTGTGATTACTGCCCTGATCTAGGGACCCCTTTGGCGGCCGTTTCCTGGGGCGGCCCGGCCTAGATGGGTCAGGCTGCGGCTCGGGCGACTGGGATGGCGAGCTGCCAGCCTGTCCTGCCCGTTGCCCACCAGATGCACCTGGGACGGAAGGGGGGGGGAGTCCAAGGTGTCGCGGTATTCCGGGACCTCCCCTATAAGAGGACCCACAACGGGCTCCAGAACTTCCTCCTCCCTCGGGGTGCCCGATGGCCCCCGGGCCTCTACATGGGTCGGGAATGCGAACGGACCGAGCATCCGACGCCCCCCCGACACCTGGTGCTGCCACTTCTGGAGGTCCACCCTGATATCAACAAGGGTCTGCAAGTTTGCAGCCATGGAGTCATTGAGTTGTCCAGCCCTGTCTGTGTCTGGGCGATGCCAGCCAGCACCTGGGCAATGGCGCCGATGCCCTCAGTGATGGCCTGCAGAGACTGGGCCATGGCCTGCAGCGACTGGGCCACGGCGTTTAGCGCCTCTGCGATCTGCTGCTGGCTCTGGCTCATGGCTTCCTGTGAGATGGCAGCCATATCCTGGGCCACGGACGCCACCCGCAGAGAAAGCCCCAGGCCTTGCACACTGCGGCCCATGTCTGACACCGCCGCACCCATTGCCTCCACCGCGGACGCCACCCGTGCGGTTTCGGCCAGGGTGGCACGCATGACCAGCACCACTCCCTGTTCCTGCACGTGGGTGGACTCCTCCACCTGCGCCTGCAGCTGCTGCAAGCCAGCCGTCACCCCCTTCGATCGTCCCTTGGTCCGGGACTGCATCGGGTCTATGGGTGGGTGTGATAACACCAGGAACCTGGGACCCGTCTGGGCAGCAGATAGTTGCTTGGGTCGGGCTGCCCTCCGGCTGCCCAGTGCCTCGGCTGCTCCTACCTCCACCTGCTGTATCGGGACAGCTGCGTTGTGCGCATCCGTTCTTGTCCCAGATGCCTCATCGCTAAAGTGCCCAACCGAGGTGTGTGTCTCTGCGATGATGGAGGGTGTAGGAGATAGCAGTGGCGTCGTGTCATGCTCTTCATCCAACCCGAAGTCCAGGTTCCCCTGGAGTCGTGATTCTTGTCCATCCGTCCCCGTTGTGTGGGTGTTCTGCACGTCAGTGTCCTGGGCGACAGTGTCCTGGGCGTCGATGTCCTGGGCGTCAGTGTCCTGGGCGACAGTGACCTGGGCGTCGACGTCCTGGGCGTTGATGTCCAGGGCGTCAGTGTCCTGTGCGTCAGTGTCCTGTGCGTCAGTGTCCTGTGCGTCTGTGTCCTGTGCATCGGTGTCCTGGGCGTCAGTGTCCAGGGCGTCTGTGTCCTGTGCATCGGTGTCCTGGGCGTCAGTGTCCTGGGCGTCGGTGTCCTGTGCGTCAGTGTCCTGTGCGTCAGTGTCCTGTGCATCTGTGTCCTGTGCATCGGTGTCCTGGGCGTCAGTGTCCAGGGCGTCTGTGTCCTGTGCATCGGTGTCCTGGGCGTCAGTGTCCTGGGCGTCGGTGTCCTGTGCGTCAGTGTCCTGTGCGTCGGTGTCCTGTGCGTCAGTGTCCTGTGCGTCGGTGTCCTGTGCATCGGTGTCCTGGGCGTCAGTGTCCTGGGCGTCGGTGTCCTGTGCGTCAGTGTCCTGAGCGTCAGTGTCCTGGGCGTCGGTGTCCTGTGCGTCAGTGTCCTGTGCGTCGGTGTCCTGTGCGTCAGTGTCCTGTGCGTCGGTGTCCTGTGCATCGGTGTCCTGGGCGTCAGTGTCCTGTGTGTCGGTGTCCTGGGCATCAGTGTCCTGTGCGTCAGTGTCCTGGGCGTCAGTGTCCTGTGCATCAGTGTCCTGGGTGTCAGTGTCATGGGCATCGGTGTCCTGGGCGTCAGTGTCCTGGGCGTCGGTGTCCTGGGCATCGGTGTCCTGTGCGTCGGTGTCCTGAGCGTCGATGTTCTGTGCGTCGGTGCCCCGTGCGTCGATGTCCTGTGCGTCAGTGTCCTGTGCGTCGGTGTCCTGTGCGTCACTGTCCTGTGCCTCAGTGTCCTGTGCGTCGGTGTCCTGTGCATCGATGTCCTGTGCGTCAGTGTCCTGTGTGTCGGTGTCCTGGGCGTCAGTGTCCTGGTCGTCGGTGTCCTGTGCGTCGATGTCCTGTGTGTCAATGTCCTGTGCGTCGATGTCCTGTGCGTCAGTGTCCTGTGCGTCAGTGTCCTGTGCGTCGATGTCCTGTGTGTCAGTGTCCTGTGCGTCGGTGTCCTGTGTGTCGATGTCCTGTGCGTCAGTGTCCTGTGCGTCAGTGTCCTGTGTGTCAGTGTCCTGTGCGTCAGTGCCCTGTGCGTCGGTGTCCTGTGCGTCGATGTCCTGTGCGTCGGTGTCCTGTGCGTCAGTGTCCTGTGCGTTGGTGTCCTGTGCGTCGATGTCCTGTGCGTCAGTGTCCTGGGCGTCAGTGTCCTGTGCTTCAGTGTCCTGTGCGTCGGTGTCCTGTGCGTCGTTGTCCTGTGCATCAGTGTCCTGTGCGTCGGTGTCCTGTGTGTCAGTGTCCTGTGTGTCAGTGACCTGTGCGTCAGTGCCCTGTGCGTCGGTTTCCTGAGCGTCAGTGTCCTGTGCATCGGTGTCCTGTGCGTCGATGTCCTGTGCGTTGGTGTGCTGTGTGTCAGTGTCCTGTGCGTCAGGGTCCTGTGCGTCAGTGTCCTGTGCGTTAGTGTCCCGTGCGTCAGTAGGCTGTGCGTCAGTGCCCTGTGCGTCGGTGTCCTGTGCGTCAGTGTCCTGTGCGTCAGTGTCCTGTGCGTCAGTGTCCTGTGCGTCGGTGTCCTGTGCGTCGGTGTCCTGTGCGTCAGTGTCCTGTGCGTCAGTGTCCTGTGCATCGGTGTACTGTGCGTCGATGTCCTGTGCGTCGGTGTGCTGTGTGTCAGTGTCCTGTGCGTCGATGTCATGTGCGTCAGTATCCTGTGCGTCAGTGTCCTGTGTGTCAGTGACCTGTGCGTCAGTGCCCTGTGCGTCGGTGTCCTGTGCGTCAGTGTCCTGTGCATCGGTGTCCTGTGCGTCGATGTCCTGTGCGTCGGTGTGCTATGTGTCAGTGTCCTGTGAGTCAGTGTCCTGTGCGTCAGTGTCCTGTGCGTTAGTGTCCCGTGCGTCAGTGTGCTGTGCGTCAGTGTCCTGTGTGTCAGTGTCCTGGGCGTCGGTGTCCTGGGCGTCAGTGTCCTGTGTGTCAGTGTCCTGGGCATCAGTGCCCTGTGCGTCAGTGTGCTGTGTATCAGTGTCTTGTGCGTCGGTGTCCTGTGCGACAGTGTCCTGGGCATCAGTGCCCTGTGCGACAGTGTCCTGTGTGTCAGTGTCCTGTGTATCAGTGTCTTGTGCGTCGGTGTCCTGTGTGTCAGTGTCCTGGGCATCAGTGCCCTGTGCGACAGTGTCCTGTGTGTCAGTGTGCTGTGTGTCAGTGTCCTGGGCATCAGTGCCCTGTGCGACAGTGTCCTGTGTGTCAGTGTGCTGTGTATCAGTGTCTTGTGCGTCAGTGTCCTGTGCGTCAGTGTCCTGTGTGTCAGTGACCTGCGCGTCAGTGCCCTGTGCGTCAGTGTCCTGTGCGTCAGTGCCCTGTGCGTCGGTGTCCTGTGCGTCAGTGTCCTGTGCGTTGGTGTCCTGTGCGTCGATGTCCTGTGCGTCAGTGTCCTGGGCATCAGTGTCCTGTGCTTCAGTGTCCTGTGCGTCGGTGTCCTGTGCGTCATTGTCCTGTGCATCAGTGTCCTGTGTGTCGGTGTCCTGTGCGTCGATGTCCTGTTAGTCAGTGTCCTGTGCGTCAGTGTCCTGTGCGTCAGTGCCCTGTGCGTCGGTTTCCTGTGCGTCAGTGTCCTGTGCGTCAGTGTCCTGTGATCGGTGTCCTGTGCGTCGATGTCTTGAGCGTCAGTGTCCTGTGCATCGGTGTCCTGTGCGACGATGTCCTGTGCGTCGGTGTGCTGTGTGTCAGTGTCCTGTGCGTCAGGGTCCTGTGCGTCAGTGTCCTGTGCGTTAGTGTCCCGTGCGTCAGTGTGCTGTGCGTCAGTGCCCTGTGCGTCGGTGTCCTGTGCGTCAGTGTCCTGTGCGTCAGTGTCCTGTGCGTCAGTGTCCTGTGCGTCGGTGTCCTGTGCGTCAGTGTCCTGTGCGTCAGTATCCTGTGCATCGGTGTCCTGTGCGTCGATGTCCTGTGCGTCGGTGTGCTGTGTGTCAGTGTCCTGTGCGTCGATGTCCTGTGCGTCAGTGTCCTGTGCGTCAGTGTCCTGTGTGTCAGTGACCTGTGCGTCAGAGCCCTGTGCGTCGGTGTCCTGTGCGTCAGTCTCCTGTGCATCGGTGTCCTGTGCGTCGATGTCCTGTGCGTCGGTGTGCTATGTGTCAGTGTCCTGTGCGTCAGTGTCCTGTGCATCGGTGTCCTGTGCGTCGGTGTCCTGTGCGTCAGTGTCCTGTGCGTCGGTGTCCTGTGCGTCAGTGTCCTGTGCGTCAGTGTCCTGTCCGTCAGTGTCCTGTGCGTCGGTGTCCTGTGCGTCGGTGTCCTGTGCGTCAGTGTCCTGTGCGTCAGTGTCCTGTGCATCGGTGTCCTGTGCGTCGATGTCCTGTGCGTTGGTGTGCTGTGTGTCAGTGTCCTGTGCGTCGATGTCCTGTGCGTCAGTGTCCTGTGCGTCAGTGTCCTGTGTGTCAGTGACCTGTGCGTCAGTGCCCTGTGCGTCGGTGTCCTGTGCGTCAGTGTCCTGTGCATCGGTGTCCTGTGCGTCGATGTGCTGTGCGTCGGTGTGCTATGTGTCAGTGTCCTGTGCGTCAGTGTCCTGTGCGTCAGTGTCCTGTGCGTTAGTGTCCCGTGCGTCAGTGTGCTGTGCGTCAGTGTCCTGTGTGTCAGTGTCCTGGGCGTCGGTGTCCTGGGCGTCAGTGTCCTGTGTGTCAGTGTCCTGGGCATCAGTGCCCTGTGCGTCAGTGCCCTGTGCGACAGTGTCCTGTGTGTCAGTGTGCTGTGTATCAGTGTCCTGTGCGTCGGTGTCCTGTGCATCAGTGTCCTGTGTGTCAGTGTCCTGGGCATCAGTGTGCTGTGCGTCGGTGTCCTGTGCATCGGTGTCCTGTGCGTCAGTGTCCTGTGCGTCGGTGTCCTGTGCGCCAGTGTCCTGTGCGACAGTGTCCTGTGCGTCAGTGTGCTGTGCGTCTGTGTCCTGTGCGTCGGTGTCCTGCGCGTCAGTGTCCTGGGCGTCAGTGTGCTGTGTGTCAGTATCCTGGGCGTCAGTGTCCTGGGCGTCGGTGTCCTGTGCGTCGGTGTCCTGTGCGTCGTTGTCCTGTGCATCAGTGCCCTGTGCGTCGGTGTCCTGTGCTTCGATGTCCTGTGCGTCAGTGTCCTGTGCGTCAGTGTCCTGTGTGTCAGTGACCTGTGCGTCAGTGCCCTGTGCGTCGGTTTCCTGTGCGTCAGTGTCCTGTGCATCGGTGTCCTGTGCGTCGATGTCCTGTGCGTCGGTGTGCTGTGTGTCAGTGTCCTGTGCGTCAGGGTCCTGTGCGTCAGTGTCCTGTGCGTTAGTGTCCCGTGCGTCAGTGTGCTGTGCGTCAGTGCCCTGTGCGTCGGTGTCCTGTGCGTCAGTGTCCTGTGCGTCAGTGTCCTGTGCGTCGGTGTCCTGTGCGTCAGTGTCCTGTGCGTCAGTGTCCTGTGCATCGGTGTCCTGTGCGTCGATGTCCTGGGCGTCGGTGTCCTGGGCGTTGGTGTCCTGTGCGTCGGTGTCCTGTGCGTCGGTGTCCTGTGCGTCGATGTTCTGTGCGTCAGTGTCCTGTGCGTCGGTGTCCTGTGCGTCACGTTCCTGTGCCTCAGTGTCCTGTGCGTCGGTGTCCTGTGCGTCGATGTCCTGTGCGTCAGTGTCCTGTGCGTCAGTGTCCTGTGCGTTGGTGTCCTGTGCGTCGATGTCCTGTGCGTCACTGTCCTGGGCATCAGTGTCCTGGGCGTCGGTGTCCTGTGCGTTGGTGTCCTGTGCGTCGGTGTCCTGTGCGTCAGTGTCCTGGGCGTCAGTGTCCTGGGCGTCGGTGTCCTGTGCGTCGTTGTCCTGTGCATCAGTGTCCTGTGCGTCGGTGTCCTGTGTGTCGATGTCCTGTGCGTCGGTGTCCTGTGCGTCAGTGTCCTGTGCGTCAGTGTCCTGTGCGTCAGTGCCCTGTGCGTCGGTATCCTGTGCGTCAGTGTCCTGTGCGTCAGTGTCCTGTGCATCGGTGTCCTGTGCGTCGATGTCCTGTGCGTCGGTGTGCTGTGTGTCAGTGTCCTGTGGGTCGATGTCCTGTGCGTCAGTGTCCTGTGCGTTAGTGTCCCATGCGTCAGTGTGCTGTGCGTCAGTGTCCTGTGTGTCTGTGACCTGTGCGTCAGTGCCCTGTGCGTCGGTGTCCTGTGCGTCAGTGTCCTGTGCATCGGTGTCCTGTGCGTCGATGTCCTGTGCGTCGGTGTGCTATGTCAGTGTCCTGTGCGTCAGTGTCCTGTGCGTCAGTGTCCTGTGCGTTAGTGTCCCGTGCGTCAGTGTGCTGTGCGTCAGTGTCCTGTGTGTCAGTGTCCTGGGCGTCGGTGTCCTGGGCGTCAGTGTCCTGTGTGTCAGTGTCCTGGGCATCAGTGCCCTGTGCGTCAGTGCCCTGTGCGACAGTGTCCTGTGTGTCAGTGTGCTGTGTATCAGTGTCCTGTGCGTCGGTGTCCTGTGCGTCAGTGTCCTGTGTGTCAGTGTCCTGGGCATCAGTGTGCTGTGCGTCTGTGTCCTGTGCGTCGGTGTCGTGGGAGTCAGTGTCCTGTGCGTCGGTGTCCTGTGCGTCAGTGTCCTGTGCGACAGTGTCCTGTGCGTCAGTGTGCTGTGCGTCGGTGTCCTGTGCATCGGTGTCCTGTGCATCAGTGTCCTGGGCTTCAGTGTGCTGTGTGTCAGTATCCTGGGCGTCGGTGTCCTGGGCGTCAGTGTCCTGTGCGTCGGTGTCCTGTGCGTCGATGTCCAGTGAGTTGGTGTCCTGGGCGTCAGTGTCCTGTGCGTCGGTGTCCTGTGCGTCAGTATCCTGTGCGTCGGTGTCCTGTGCGTCAGTGTCCTCTGCGTCAGTGTCCTGTGCGTTGGTGTCCTGTGCGTCAGTGTCCTCTGCGTCGGTGTCCTGTGCATCAGTGTCCTGTGCGTAGGTGTCCTGTGCGTCAGTGTCCTGTGCGTCAGGTTCCTGTGCGTCAGTATCCTGTGCGTCGGTGTCCTGTGCGTCGATGTCCAGTGAGTTGGTGTCCTGTGCGTCAGTGTCCTGTGCGTCAGTGTCCTGTGCGTCGGTGTCCTGTGTGTCGATGTCCTGTGCGTCAGTGTCCTGTGCGTCAGTGTCCTGTGTGTCAGTGTCCTGTGCGTCAGTGCCCTGTGCGTTGGTGTCCTGTGCGTCAGTGTCCTGTGCGTTGGTGTCCTGTGCGTCGATGTCCTGTGCGTCAGTGTCCTGAGCGTCAGTGTCCTGTGCTTCAGTGTTCTGTGCGTCGGTGTCCTGTGCGTCGTTGTCCTGTGCATCAGTGTCCTGTACGTCGGTGTCCTGTGCGTCGATGTCCTGTGCGTCAGTGTCCTGTGTGTCAGTGTCCTGTGTGTCAGTGACCTGTGCGTCAGTGCCCTGTGCGTCGGTTTACTGTGCGTCAGTGTCCTGTGCATCGGTGTCCAGTGCGTCGATGTCCTGCGCGTCGGTGTGCTGTGTGTCGGTGTCCTGTGCGTCAGTGTCCTGTGCGTCAGTGTCCTGTGCGTTAGTGTCCCGTGCGTCAGTGTGCTGTGCGTCAGTGCCCTGTGCGTCGGTGTCCTGTGCGTCAGTGTCCTGTGCATCGGTGTCCTGTGCGTCGATGTCCTGTGCGTCGGTGTCCTGTGCTTCAGTGTCCTGTGCGTCAGTGTCCTGTGCGTCGGTGTCCTGTGCTTCAGTGTCCTGTGCGACAGTGTCCTGGGCGTCAGTGTCCTGTGCGTCAGTGTCCTGTGCGTCAGTGTCCTGTGCGTCAGTGTCCTGTGCGTTGGTGTCCTGGGCGTCTGTGTCCTGTGCGTCAGTGTCCTGTGCTTCAGTGTCCTGTGCGTCAGTGTCCTGTGCTTCAGTGTCCTGTGCGTCAGTGTCCTGTGCGTCAGTGTCCTGTGCGTCAGTGTCCTGTGCGTCGGTGTCCTGGGCGTCAGTGTCCTGTGCGTCGGTGTCCTGTGCGTCGGTGTCCTGGGCGTCAGTGTCCTGTGCGTCAGTGTCCTGTGTGTCAGTGTCCTGTGCGTCAGTGTCCTGTGCGTCAGTGTCCTGTGCGTCGGTGTCCTGGGCGTCAGTGTCCTGTGCGTCAGTGTCCTGTGCGTCAGTGTCCTGTGCATCAGTGTCCTGTGCGTCGGTGTCCTGGGCGTAAGTGTCCTGTGCGTCAGTGTCCTGTGCGTCAGTGTCCTTGGCGTCAGTGTCCTGTGCGTCAGTGTCCTGTGCGTCCGTGTCCTGTGCGTCAGTGTCCTGTGCTTCAGTGCCCTGTGCTTCAGTGTGCTGTGTGTCGGTGTCCTGTGCGTCAGTGTCCTGGGTGGGTATGTCCTGGGTCAGTGTGTCCTGGGTCGGTGTGTCCTGGGTGGGTGTGTCCTTGGTAAGTGTGTCCTGGGTAGGTGTGTCCTGGGTAGGTGTGTCCTGGGTCGGCTGCGACAGGGGTCTGTTCCTGTGGCTGCTCCCCTCGTCGCTGGGTCTGGCCCGCCGGTGTCGGCGCACTCGCTCTAGATGGGGGTGTCGTCTCCCTGGTGCTCCCTGGCTCTTGGGCGCCCTGGATCATCCTGGGGGCGTTATATGCCTGATGGGCCTGGTCTGTCCTTGGCTCGTGGCTGCCCTGTATCGTCCTGGGCACAATACAGCATTCATGGTGAGACACGCAGTTGGGGATAGGGGGCAGAGGGGATATGGGGGAAGGGGGATATGGGGGAAGGGAGAAAGGGGGCATGCAGTGGGGCGTCTAACTTGGTGGTGCGCCCCCGGCCTCTGCATCCGCAACCTCACGGTACTCGGGTCCGCCTGCAAGTTCCAGGGCCCTCCCTCATGGATGGTGAGTAGTCGCAGTTCGGGTGGACCCCCTCCGGTCCTCTCACGCTGTTGTTGGTGAGCGCGCTTTTCCTGTTGGGCGCGGGAGGGTGGCAGGGATAAAGGGCAACAGTGTTAAGCAGACATATACATGCAGACCAGCGGTTGTGTGTCTGTTGGCAGAGGTTCACAACCCATCCTGCCACTGCAGCCTGCATGGGTGGGTGCAGCCAGGTCAGTTGCACCTAGGGCTGTGCCGCTCATCGGAGGTGGGAGTGGGGGGCTACTCACCCTGGCTGCCCTGACAAGGTCAATTATCTTGTTGTGACACTGGACGCCTGTCCTTGCTGTCACGGCCACGGCACTGACGGCCTCTGCCACCTCCCTCCACAGGCGCCAGCTGAGGTGTGGTGCGATCCTGCGGCCGTGTCCGGGGTACAGGGCCTCTCTCCTCTGCTCCACTGCGTCCTGGAGCGCCTCGATGTGCTGTTCCTGGAACCTTGGCGCTGCGCGGCGGGCGGCCATTTTGACACATCTGCGGGGGCGGGGGCCGTCTTTTGTGCTGCGACGTGCGGGGGGGGGGGGGGGGGGGGGGGTTGGGGGGGGGGTGCTGACGCCGTCGCAAATGGCGTCACATTCCGGGCCGGAGAATTCTCAAAGTTTCGGGGGGCCCGACGCTGGAGTGATTCGTGCCGTTTTTGGCTCCGATTCAGAGGATCCCGCCCGTGGCCTCAGGAACGGAGAATTTCGCCGCCTAACTGTTCACTGTGTGAAAATGTTTTTCTTTACATTTCATTTGGTTTTCTGGCCAATCACTTTAAAATTATGAGCTCTAATTTTTTACCCTCCCACCAATAGGAGCCATTTCTCTCTATCTACTCTGTCCAGTCATCTCACAATTTTATTTTGACATCTCTATCAAATCTCCTGAAAACCTTCTCTCCTCTCTGGGGAACATCCCCAGCTTCTCCCATCTATCCATGTGATTGAAGGACCCTATCCCCGGAATCATTCTCACTTTCTGCAACCTCCCTGAAGCCACCGCATCCTTCCAGATCTGAACAAAGCACCTGACTTGAGGGAAAGCCACGGTTTTATAAAGGTTCACCATCATTCCTTGCTTTTGTGTTCTAAGCCTTTATTTACACAGTCCAGGATCGTTCGTGTCTGCCTTTTTAACCACTTTCTCAATCTGCCCTGGCGCCTTTAACAATTTGTGCAGGAATACCCCAGATTGATCTGTTCATGCCCTCACTTTAGAATCCCATCCTTTATTTTCCATTGCCTCTCCTTACTCTTCCAATCAAAATTGCTCAGTTCATACTTTTCAATGTTAAGTTTCAGATGTCCACCCATTCCACCAGCCTGTCTATGTCCCCTTGAAGTCTATCACCATCCTCATCACTGTGACAAACTTTCCTCAAGGTGTAGATGGCTGCAAATAAATAAGAAACATCAATAGGCCTGTGGCGTTCCTCTGCTTTTAAGGAGTATTTACTTGTTTTAATGCTGACAGAGAATGTCCATGTTCTCCTGAGGGCCATTCACCCAGTGATTTATTTCTTCAAGTACAGCAGGTACGGTAGAACACTGTGACGTCATTATGGCTGCTTCCGTGAAGCTATGCACAACAATATTGCAGCAGTCAATATTACCTGAGCAGTAAATGAGGGTTAGTTTTGACTTTGAGCAATAGTGTAATACAGATGATATAGGATCAGCCTGTTTCATCAACAGAATTGCATATCAAGGGGAATTTATTTTTGTGTCACCCAGTTTCGTTTGGTAACACACACTCCTGTGAAGGAACTGGAGATGCTTGAACACATTAAAGCCGCTTCTTAAGTGCAATTTTAATTTTACCTGACCACCCAAAGTCAAAAGTATTCCCCTTAAGTGTCAACCCTGAAAATCATGTAGTTTCTGTGAAAAGACTGGATGCCTACATCAGTGCAATGTGTGATATTTTACACTTCAGGGGATTTTTCATCCAGTAGAAACTCTCTGGCTGATTGTCCCTTTCCACAGGAAAAATGATGAAGTTGTTGTCCCTTGCAAATAGCAGTGGTTATTTGTCTGAAACATGTGCACATTGCAGATCACCTCATGAGACAGTTGTTTCCTGGGGTGCCTTGTAAGGGTCCAATAGCACAAAAGATTAATCTTGTAGTAACCCTTCCTTCGACAGGAATAGGTGTGCCAGATCGAAAGGTTACCTTCCGCCATTATTGCAGCATACCCCTGTGGAGGCCTGCCTTGTAAGTCAAGGTGAGAAAAACAGATCTCCTGTCATCTATCCAGGTACGTGTGGAGAGGGATCAATACATGCTTGGGACAATGCTGGTTGTGGACAAAATGCCTGAGGTGTTGTTGCGCCTGCAATTATTGACAGTTCCCAAACTCCTCATCTTCAGCTGACTTGTGCTGAAGAAGAATTCTTGAAGGAATACCAATCCTCACCTCTTTGTGCTGTCCACAAAGCCTGGAAGCATCAAGAAAAATGAAACAATGTACTGAAAGAACAGAAGGTAGAATGAAGGATGACAAAACAATACCAAGTGATACACGGGATAAAATGCATTGAACACACAATGTACAACACAATAATGATATGATGGTCTATTTGGTAAAGCACTGCACTGCCACTTTATATCCTAGTATGGACAATCATGAACCCAAATGCAATAACACCTGGTAAGATGTGGTTTGCCAGTTCAAGTAAATGACCATCAAAGCTGCTGGATTGTTGAAAAAACTACTTTGTTAAGGTCCTTTCTGAAAAGGCTTTTCATCTGAACCCAGTTTGACCTATGTGTGTCAAAGATGCGCAGGTTGGGTTACAGGGATAGGGTGGATTGGGCTGCGAGTGGGCCGAGGTAGGGTGCTCTTTCCGAGGTACGGTGCAGACTCAATGGGCCGAGTGGCCTCCATCTGCACTGTAGGGATCCTATGATCTATGAATTCTTTATAACTTAAGACTTACAATATGTGGTTGACTCTTAACGCCTTCGAGGCAATCAGACAGGAACAAAAAATATTGCCTTGTCAGTGTCACTCACCCCACAAGAACAAAAAAAAATCACTTCCAAGAAACCTACTTGAACAATACAGGTCCCGGAAGACCACTCATGCCCATTTTCTATAAATGAACAGCAAATTCTCGGTGAAATTTTGGCTAGAGTTGGGATATTCAGCAGTAGATGTTTTAAAGTTAACTTAAATATACATGGCCTCATTTTTACTCCACCAAACTGCTTATCAGTATAGCAGGATGACGAGCTCAGATTAGTACAAATGTTTCCTCTCCCTACAATGTTAGTATAATAAGCATTTTGTCTCACCCCCAGAATGACATACCTTTTACTTATGGCTTTACATCAGAAACGAAAATAAATAAAAATAATTCTACAGTTATAACTCCCATGGTTTTGCAAACCCCCATATCTAGAGCAAGAATTAACGCAAGAAGAGCATTTCCCCAATTTGGCGATAGCCTGAAAATGTGTGGTCAAGTGACTGCACGTCGAATTCTCTGTGTTCCCACTCCGACAGGTGATTTTAATGTAAAGGGTGCAAGAGGGAGAGGGTTAGTTGTGTAGATTTCCTGCTTCCAGCATGAACAAACTTCCCTTGAGTGGCTAAAAGATACAAAGGCTGCAATGTTCCGGCCGTTCGCGCCAACGGGATCTTCCAGTCCATCCGACGGCACGCCCACACCGGCAGCGAAAGGTGCATTCAATGGGAAACCCCCCTTGACGACGGCGGGAGCAGAAGATCCCACCGCCAGCCAATGGCAGACAGCCTCTGCCGTCACGAAACACGGGACGGGTTTCACAGGAAATCCCACCCAGGGTTTTACTGAAACATTAAAATAAAAGCAAATACTTTGGATGCTGGAAGTCTGAAACAAAAACAGAAAATGCTGGAAAAACTCAATCATACAGACTCAAAACTTATTTCTCTCTCCACAGATGCTGCAAGACCTATCCATTTTTTCCATCATTTACTCTTTTTATTTCATTGAAACAGCCCTGATTTCTCCTCATCATCTGTCCGTAAACAGGAAGGTGTTTTTGATTATTTTAATTTCCGCTTTAATAGCAGTGGTGTATTTTGCAACTCCTGTTTTGCTCCAATTCTCTGATAATTCCACAACAAACTCAAGATAGAATGAACTAAGACGGTTAATTTATTTGCACACACTCAAACACAAGAAATCCCGCGGGGTGGGATTCACGCCGTCCCCCGGCGATTTTCCGGCCTGGCAGGTGGTCGGAGAATCCCGCTCCATATCTTTATTGTCTGAAAGAAAAGGAGGTTATGATGCTACCCTCCTCTTAGAATATAGAACATAGAACTGTACAGCACAGTACAGGCCCTTCGACCCACGATGTTGTGCCAAACTAGTCTGAAACTAAGGTTAAATCAACCAACTCCCAATCATTCTAGTGCACTCCATATGCCTATCCAATAACCGCTTGAAAGTTCCTAAAGTGTCCGACTCCACTGCCATAGCTGGGAGTGCGTTCCACACCTCAACCACTCTCTGAGTAAAGAACCTATCTCTGACATCCCTCCTATATCTTCCACCATGAATCTTATAGTTATTCCCCCTTGCAACAGCTACAACTACCCGAGGAAAAAGCCACTGAACGTCCACTCTATCTATCCCTCTCATCATCTTATTCACCTCAATTAAGTCACCGCTCAACGTCCTTCACTCCAATGAGAAAAGCCCTAGCTCCCTTAACCTTTCCTCATAAGACCTACCCTCTGATGCTCGATCAATAACTCCAGAAGCGAGATTGGATGACACTTGAAGGCTTTATTGGACTAGATGTTTCCCCCAGCAGCGCAGGTACGGAATGCAGCTGCTAGGGAGACACAGGCTCTTATACTCCGCCTTACTGGGCAGAACCAGCAGGCAGGCTTCACCAATGATCTTCCTGTCTCAGGTACCTCCCACACCAATGATCTTACAGCCTCAACCTAGGTACCGTAATGCCCCTAATACAGGCTACCACACCCTCCAATCCGGCCAGCATCCTGGTAAATCTCCTTTGTACCCTTTCCAATGCTTCCACATCCTTCCTATAATGAGGTGACCAGAACTGCACACAATACTCCAAATGTGGTCTAACCAAGGTCTTGTACAGTTGCAGCATAACCTCACGGCTCCTAAACTCAATCCCCCTGTTAATAAATGCTAACACACTATAGGCTTTCTTCATGGCTCTATCCACTTGGGTGGCAACTTTCAGAGATCTATGGACAGAACCTCCGAGATCTCTCTCCTCCTCCATATTCTTCAGAACCCTGACGTTAATCCTGTAATCGACATTCAAATTTGTCCTACCAAAATGAATCACCTCTCACTTATCAGGGTTAAACTCCATCTGCCATTTTTCAGCCGAGCTCTGCATCCTATCAATGTCTCTTTGCAGCCTACAATAGCCCTCCACATTATCCACCACTCCACCAATCTTGGTGTCATCAGCAAATTTACTAACCCAGCCTTCAACTACATCCAGCAGAGGGCAGTAGAGCGGAGCTGCAGATTGGCTGTTGCGGGGGAAATTTGCATACATCCGTGTGCTCACCCTAACTTGAAGGTGTACCTCAGCAAGAGACCCTAGCTGTTCAAGTAAAGACAAGCATCCAGCAGAGGGCAGTAGAGTGGAGTTGCTGATTGGCTGTTGCGGGGGAAATATGCATACGTCCATGTGCTCACCCTAACTTGAAGGTGTACCTCAGCAAGAGATCCTAGCTGTTCAAGTGAAGACAAGCATCCAGCAGAGGGCAGTAGAGTGGAGCTGCTGATTGGCTGTTGTGGGGGAAATTTGCATACATCCGTGGGCTCACTCTAACTTGAAGGTGTACCTCAGCAAGAGACCCTAACTGTTCAAGTGAAGAGAAGCACCCAGCAGAGGCCAGTACAGTGGAGGTGCTGATTGGCTGTTGCAGGGGAAATTTGCATACGTCCGTGTGCTCACCCTAACTCAAAGGTGTACCTCAGCAAGAGACCCTAGCTGTTCAAAAGAAGACAAGCATCCAGCAGAGGGTAGTAGAGCAGAGCTGCTGATTAGCTGTTGCGGGGGAAATCTGCATACGTCCGTGTGCTCACCCTAACTTGTAGGTGATTTGTGGAGGAGCTGTTGTCAAGTGGTCGTTCCCCTTAGTAACAAGTATACCACTTTGGATACTGTTGGGGGGGGGGACTTACCAGGGGTAAGCCATGGGGTACAGGTCTCTGGCACAGAGTCTGTCCCTGTTGCTCAGAAGGGAAGGGGGGAGAGGAGTAGAGCATTAGTCATTGGAGACTCCATAGTTAGGGGGATAGATAGGAGATTCTGTGGGAACGAGAGAGACTTGCGGTTGGTGTGTTGCCTCCCAGGTGCCAGGGTGCGCGATGTCTCGGATCGTGTTTTCGGGATCCTTAAGGGGAGGGGGAGCAGCCCCAAGTCGTGGTCCACATAGGTACCAACGACTTAGGTAGAAAAAGGCATAGGGATGTAAGGCAGGAATTCAGGGAGCTAGGGCGGAAACTTAGATCTAGTACAGACAGAGTTATTATCTCTGGATTGTTACCCGTGCCATGTGATAGCGAGACGAGGAATAGGGAGAGAGATGAGTTGAACACGTGGCTACAGGGATGGTGCAGGAGGGAGGGTTTCAGATTTTTGGATAATTGGGGCTCATTCTGGGGTCGGTGGGACCTCTACAAACGGGATGGTCTACACCTGGACCAGAGGGGTACCAATATCCTGGGGGGGAAATTTGCTAATGCTCTTCGGGAGGGTTTAAACTAGTTCAGCAGGAGCTTGGGAACCTGAATTGTAGCTCCAGTATACAGGAGGTTGAGAGTAGTGAGGTCATGAGTAAGGTTTCAAAGTTGCAGGAGTGTACCGGCAGGCAGGAAGGTGGTTTAAAGTGAGTCTTCTTCAATGCACGGAGAAGCCGGAGTAAGGTAGGTGAACTTGCGGCATTGGTTGGTACTTGGGACTTTGATGTTGTGGCCATTTCGGAGACATGGATAGAGCAGGAACAGGAATGGTTGTTGTAGGTGCCGGGGTTTAGATATTTCAGTTAGCTCAGGGAAGGTGGTAAAAGAGGGGAAGGGGTGGCATTGTTAGTCAAGGACAGTATTACGGTGGCAGAAAGGATGTTTTTGAGGACCCGTCTACTGAGGTAGTATGGGCTGAGATTAGAAACAGGAAAGGAGAGGTCGCCCTGTTAGGGGTTTTCTATAGGCCTCCAAAAAGTTCCAGAGATGTAGAGGAAAGGATTGCAAAGCTGATTCTGGATAGGAGCGAAAGCAACAGGGTAGTTGTTATGGGGGACTTTAACTTTCCAAATATTGACTGGAAACGCTATAGTTTAAGTACTTTAGATGGGTCTGTTTTTGTCCAATGTGTGCAGGAGGGTTTCCTGACACAGTATGTAGATAGGCCAACGAGAGGCGAGGCCATATTGGATTTGGTACTGGGTAATGAACCAGGACAGGTGTTAGATTTGGAGGTATGTGAGCACTTTGGTGATAGTGACCACAATTCGATTACGTTTACTTTAGTGATGGAAAGGGATAGGTATATACCGCAGGGTAAGAGTTATATCTGGTGGAAAGGCAATTATGATGCGATGAGGTAAGACTTAGGATGCATCGGATGGAGAGGAAAACTGCAGGGGATGGGCACAATGGAAATGTAGAGCTTGTTCAAGGAACAGCTACTGCGTGTCCTTGATAAGTATGTACCTGTCAGGCAGGGAGGAACTGGTCGAGCAAGGGAACCGTGGTTTACTAAAGCAGTCAAAACACTTGTCAAGAGGAAGAAGGAGGCGTATGTAACAATGAGCCATGAAGGTTCAGTTAGGGCGCTCGAGAGTTACAAGTTAGCTAGGAAGGACCTAAAGAGAGAGCTAAGAAGAGCCAGGAGGGGACATGAGAAATCTTTGTCAGGTAGGATCAAGGATAACCCTAAAGCTTTCTATAGATATGTCAGGAATAAATGAATGACTAGGGTAAGAGTAGGGCCAGTCAAGGACAGTAGTGGGAAGTTGTGCTTGGAGTCCGAGGAGATAGGAGAGATGCTAAATGAATATGTTTTGTCAGTATTCACACAGGAAAAAGACAATGTTGTCGAGGAGAAAACTGAGATTCAGGCTACTAGTCTAGAAGAACTTGAGGTTCATAAGGAGGAGGATTTGCAATTCTGGAAAGTGTGAAAATAGATAAGTCCCCTGGGCCGGATGGGATTTATCCTAGGATTCTCTGGGAAGCTAGGGAGGAGATTGCTGAGCCTTTGGCTTTGATCTTTAAGTCATCTTTGTCTCCAGGAATAGTGCCCGAGGACTGGAGGATAGCAAATGTTGTCCCCTTGTTCAAGAAGGGGAGTAGAGACAACCCCGGTAACTATAGACCAGTGAGCCTTACTTCTGTTGTGGGCAAAATCTTGGAAAGGTTTATAAGAGATAGGATGTATAATCATCTGGAAAGGAATAATTTGATTAGAGATAGTCAACACGGTTTTGTGAAGGATAGGTTGTGCCTCACAAACCTGATTGAGTTCTTTGAGAAGGTGACCAAACAAGTGGATGAGGGTAAAACAGTGGATGTGGTGTATGTGGATTTCAGTAAAGCGTTTGATAAGGTTCTCCACGGTAGGGTACTGCAGAAAATACAGAGGCATGGGATTCTGGGTGATTTAGCAGTTTGGATCAGAAATTGGCTAGCTGGAAGAAGTCAAAGGGTGGTGGTTGATGGGAAATGTTCAGACTGGAGACCAGATACTAGTGGTGTACCACAAGGAACTGTTTTGGGGCCACTGCTGTTTGTCATTTTTATAAATGACCTGGAGGAAGGCGTAGAAGGATGGGTGAGTAAATTTGCAGACGACACCAAAGTCGGTGGAGTTGTGGACAGTGCAGACGGATGTTACAAGTTACAGAGGGACATAGATAAGCTGCAGCGCTGGGCTGAGAGGTGGCAAATGGAGTTTAATGCAGAAAAGTGTGAGGTGATTCCTTTTGGAAGGAATAACAGGAAGCCAGAGTACTGGGCTAATGGTAAGATTCTTGGCAGTGTGGATGAGCAGAGAGATCTCAGTGTCCATTTACATAGATCCCTGAAAGTTGCCACCCAGGTTGAGAGGGTTGGTAGAAAGGAGTACGGTGTGTTAGCTTTTATTGGTAGAGGGATTGATTTTCGGAGCCATGAGGTCATGTTGCAGCTGTACAAAACTCTGGTACGGCCGCATTTGGAGTAATGCGTGCAATTCTGATCGCCGCATTATAGGAAGGATGTGGAAGCATTGGAAAGGGTGCAGAGGAGATTTACCAGAATGTTGCCTGGTATGGAGGGAAGATCTTATGAGGAAAGGCTGAGGGACTTGAGGCTGTTTTCGTTAGAGAGAAGAAGGTTAAGAGGTGACTTAATAGAGGCATACAAAATGATCAGAGGATTGGATAGGGTGGACAGTGAGAGCCTTTTTCCTCGAATGGTGATGTCTAGCACGAGGGACATAGCTTTAAATTGAGGGGAGATAGATATAGGACAGATGTCAAAGGTGTAGCGAAGGATTCTCCGTCCTGCCAAATCCGTTTTCTGGTGCAGCCCGCCTCTGCCGGCAGCGGAATCCTCCGTCCCAGCAGCTGGTCAATGCGGTTTCCGACTGTGGCCACCCCCACGCCATCAGGAAATCCACAGGTGCGAGTGCGCTGCCGGCGAAGCGGAGGATCCCACCGATGGAGAATCCGGCCAGTAATGTTTGCAATTCTCCAGTTCTCTGGCACCTACCCTGAGTCTAGATAAGATGGACAAATCATGGCCTGTGACCCCGCACTTTCCACACCATTGGCTGTATCTCATCTGGTCCTTGTGCCTTGGCAACTTTAAGGACAGATAAATTATCCAATATCTCCTCTTCATCAATTTTGAGTGTTTCAAGTGACAGAGTTTCCTCCTCTGTAACCATGTCCTGGGTAGCAACTGCTTCTTAGGTAAAGGCAGATGCAAGGTTTTTATTTAATATCTCAGTCATTTTCAGGAAAATACTTTGACTGCCAGAATTACTCCTGTTTTGAAGGTGTCCCATCGTTTAGCGATAGGTTTTCCCACCACCATGCTTTCCAGTCATTCCACCCAGCTCCATTCTTGCCCTATTGAATTTGGCTGTCCCCTAATTCATTATTCTTACTCTGGATTGCCCATTGTCCTATCCTACTGTCAATCTAAACCTTATGATGCAATGATCACTGTCTCCTAACTACTCCCCCATTGACACTTGATCTAATTGGTACTTTACCCAACTTATTTCCAAGAACCAGGGGCCAGATTCTCCATTTCAGAGACTAAGGCCGGGACTCTCTACACGGCCCTGCACTGCTCGCCGCGCGGCCAGCTCCGGGTCCGCGCATGCACGCAGCCGCTGCTTGCGCGGCGCTGCTGATCCACACAGCGGGTCGGTGCGGAAGAAGGTGGGGCCCCCCCCAGATCGCATGCGCCCGCCAATCGGTGGCCCTCAATTGCGGGCCTGGCTGTCGTGGAGGACCCAACCAGAGATTGAATCCCCCCCCCCCCCCCCGCCCCCCCCCCCCCCGCCAACCAGGACGACCACCGCAGCAGCGCCGGATGGAACCATACGTGAACCACGCCAGCGGGAACTCGGCCAGCTGACCGCAGATAATTGCCGCGGGGGCCTCATTCAACAGCCCCTGACTGGCGCCGCTTCGACCGCGCGTGCGACTGCTGCCGATTCTCCAGACGCCGGAGAATCGCACCCCAGCGTCGGACCCGATCGCGGGTCTGAGGCCTCACCACCCCCACCCCCCCACACACCCCCGCCCGCACCCCGCCGAGGAGGCTCGGCGAATCCCGGTTTAAGTGCTGATGCCGGGACTGAATCGGTGATGTTCTCCGACCCTGAAAGCGGCGCCGGTCCTGGAGCAATTCAGAATCTGTTAATGGTATAGCACCGGCACCAAGTGGAGCTAGAGCATTTACAATGCAAAACGGTGCCCGATTCACCAGGGTCGGGATTGACACTCGAGAGGCTGAAAAGCTGCAGTCACAGATAAGCACTCTACTCTCCCACATGCACATTCTAGCCAATAAGATGGCACCCCGAAGAGCGGCACTCTCTTTTGCCATGGCGGATCTTGAGACGCTGCTGGCCGCTTTGCAGGAGCATCGGGGCACCCTGTTCCCCGGGGTGGAGGGAGGCTGCCACCAATTGCTGTACATCAGGCCTGGGCACAGGTGGCAGAGGCCGGAAGCACCGTGGGTCCCACCACCCCAACCAGACAGCAGTGCGTGAAAAGCTACACAACCTCCTCAGGGCGACCAGGGTGAGTAACCAGCACCATGCCCCTGGCACCAAATCCGGTCCTACACAGCTATGCCCCCACACATCGAGAGAGTGACCGAACCCCACCCACTGGCAGTCTGCTCGCACCCCAGCTTTTATCACATGCCATCACCCATACCGCTCACCATGGCCGGGTGCCCTGCACAAAAGGCCACGAGCTGCCCACCCCCTGTGCTGCCCATGTCCGACTGCCTCTGTGCATTTTCTTCCCCCTGTGGTAGTCATCACTGTTGTATTATATTGTATATATGAGTATTACGGTAAGGCCCCTGTACTACAGGTACGGGGTTAGATCCCTGCCTGCTGTCTCCGCCCAGGAGACGGAGCATAAATGCGTGTGCTCTCCGAACAGCAGCCATTTTGTGAGCTGCTGTAGGAGGCCACACATCTCTGTGTAATAAAGCCTCGATTACATTCTACTCTCGTCTCGCTGTAATTGATAGTGCATCAATTTATTACACAGAGATTTTTCAGAGATGGACCTCCGCATCAAGCCGGATCGCCTGCAGCTGTATCCTCAAGCAGACAAATCCAAAAAGGACTTCCAACATTGGCTAGCTTGCTTTGACGCATACATCGGGTCTGTGCCAGACCCAATCTCAGAAGCACAGAAGCTCCAGATTCTGTACACATGGCTGAGCTCCAACGTTTTTCCCCTCGTCCAGGACGCGCCTACCTATGCAGAGGCCATGGCGCTACTGAAGGAGAATTACGCTCAGCAGACCAACAAGATCTATGCCAGGCACCTCCTATCCACGTGGCACCAATGTCGATGGTGAGTCTGTGGATGATTTCTGGCGTGCCCTGCCCGCCCTGGTGAGAGACTGTGACTGCCAGGCCGTTGCGGCCACTGAACATTCGAACCTGCTAATGAGAGAACCGTTCACTACGGGCATAGGGCCTGACTACATCTGCCAGCGCCTCTTAGAAGGGGCCACGCTTGACCTCGCGGCGACCAAGAAACTAGTGCTCTTGCTCACGGTCGCTTCACGCAACATACAGGCTTATGCCCCCGACCGCACGGCCCACCCCCACTGTGCATCATGGACCCCGCCAGCGGCCACCCCATCGTGGACCCCATCAGCGACCGCCCTCAGCCAACCCCACGCCTGCGCCACGCAGCAGCCAATCAACCCCAGGAGACCCAAGTGCTACTTCTGCGGACAGACAAAACACCCCCGGCAGTGCTGCCCGGTGCGGAGCGCGCTCTGCAAGACCTGTGGCAAGAAGGGACATTTCGCTGCCATGTGCCAGGCCCGCTCAATCACCGCTATTGTCGCGGCACCCCACACGTGCGGCCAGTGGGCGCCGCATTCTTGCTCTCCTCAGACCACGTGCGGCCCATGGGTGCCGCAATCTTGCTCCACTCACAACACGTGTGGCCCGAGGTTGCCGCCATCTTGCTTGCCTCAGAACCAATGGGCACCGCCATCTTGCGCGCCCCAGGACACGTGCGGCCCAAGGGCGCCGCCATCTTGCCTGCCCCAGGACACGTATACGTGCGGCCCGTGGGCGCCGCCATCTTACCCGTTTCAGGACCTTGGCCCGTCAGGCACCTCATCGGGCCGCTCATCGCCTGCAACTGCCGCCGACCAGCCGTGTCTCGCCTCAGTCACGATCGTCCAGTCTCGACCGTACAACCTCACGACCGCTTCGACAAAGGTGGAGGTCGGCGGGTACGAGATATCCTGCCTTCTGGACTCCGGGAGCACTGAGAGCTTCATCCATCCAGATACGGTAAGGCGCTGCTCCCTCGCGGTACACCCCGCTAACCAAAGAATCTCTCTGGCCTCCGGATCCCACTCCGTGATGATCCGGGGGTATTGCATCGCCACCCTCACCATCCAAGGCGTAGAGTACAGCGGCTTCCGGCTCTATGTCCTCCCCAACCTCTGCGCTGCCTTGCTACTCGGCCTGGACTTCCAGTGCAACCTCCAGTGCCTAACCCTGAAATTTGGCAGGCTCCTACCACCCCTTACTGTTTTGGCCTCGCGACCCTTAAGGTCGACCCGCCTTCCCTGTTTGCAAACATTACCCGGATTGCAAACCCGTCGGCACCAGGAGCAGACGGTACAGCCCCCAGGACAGGACCTTCATCAGGTCTGAGGTCCAGCGGCTGCTGCGGGAAGGTATCATCGAGGCCAGCAACAGCCCCTGGAGACTCCAAGTGGTAGTGGTGAAAACCGGGGAGAAAAACAGGATGGTCGTTGACTACAGTCAGACCATCAATCGGTACACGCAGCTCGACGCGCACCCTCTCCCACGCATATCTGATACGGTCAATCAGATTGCACAGTACCGGGTCTTCTCGACAGTGGACCTGAAATCTGCCAACCATCAGCTCACCATTCGCAAGGCTGACCGCCCAGACACTGCGTTTGAAGCAGACGGCCGCCTTTACCATTTCCTTAGGGTTCCCTTCGGCGTCACCAACGGGGTCTCGGTCTTCCAATGGGAAATGGACCGAATGGTCGATCGGTACGGGCTGCGGGCCACTTTCCCTTACCTGGACAACGTCACCATCTGCGGCCACGACCAGCAGGAGCACGACACTAACCTTTCCAAATTTCTCCACACCGCCACACTCCTCAACCTAACTTACAACAAGGAGAAGTGCGTGTTCAGCACAAACCGATGAGCTATCCTCGGCTATGTGGTTCAGAACGGGGTTCGAGGGCCTGACCCCGATCGCATGCGCCCCCTCATGGAACTCCCCCTCGCCCACTGCCCCAAGGCCCTCAAACGATGCCTGGGGTCCTTTTCGTATTATGCCCAGTGGGTCCCAACCTATGCGGACAAGGCCCGCCCACTCATTCAATCCACCGCTTTCCCACTGACGGCCGAGGCTCACCAGTCCTTCAACCGTATCAAGGCCGACATCGCCAAGGCCGTGATGCACGCGGTCGACGAGACGCTCCCCTTCCAAGTCGAGAGCGAAGCATCAGTCGTCGCTCTGGCCGCCACCCTCAACCAGGCAGGCAGGCCCATGGCATTCTTTCCCGCACCCTCCATGCCTCCAAAATTCGGCAGTCCTCCGTCGAAAAGGAGTCCCAAGCGATCGTTGAGGCTGTGCGACATTGGAGGCATTACCTGGCCGGCAGGAGATTCACTCTCCTCATTGACCAACGGTCGGTTGTCTTCATGTTCACTAACACACAGCGGGGTAAGATCAAAAACAAAAAAAATCTTGAGGTGGAGAATCGAGCTCTCCACCTACAATTACGAGATTTTGTATCGCCCCGGTAAGCTCAACGAGTTCCCCGATGCCCTGTCCCAAGGTACATGTGCCAGCGCACAAGTGGACCGACTCCGGACCCTGCACGATGATCTCTGTCACCCGGGAGTCACCCGCTTTTACCACTCCATTAAGGCCCGCAATCTGCCCTACTCCATCGAGGAAGTCAGGGCTATCACCAGAGACTGCCAGGACTGCGCGGAGTGTAAACCGCACTTCTACCGGCCAGACCGTGCGTGCCTGGTGAAGGCCTTCTTCCCCTTTGAACGCCTCAGCGTGGACTTCAAAGGGTCCCTTCCCTCCACCGACCGCAACACGTACTTTCTTAATGCGGTCGACGAGTATTCCCGATTCCCCTTCGCCGTCCCATGCCCCGAGATGATGTCTGCCACCGTCATCAAAGCCCTCAACACCATCTTCGCTCTGTTCGGTTTCCCCGCCTACGTCCACAGCGACTGGGGATCCTCATTTATGAGCAAGGAGCTGCGCCAGTACCTGCTCAACAGGGGCATTGCCTCGAGCAGGACAACCAGCTACAACCCCCGGGGAAACGGGCAGGTGGAGCGGGAGAATGGGACAGTCTGGAGGGCCGTCCAGCTGGCCCTACGGTCCAGAAATCTCCCGGCCTCCCGTTGGTCGGAGGTCCTTCCCAACGCACTTCACTCCATTCGGTCGCTCCTGTGCACCGCGACCAACGAAGACCCCATGAACGTCTCTTTGCCATCCCCAGGAAGTCCACCTCCGGGGTTTTGCTCCCAATGTGGCTGGCAGCTCCAGGACCCGTCCTCCTCCGCAAGCATGCGCGGCTCCACTAGGTGGACCCATTGGTTGAGAGAGTGCATCTACTCCATGCGAACCCGCAGTACGCCTACGTAGCGTACCCCGACGGCCGCCAAGACACAGTCTCCCTCAGGGATCTCGCACCAGCTGGGTCCCCACGCCCCCCCCCCCTCCTGCCCTGGCGCCACCCTCCCCTCTCCCGGCGCACCCCACCGCAGCCCCCACTCCAGGACAATCCGTCCTCCCCTTGCTCCCACCCGGGGATGAAGAGGATTTCGACACGCTCCAGGAGTCACCGAAGACCAAGCCGATGCCTGAGTCGCCACCAGCACTGCGACGCTCTCAACGACAGATCAAGGCGCCCGATCATCTAAATTTGTAACCGTCTCTGTAATTTTAAAACCAATCTGTATGGAAATAGTTTTCCTCCACCCCCGCTGGACTCATTTTTAACAGGGGTGAATGTGGTAGTCACCACTGTTGTATTATATTGTATATATGGGTATTACAGTAAGGCCCCTGAACTACAGGTACTGGCTCCGCCCAGTAGGCGGAGTATAAATGTGGGTGCTCTCCTAACAGCAGCCAGTTCGTAAGCTGCTGTAGGAGGCCACACATCTCTGTGCAATAAAGCCTCGATTACATTCTACTCTCGTCTCATAGTAATTGATTGTGCATCACCCCCCCACACCCGCTCAGAAGGTGGCGGCGCATAACTGGGGAGTAGAGCAAACTGGAGGGGGCCCACAGGTCCAGCGACCCCTCACTGTCGCAGAGCAGCAGGCATTGGACCTGGTCGGTGGGCCCGGAGGGCGGGCAGTCGCTGAGCCAGAGTTCAGCTTTGGGGAACCATGTGAGCCCCCGCTGAGTTGCAATGTCCCGATGGCACGCGTGGCACCATCCCTGCACCACCCCAGCAGTCCCACAGTACTCACTGCCCCCCTCACCCCAGCACTCCCACAGTACTCACTGCACCCCTACCCCAGCACCCCACCACCTCACACCACCCCTCTACCACCCCCACCCATGATCCAGCCATGCGTCATGTCTTGTGTCGGGCAGGATCACCTGGCGATGAAATGTGCCTTTCTGGTGCTCTCCCCCCCCCCCCCCCCCCCCCCCCCCCCCGTCCCTGCCACAACCCCTGATCGATCGAAGAGGTGGGACCGGACAGCAATGTGAGCCCCTAAATGCCAGCCCGCGAAGCCCCAGAGCACCAGTCCGGGGGTGACACCGACTTTCCATCACAGCTGTCTCCAACACCCTCCACCATCCCAGAGACACTCACCACGGTTGGGCATTATAGTGAAGAGGCACTTGGGCACTATCTGGTGCGCACCATACATGTGTAGCGGTGCATCAGGGGGAGGTAGGAAACCGGGGGGGGAGGGGGGGGGGGTGCGGGAGCAGATGGTCGGAGGACGGCCCGGCCCCAGGGACCAGCTGCTATCCTGACAGGTCTCAGGCCTTTGGAAAGGACGGCCTCATCAATGCTAGAGAAGCAGACACAGAGCCAGGGATTACATGAGCGGATGCAGTTGGAGGTGCCCATCCGCCGGCGGGTCCGGGAGCTGATGCCGAACATGCATGCTACCCAGGCCAACACTGAATGAGTGGTGTCCGCAGTGGACACCTAAGGGGCGAATCTATCGGCCATGGGTCAAGATGTCAAGGCCTGGGAGACTTTGTGGGCAGCGGCCGAGGCACATGATAGGACAGCATGGTAGCACAGTGGTTAGCACAGTTGATTCACAGCTCCAGGGTTCCAGGTTTGATTCCTGGCTTGGGAACACCTGGACATTGCAGCGGCGCTCCCCAGCTTGGCCCAGTCACATCGGTTATGGGTGCGGCCATCGACGGCATTGCTCAGACACTGGCAGACCTGAGCTGGTCACAGAGGGAAGTGATACGGTGCGTGTGCTCGATGGCCGTGAGCAGTAAGACCCTGGTTAAGACGCGAGTGGGCTTCCAGGACTGGCAGCACCAGGTGGTGGGGCAGCACCCAGATCTCGCATCGGTCACACACCCGTCCCAGGAGTAGCCTGGGGGCCATCCAGTCCCCCGAGGGAGGAGGGGGTGATGGAGCCCATGCCAGTGACCCCCGAGGGGAGGTGCCGGAAAAGCCCAGTGCCTGAAACTCCGCCTCCACCCCCCCGTTCCTGACGCATCCGATAGGCAGTGGACAGAATAGGGTGGCAAAGGGCGGCATCGAGGACCTGGGTTCGACCCCGGCCCCAGGTCACTGGCCATGTGGAGTTTGCACATTCTCACTGTGTCTGTGTGGGCATCATCCCCACAACCCACAAATGTGCAGGGTAGGTGAATTGGCCAGCCTAAATTGTCCCGTCATTGGAAAAACTAGAAAAATAAGACCAGGGTGGCACCACGCCACATGGGACATCTGAGAGATTGCCGGGCCAGTCCAGGCGCAGTCGCACCAGCAGACGCCCGCCAAAGGGGACCCAGGTCACAGGGCAGAAATCGCAACAGTCCGCTTCCACTCCTGTTGTACCGTCTGGGGAACCACCTCGATGGAGCGTCAGGGCGCGTAAGGCCAGAGGGTTAGACACCAATAAAGTTGGCATGGTGCAGCACACAGGATATCGCAAGGAGCTAGGGCACAAACCAAGCACCTGTGCGCAACAAACACCTGTTCAAAACGTTCCAATCTGCCTCGGTGCTCTGTCTGAATGGTGTGTGAGGAATGGACTGGGCTGGCTGCAGTGGGGGCATTGTGAGGGGGGGCTGGTGGGTGACCATTGGAGGTGCGCACAGGCTAGGGCCCCCAGGTCAGACATCATCGAGGTACCCGGCACCATCCCCTTCCTGCTCCACCGCCGCTCCTGCACAAAAACCCACCCAGCACCAAGTATCCACCTCCACCACCCCAAGCGTTCTATGGTGTGATGGAATGACCAGCTCGCATGCAGGGATCACCCAGACGGACAGTGTAAAGTGTTACCGTGGGCAGGGTTCAGAAGATATGGAGCACCAGAACTCATCGCAGAGTGGGTCGACATCATCCTCCATCCCATGGACCAGACCCCCTGATATGCTAACGCTGGGCCGGTAGCTAGGCCCTTAGTGAGGCAGGGAGGAATCACGGAGTGGGGTGCAGGTTCCGGCGGTGGAGACACAGGGGGAGGGCGGTCATTGTGGGTGGGGGTTTTAGGCAGGAAGGGTGGGCATGGGAGGGAGTGGTCGGCCGGGGCTAGGGGAGGTGGGGGGGATGAGGGGGTTGGACGGGATGTTTGTGCCACCGTCGGCCAGACCCAATACGGTGAACTTGGTGGCGATTAGAGTGTCCCATGTGCAGCGGGCCTAGCGCACATGTTGTGTGACCTCCTGTTACTACCCAGGCCCCATGTCCCGCCCATCCTTGCATCCTCCGTGTCGGACGAGGCCTGGCATTCATCCCCCTCGTCCTGCATGTCGTCTTTCTGCTGTGTGATATAATGGAGGCCACCACAATGTGGGAGACCCTCCTAGCGCCAAACTGGAGTGTCACGTCAGAGCAGTCCAGGCACCTGAAGTGCATCTACAGGACGCCGATGCACCACTCGATCACATCATTGGTCGCGGCATTGGCATTCTGTAGTGGGGCTCCGCTTTGGTCTGTGGCCTCCGGATAGGCATCATTAGCCATGACGGCAGCGGATAACCCCTGTTGCCCAAGAGCCAACCCCTCACCTGGGGGTGTGCCTCGACTGTGTCGGCAACCGTCGAATGTGCTAGGTGTTGTGCAAACTGCCCGGGTATCGGGCGCAGACGTGAGAAATTTGGCTTCTTGAGGTTACACACTGGCTGTACGTTCATGAAGTGGTACCTCTTTCAGTTTGTGAAGGCCACCCCCTCATTCGCTGATGCTCGTAGGTCGTCATGCGTCTCGTCCATCACCCCCTGGACCTGGGGTATCCCGGCAATGGCGGTGAACACTGCTGCCCAGACAACCTGGTGGTCTCGGTCCATATTGAAGCTGATATATTGTGCCAACTGGACTATAGGGCCTCCGTGATGGCGCAGATGTACCTGTGCACCGACTTCTGCGAGATCCCAGGCAAATCCCCCATTCGGCGCCTGGAAGGCCTGGGGCCGGGCCGCCATCCGACCATCTGCCCTATGGCAAAAACGTTTTGGGCAACCGTCACCTTGATGACTACCGGGAGGGCGTGCCCGCCCATTCCCCCGTGGTGCCAGGTGCTCCATGATGCAGCAGATATGCCGTAAGGTCCCCCTGCTCAGCCGAAGTTTTCAACGACACACTCAGTCTGGTGCGTCCACGAATGACAGGTGCTGCCAGTACACATGAGGTCTAATGTGGCATTTCCTTCTTACCTGCTTCTCGGCCTGTTGGCGGCCGGCACTTCATCCTCACCAGCTGGCTCCTGTTCTGCAATGTCCTACCCGAGCAGCTCTTGCTTGTACAGCCTCAGTGCATCCTCCAGGGCTGCGCCGGCAAGGCAGATACCAACCATTCCTGGTTGGATTCTGAAATCCATTATCTGCAGGGGGTAAAAGGTAGACATGTTAGCATGGTGTGTACCCCCGTGCCCAATGGGCTATACGGTGGCCCTATCATGTACTTCAGGGCAGCACGGTAGCACAAGTAATTAGCACAGTGGCTTCACAGCGCCAGAGTCCCAGGTTCGATTCCCTGCTGGGTCACTGTCTGTGCGGAGTCTGCACGTTCTCCCCGTGTCTGCGTGGGTTTCCTCCGGGTGCTCCAGTTTCCTCCCACAGTCCAAAGACGTGCGGGTTAGGTGGATTGGCCATGATAAATTGCCCTTAGTGACTAAAAAGGTTAGGAGGGGTTATTGGGTTACAGGGGTGGGGTGGAGGTGAGGGCTTAAGTGGGTCGGTGCAGACTCGATGGGCCGAATGGCCTCCTTCTGCACTGTATGTTCTATGTTCAGCCCCTGCTCCCGCATTCGCCCCCTCCGCCTCCCTCCTCTCCCAACCCCACTTGGTCGTTCCCCCTGGTACTCTGTCCTCCGCACGACCACCTGGCCCCATCAGTGTTTGGCACCAAGCGGGATTCTGGCTGTGGCACCCGTCCCTGCTGGCAGGGGTACCGGTGGCTGGCGCTACCCATGCCAACGGTGCTCTCTGCGGCCTCTGTCTGGTGCCTTCCTGTACGAGTTACTGTGGGTGTCGCCTTTGGGTGGGCCACAGGATGCCCGCCGGCAAGGTGGTTTCCGGTTGTGGGGAGCTGGTGGATGAGGGGGGGGGGTGCATCCATGCGGCCGGTGTCATTCTGCTTTCCCACAGTCCATGGTGGGCAGTCAGTAGGGTGCACAGCAAGGTGGCAATCGCAGTCTGTGCCTGGACATCCCGGTCCCGGGCGGGTCACCCCAACCCCACAGTCCATCCCTGGTCAACCCCTGCTACTCTCCCCAGCCCTGGCAGACATGCCCCCCTTCAGCCAGTGGCTGGACCGGCAGACCATAGCCATGCCTCTGGGAACATGTCGTACCTCCTCTCTCTCCCTCAACAGCCACGGCGCATGTTCCCCGATTTTTAAAACCACAAGTGAATGTCGCCATCAGTAATTTCTCATTTCTGTGGCGGAGCATCGCTGAGGCCCCGGATAATACAGGATCGAGCCCGTTAATGATATGCCAATGGCGTTTACTTTATGTGCGGAGTAGAATGAATTGATGTTGCTGACAAGGCACCTGAGCATGGCGTTCCATTGGGCACCGGGCGCTGGCCACGATTTTCGGCTCATGCGCGTTTCTCCGCCCAATCGCGTTTTGCAATCTCGGCATTACTGGATGGAGAATCCACCCATTGTCTTTCTCAGCACTGCAATGGTCTCCTTAACCAAACAACCAAACCTCCTCCTTTTCTTTCTTTCCTATCTTTTCTGAACACTTTGCACCTATCTGTAAAAGACTGGAATTAGAAATAAAATTAGGTATTGTGGAGGTTTGTGAGCCTGGAGGAGATTACAGAGATAGGAAGGGGCAAGGCCACAAGAGGATTTGAAAATAAGGATGAGGATTTCAAAATCAAGACACTGTTTGACCAGAAGCTAATGTGGGTCAGTGATAGGGGGACGACACTTGGTATCAGTTAAGGCAGAGGCAGCAGAGGTTTGGATAACCTCAAGCTTAGTGAGGATAGAATGTGGGAGGCCAGTCAGGAATAGTACAGGGTTTATTTTAATTTGTCAGTTAGCACAGGGCTAAATCACTGGCTTTGAAAGCAGACCAACGCAGGCCAGCAGCACGGTTCAATTCCCGTAACAGCCTCCCCGTACAGGCGCCGGAATGTGGCGACTAGGGGCTTTTCACAGTAACTTCATTTGAAGTCTACTTGTGACAATAAGCGATTTTCATTTCATTTCATTTTCATTCACCAAGTTACTGAAAAGAATACATTTTTGTTCGAACCAATTGAGAGTTTACATTAACTTTTCTAATAATTTAACTCCCATTTTAACTAATCAGACTAAAACTCAGATAGAATTGGCACAGATCCATTGCTTAATATGCAGCCCATAAAATGCAGCTGGATTGAAATGTTACTGTGTCTAGATGTGAGGAGAATTCATGGCAGCTGCATCAATAGACAAATCATTCTATTAACCCGAAGTAGAAACTTCCGCAAATTCAAAAGATGAAGAATTCCTTGGTCTGGCTGAACCAGCATATTCTGATATTTATTTTTTACATTGAAATCAAATGAATCTGAGGCGCTGAACAAAATTCTAACACAGTCAGGGAATCCTGGCTACACCTTAAACCTCAAGGTTTATGCAGGCACTGAACCTGGGAGCGTGGTGTCCGGTATTTTGTTTTAATATCAAAGAACCTTCTTTCGTTCACATTGTGGAACGGGAAGGGGTTTTCCAGGAAAGTTACGTGTGCTATCATCCAACAGGTAAAGAGGATTTATTTTAAAATGTTTATGTTGTAAAAAATACCATTTTAAACACATCTGCTATTAATTTTAAATAACAGTCCATTTTAAATCACCATTCTACTGCAAAATTAGATTCGTAATTGACACCACCATATAAATTTCCTTCTCCACTCCCATTATTTTGTTCCTCGGGAAAATTCTATCATTTTTTTTAAAATTGCTTTCATATATTGTTTTTCATGTCTTTGGGACATCCCAGTGTACTTTACAGCAAATTAATTATTTTACATTATAATCATTCTTATGTTATAGGCAAACATGGTAGGCAATTCCCCACAGCAAGGTCTCAAAACAGCAACAGGATGAAAGATCAGTTGATCTGTTTGTGGTACTGTTGGTTAAGGATAGATAATAATATAATAATCTTTATTGTCACAAGTAGGCTTGCATTAACACTGCAATGAAGTTACTGTGAAAATCCCGTAGTCGCCATATTCCGGCACCTGTTTGGGTACACAGAGGGAGAATTCAGAATGTCCAAATTACCGAACAGCACGTATTTGGGATTTGTGAGAGGAAACCGGAGTACCCGGAGGAAACTCACGCAGACACGGGGAGAACGTGCATACTCCGCACAGACAGCGACCCAAGCCGGGAATCGAACCTGGGACACTGGTGCTGTGAGCAAAGGTGCTAACCACTGTGCTACCGTGCCTCCCATAAATGGTGGTCAGGAATCTAAGGCAATCTCCCCTGCTCTTCATTAAAGGATCATTAAGGACCATCTCAGAGCAGACTGAGCTGTGCTTTAACAGAACATCCAGCCTGGGTTAACCCACTTTGCCTGGGAGCCATTAAAATGGGTCGATTTGACATACCCTGAAATCCCACTGTAATCATGATAGATTCTATTTGACAACAACAACCTACATTCCTATCGCGCTTTTATTGCAATGAAATGTCTCCAGATGCCTCGCAGGAGTAAACGAAAACAAAGCATAACGCTGAGCCCATATAAGGAGATATTGGGCGGGATTCTCCAGCCGTGTTCGCCCGGCGACCGAAGAATCCCTCCCAAGGTCAATGGATTTTTCCATTGCCGGTGTCTCACCCATGGTGTTCAAGCAGCAGGCGGAGCGGAAGAATCCAGCCCATTGGGTTGGATTTAATGATGGATCTGACTAGTGTTATTACAGTGGAACATGAACACTGGTCGTGCTTTCTGCCCCACTCATGGCAACACTTTACGGATTTTACTTGCTCCCAATGATCTGTTTGTTAAAGACTTCCATCTTTACAGTTCAATCGCCAGCCTTTCCAATCTCCATGCAGACAAAGCTTTATCATGGCAGGTTAATTCAAAACGTAATTCCGTAGGGTGCTGAATCTAGAACCCAAGGATATTTTCATGGGTTTTCATGGGAGAAAACCTTAGAAGCTATCCAGTATTTGTACAAGCTTAGTTTGTTAGACAGTGAAAGGAAACAATTAGAATAATTATTGTGTAATTGCAGGAACAAGACCATGAGGGTCTAGCAACCTCTCCTGACCAACCAGCGGCAGACGATGCAAGTCTGCCATGCTCACGTGAACAGCAAGAAGGCTATGACAGCCTACCATGCTCCACTGCACAGCAGCATGACCATGATGGTCTCTCATGCTACAATGAAGGGCACAGCGCTGATGACTGTTCAAGCCCAACTGAAGACAAGCCAAAGGAATCTCCTCTTCCAAGCCCAAAGGAAAAAGGTTTATGCGCTGACCTTCAGGATCATTATAGCCGAACAGAGATTAATAATGCTGCACGGTCACAGAAGGATGCTGAGGATTTGCTAAAGAAATTACTTGTATGTTTAACTTACAAGGAGCAGACTGAGAATTGCCAGTGTTTTAGTACAAAAAAAAAAAATGGACAAGACATTGATCCTCAGTTAATGGAAATAACACAACCTGAATCATATCTACAGCAGGGACAACTGTCTCCCTTCAACACAAAACCGCAAAGTCCCAACTTCAGAGACCAGCAGTTAGTCAGTAATGACTCTTCAAACCTTGAGGGGAACATTAACTGCATTGAATCTATACACACTCCACTGATAAATGAGCAGAACATTGGAGCAAGAATCCTGAGGACACCGACATCGAGTAGCCAGATAAAGAACTTAAAACCCGCAGCAGTTTCAAGTGAACCAAGTGTGCTTTCCACTAATGGTGAAGATGCAGATAAGGTCGACCTGATTATCCATTGTACCACACTAACCCCAGAGATTAAGCAGTTATGTCTGGGGAGTATAATGTGGGCAATTGAGAACAGTAAAAGAGAGACTGTGACTATGCCAGTCCCAGCAAAATCAGACCCAGAGACTATGAAGGCATGTACATTAGACAAAGATACATATGACTTACCTGAGAAGAAAATTGAAACGGAATGTTCTTTGGAAAATAGTACAATGTCGAAAGAAACATTGGATCCTACATTCGAGACCATACATATGGGAGAATTTGAGGGTAATAAACAAGGTTCTGCAATGTCTGGGGGAAGGTTTAAAATTCCAAAGAAGAAAAGCCCAAATGAAGGACAACGGCAAGACAATGACAGTCCACCGACATGGTGTGCACCACCAGATGAAAACTCTGACAATTTACCCAACCCTAGTGAACAGCAAGCTGCTAATGAGGATCTATCCACGGAATGTGAGACGAGTGACGACAGCATCTCACTTCCCATGCAAAAGGTGCAAGGTGACAGACCTTGCGTACAGAGGCACTCGACGATCATGGTGGGACCACTGACGACTGCGGTGGTGCAGCACCGCTTCCACCCTTGATGACTCGAGCCTCTCCACTGGTCGGTGCATTCCTGCATGTTCCGACTCCAGAAGTGCAGCCTCAGGGAATCTCGGCTGCCTCCAGTGAACCTGTTGGGACTCCGGACGGGGAGCATCGACGGAAGGCAGACCGGACTCCAGATGGGGAGCAGCCAAGCGCCGACTCTGATTCGCGTACGCCAGACTTTGCTCCGGACGGGCAGTGTCGCAGCCTCGGTGATGGCACGCTCAGGGTGACGGCGGATGCCACAGCGACAGGGAATGGATCGCGTGGCAGTCACACTGGGTCGGCGGTGGCGACCAGCACCGGCGGTCCAAGACGGATACACCAATTCGCGCCATCGCCAGACGTTGATGCGAGCAACAATTCTCTCTCCAAGGCGACATGCTTCGACGTTCCTCTGCGGAGTCGCCCTTCCAGCACAGCATGTGGCCGGAACCAGCGTGCATGGTCACGACCGACTTCAACATCTGGCACATTCATCGCCTTGCATGACATTAGTGATGGTGCCTCTTCAATGGCAACGACCCATCAGCTACAAGATGCTGTCCACCACAAACATAAAAAGAAAAAAGACTCCACCTCGTTCCTGGTATGCAGGGCAGATGGATTGGTGCGTAGGCGCAATCGGTGAGCCTTGCGCCGCCTTCCACGCTCGCAACTGAACCATACACACACGCCGGATCCTTCACTGGTTCCCAAGGATGACTTTGTGGATCTGCCACGGATCATGCCCCTTCCATTGCCACCCGTGACCAGGCCACAGCAGCTAAAATCCTCCCCATGCAGAAGCTAAGGCTGTTTCTGGGACCTTGCCACCTGTCAAATCCAAGGCAACACTAACACAGATGTTGAATGTTATAGAATGTTATATTTGCACGAATGGAAAACCAAGCACTGCACGAAGTAAAACAAATGGAAAAGGAGAGACTTCGGCAACAGCATCGCCTCCAACAGTCCAATGTGAACCAGTGTGAACCCAAATCTCCACAGCTGAACCGACTTGAGGACCAGCCTATTCTTGAGATGTCACAGGTGCCTGAATCAGGCCACCTCAATGAAGTCGACAAACATGTTCGCGAGGATACAGAACCAGAAAATGGGATGGATATTCGTAATGCCGAAAGTGAACAAACAGAAGTTGACCAGGCTTGCGCATCAGCCGGTGGTTCTTGACCCACCCTTGAGGCGGTCAATCCAAATTTGTCGCACACCTATTAGACTGGGCTTATAACACTGCTCATACGTTTAAACGTTAAACACTGCTGTATTATAACATGTTGTTGTTTTATTGTTCCAGATATCGTTTGACCGGACCACTAGTCAAAGTTTTTTTGCATTCATGTTTTGTTACGGTACAACCTCATTAGCATGACGCACCCGACATCGCCCCATGTATATAGTTACGTCGTATGCACATGCTGTGAATAACACACACACACACTCTTAGATGCACACACGACACGATTATATTTATAACCAAGTAGGCACATATCTTTGTAAAAAAGGGGGGATGTCATGATATTCAAACACATACATCATGATAGACACACCAACAGACAAATCAGAACACACAACACCACAACCAATCACAGACAAGGACAGGGACAGTATAACAGGACAAACACGACACCTGGTGGCCAGTATTAGCTGGAGACCAGGACAAGGACTGACCTGTTACACGACACACTCAGGGAGACACAATGTGCAGAGTATCCAGAACGAACTGTATATAGAAGTTAAAATAAAATAGAGTTGTACCAAATACAACTGTGTTGGTTCATCTGTGCATCAGAGCACCCAACACCACATAGGGTAGGTGCATTGGCAATGCTAAATTGCCTCTTAATTGAAAAAAAACGAAAAGACATGACAAGAGGTAGGAGGGCAGATATGAAAAGCAGGGAGTAGCACGGACATGCAAAACGTTTCCCAAGAGATTGGAGGCTAGGTATAGAGTAGGAGTCGAATCAAACACAGGAGATATCAAAATGTGACATCAGAGTAACATACCAATCAATAAAGAGAACGGACAAATAGAAAGCAGACCGGTGAGCTTTTAACTTAATCAAAATTAATCAACTAGAAAGTAAGTTTTGATCGATTCATCAGTATTCAGAGTAAAAACTGAAATTGGTTTGATAATTTATCATAAAGTTATAATTGGTGCTCAATTAATAAATCAGATAAATTATAAAATAAATGTAAAATTAAATGATAGGAAATATTAACAATGGGCATGAGTCTCTAGCCTCCCCATAGCAGTTTCCCGGGGAACAGTGATCATAGCATCTTAAGGTTTAGGTTGGCTATGGAAAAGGACAAGGAACAACCCCAAGTAAACACTGAAAGAGAGCAAACTTGGATGGAGTGAGGCAAGATCTGGTCCAGAAGAGTTGGAATCAAATATTGGCGAACAAAAACTATAACAGAACAATGGGCTGCCTTTAAAAAGAAGATAGTTCAGCGACAGTGAAGGTATATTCCCATGTGAGGGAAAAGTAGGACAAACACATCCAGAGTTCTCTATTGACAGAAGAGAGAATAAGATGAAGCAGAAAAAAAACATACAACAAAAGTCAGGTGGATAAAAGTTAAAAAGCAAAGAGAGAGCAATTGACAGTTACCATAAAAGGGAATCCCAAAATACTCAATAGGTATATAAATAGTAAAAAGGTGGTAAAAGGAGAGGTGGGACCAATTATGAAACTAAAGGAGGATTTGCGCATGGGGGCAGGAGGCATGGTTGAGGCAGTAATGTATACTTTGCATCTTTCTTAGTCAAGGAAGAACATATTGCTTACATTATAGTGAAAGCGGAGGCACTTAAGACACTGGATAAAACCAGGCAACCATAGAAAAGCGATGACAAAGAAAGAGGCCATTCAGCCTATAACGTCTCCTCTTGTTGGAAAAACTAGCCGTCCATTCTCATCCCACCTTCCAGCAGCCAATCCGTACCCTTGCAGGTTACAACACTTCAGATCCAGATCCTCAGCCACCAAATCAGGCCCTTCGGTGACGGGAACGTGTAAGCAATGGATTTGCATTAATTTGAATGCAATTAATAGGCCCGAAGCCGGTATCCCTCCCGCCCTACGACCATTATGCTCACACACCCACAGCGGGAACTCTACCGGGTGGAGTTTGGTGTAAGTATTGCCAAGCACAATCCTGTCATGATGGACCCAGAGGGGTCAAGAAACTCAAGCCCATTGCTCGTATGCCCCTCTGCTGCTGCCAGGCTGCAGATGGAGGGAGTTTGGGCGGGCTCGGGCTGTGGGTACGGTGTTGACTCTGGGATGGGGGTCCCATGACTGGACTGCCCCTTCAAGCTCTGGGCAACGTGAAGATCAATCT
Source organism: Scyliorhinus torazame (assembly GCF_047496885.1). Lineage (NCBI taxonomy): Eukaryota > Metazoa > Chordata > Chondrichthyes > Carcharhiniformes > Scyliorhinidae > Scyliorhinus > Scyliorhinus torazame. The sequence continues at coordinate 44,506,650 of NC_092721.1, forward strand.
TGGCATGGTGATCTCAGACAGCTCTCCGTTCAAGATCTTCATCCTGGTTTGACCTATCTAAACTCTGAAGTGGTTTTCCCAGTCTAAACTGCTCTGCCTGACAGCTGATGAGCAGACAGACAGTTCAGTGAAGAATCAAAACAGGAAGACTTTCCCTTTCCTCACATCTGTTCCCTCAGCCCTATGCTTTGCTTTGTAAAGTATTCAAGTTTTCTAATAACAAAATGTTTGAAATCTCCTGAGATCCTTCAAAATGCTAAACATCCATTCAATTTCACAGTGCTGTGCCGTTATTGTGTCTTTGATTGACAGCTTAATAGTTTAAACACAGCTTCCAGGTGGTTTGTTTATGTATCTTTCCCTTCATGCTTGAATGCATATGAAGTGCCCTCATTGATCCCAACTGCAGTGTTAATAAACATTATTGTTATGATTCACAGCTGCTGACCACTTCAACGCAGCTAAGTGGTTTAACTTCCTCTTTTCTAACTGCAGAAAACACTGTGGGGGTGTGACCATCCGGTGGCAAGGGGAGGATGCCCCTCCTTGATGTGGGGTTGGGGATGCTCTCCTTGTCAGCGGTGGGGTTGAAATTTACATTGTGAAAGGGAGGGGGGTCTGTCCCTGGATGCTGGATCAGGGCGGCTGTTCAAATTGGCAGCTCGACCCCAGCAAGTGCCAGCAAATGTAGGGAAAGCGGCTTTTTTGGACTATACATATTTTTGCACAGTCAAGCCATGAGAATCCCATCCCAGTGATGGTCCTAGCAGTCCTGATTATCTGTTGGCGGGAGAACGTAAACTCCGGAACAGAGAATCCCAGCCAATGTCTTTCCTAATATCCCCTCTCACACTTTTATCAATCACATTAACTGTGTCCCCTGATAATTTACCGCTCTGCCTGGGGAAATATGTCTTTCCTGAATACCCTGTCTAGGCCCCTCATACTTTTGTACACCTCAATTAGGTTACTCCTTAACCTCCTTTGTTCGAAGTAAAACAACCCTCGCCTATCCAACCTCTCCTCATAGCTGCAATTTTTCAGCCCTGGCAACATTCTTTCAAATTTCTTCTGTACTCTCTCCAGAGCAATTATGTCTTGCCTGCAATGTGGTAAATGGATGGATGGGCTAAAAATTGATAGAAAAAATAGATTGGTCTGACTGTACTTAAAAGTTGACAATTTACCAGAAATGGAAGAGAGTATCCAAGGTTACTGGGAAGTGAGGATGGAAATTGCTGAGGCAGAGGCCTTAATTTTCCAATCCTCCACAGATGCAAGGGTGTGCTAGAGGCCTGGCGACTTGCAAATGTTACACCCATGTTCAAAAGGGTGAGAATAAGATCAACAAGTGCGGCCAGTCCAAAGAGGAAATGCTGGAAAATCTCAGCAGGTCTGGCAGCATCTGTAGGGAGAAAAAAAGAACTAACGTTTCCAGTCCAGATGACCCTTTGTCAAAGCTAAATGACAGACAGTGGGAAATATTTATACTGTGGAGTGAGAGAATGAAAGATGAGTCATAGCCAACGAAACCAAGTGAACTGGGTGCGAGTGCAGCCAGTCTGCTTAACCTCGCTGGGAGGGAAGCTTTTGGAAATGATAATTTGGGACAACATCAACTGTCCATTGGTGGCAGAATCTTTTGAGGGTAACTCATGTTTAGCTACCTTGCTTGAGTTTTTGATGTGAGGTGGGAGGTACCAGGAAGGGATGATGGTAATGCAGTTAATGTTGAGTACATGGACTTGATTAAGTGGCACATGTCAGGCTTGCTAGTAACGTTAGACCTCATGGGATAGAAAGTTAAGTAACAGCATAGATATGCTGTGGAATTCCGTGTCGGCGGGATCCTCCTCTCCGTCTCCAGTGTGTCCATGCCTGCACGTTTCCCGATGGCGTGGGCTGGCGCCAGAACGGAGCATTCTGCTGCTTGTGAGGGCGTGCCACACAGGAAAACGCGGCTGGCGGACTAGAGAGTCCTGCCCATGAAATTAGCTGAATGACAGGAAACAAAGTAACAGAGAGTTTGTTATTTCAGACTCAATGAACATATATATTGGGGTTATCAAGAGGAACTGCTTTATCCTGTTCTTCTTCCTATATATTAATGACCTGGACTTAGGTTTATAGAGGTGGATGATACTAAACTTAGACGTTTTGTAATCTGTGAGGAGGATACTGTCAAAAGGTTGCGAGTCCCTCTGCCTGGGCAGCCTGGTGGGCTCAGTTCCCACCAAAGGTGATGTAATGTGCCACCTGTGCATACAGGGCTTTGGCCATGGAGCAGATGTACCTGTGCGCGGAGAACTTGGAGATTTCTGACAGGTCTCCGCTTGGCGCCTGAAGGGACCCCCTTGTGAAGAGGTTCAGGCTGACCGTCATCTTAACGCCCACTGAGAGCGGGTGTCCTCCCCTATGCCCATGCTGTGCCATATGCACCATCACACAGCAGGTGGTGCACAGTGTCCCGATTCAGCCAGAGTCTTCAGTAGCGCGCCCAGTCCGGCAGGCGCTGCTGGTACGCACAAAGCCGAATGTGACACCTCCTTCCCAGCTCCTCCTCGGTCTGCTGGAAGGCTGGCTATCCATCGTCACCGGCTGGCTCCTGCACCTCTGCGGCAGGCTCCTGTTCTGCAGGGCCCTCCCCAAGCAGCTCCTGCTTGTACAGCCTCAGGGCATCCGCCACAGCTGCGGTGGCAAGGATTATGCCAACAACACCTGGCTCCAATCGGAAATCCATTTTCCGCAGGGGGGTGGAGGGCAGACATGTTGGCATGGTGAGTGCACCCATGCCCAGACAGATCTAATGGGCTGCAGAGTGGCCCTGGCGTGCACTGCGGCCCCTGCCACCACATATCCCACCCCCACATACACTGCCCCCTCCCGGTCATAGGCCTGTCCCCAGCCGTTGCACCCGATGCCTCTCGCACCGCACCACTAACCCCATCAGCACTAATTAGTGGGGGGCCCCCAGCCCCGCCACCCATCTCTTCCAGCATTCTGCTCAGCAGCCCCCTACCCCACACCCTCCTGTGTGTTCTGATGTGGGTGCCCCCCTTGGGCTGGCTGCATGGTACCCTGCCAGGTGGGAGGCACCTGGATAGGGGGGTGGATTGGTAGGCAACCATGGGAACTGTGGCTGTGCTGTGCCTGAGGCCTGCGTGTGACACACAGATTGTGACATCCTGCCCTGCTTAGTGGCGGCTGACGTTCCCGTGGATTGGACTGGCCGGTGGTGCCACTGGTGTGGCATCTGACCTGGGGGTAGGGGGCACCCACGGCCGTTGGCACTCTGCACATTTGTGGGACTCAGTGGACAGCTTGCGGTCAGTGGTAGTTGTCAGTGGTGTGCGCAGCCAGATGGCTGCCTTGCAGGGCGCGGCAATGGCGGGCCGTACACGGCCAGCCCGGTCCAGGGGTGGGCCAACCTGAACCCACGGCGCATAGTCTGGCAGCACCCAGCAACTCATCCCAGTCCTGGCAGGCGGCCCCTCAAGCCAACGGCACAGGTGGCAGCCCACAGTTGTGCCTTTGGGTAACAGCTTACCTCTGCTCACACCCTCAGCAGTCAAAGATCAAAGAATTTACAGTGTAGAAGGAGGCCATTTGGCCCATGGAGTCTGCCCCAGCCCTTACAAAGAGCACCCTACTCAAGCCCACGTCTCTACCCTACCCCCGTAACCCAATAAGCCCCATTAACCTTTTTTCTGGACACTGAGGGCAATTTATCATGGCCAATCCACCTAATCCGCACATTTTTGGACTGTGGGAGGAAACCGGAGCACCCGGAGGAAACTCACGCAGACACGGGGAGAACGTACAGACTCCACACAGACAGTGACCCAAACCGGGAATTGAACCTGGGACCCTGGAGCTGTGAAGCAACTGTGCTAATCACTATGCTACCGTGCAGCCAAGACACCTGCTTCCTGATTTTAAATACCACAATTGAACCACACCGGTGTCGCATCCGCCTGGTGACGGAGCATCGCGAGAGGCCGGAGAATACCAGGTCGGTCCGTTAATTATATGCTAACGGCCGTAACTGTATGATTTGCATGCCCACGCCGGCCTGTGGCACGGTACACATTGACGCGGCTGTCGAGGCAGCGGAGCATGCTTCCGCTGGGCGCTCGCCGCCGGTCTTGATCTTTGGCTGACGAGCTATCCTCCACCCAATCGCGTTTAGCGATTCCGGCGTCGCTGGAAGGAGAACCCCGCCCCAAATATGTCGAACAAGAGGGAAGAGGTTGGGGTGGGACTGCTGCAACAAGGTGAGTTGCTCTTGCAAAGTTAACAAGCTTGCTCTTGCAGAGAGCAGCCACAGATAAGCATCTGATTCCAGATGTAGTGTCACACAATAATGCCGGGAGAGTGAAGGGAAACAGGTTAGGGTACTACAAACAGAGAGAAATATGCATGCCATCACCCTGGGCTAGATTTGAAACAATCCTCAGGTGTGAGGAACACTGTTTTGAGCCATTGAGCTGCCAAGTACGAATTGAAAGATGTAAATCGAATCCGTACCTTTTATAAAGTTCTTCTATATCACGGCACCTTTGATAGAATACTGCAGTAATGTTTGATCAAGGATTTTTGCCTGATTGCATGCTTTAGGTTTCAGCAAAGTTCCAGAAGATGTTCTTAACAAAGGTATTTACTTGTCACGACTAAGCTTGGAAACAAAAGCATCTCAATACTGAACCTTCACGACATATAAAATAGGAGCAGGAGGAGGTCATTCGGCCCTTCGAGCCTGCTCCGACATTCATAATGATCATGGCTGATTATCCAACTCAGTAATCTGTTCCCACTTTCCCCCCCACATACTTTGATAACTTTAGCTCCAAGAGCTATATTTAACTCCTTGAAAACATTCGGGGCTGGATCGCCCACCCCAGGATGCCCGGATCGCGTTCCCTGATGGGACGGAGAATTGTGCATCGGGGCAAAGTTGGAAGCAGCGCCCGTGTTGCTCTGACCCCCCCCTGTTGGCGGTGGGAACTGGATGCATGTTGCACACCAGCATGGGACTTAACGACCCATTTGCTTCTATTTAGTGGGCCCAGCACCCCATGCTCCGACCTCCCGCCATTCTCCGGCCCCTGCGGCCGGGACTCACTTGTGTTTTTTACCAGTATCGCCCAGATGTGGTCAAAGGACAAAAAGTCATCCAGACTTGAGATGTTAGCTCCGTTCTCTCTCCACAGATACCTTCAGACATTGTGAGGTTGTCCAGCATTTTTTGCTTTTGGTCCAGATTTGCTTTTATCTGTGATGTGGAGATGCCAGCGTTGGACTGGGGTGGGCACAGATAGAAGTCTTACAACACCAGGTTAAAGTCCAACAGGTTTGTTTCGAATCACTAGCTTTCGGAGCGCAGTTCCTTCAACGGCTGAGTCCTGAGGAAGGAGCTATGCTCCGAAAGCTAGTGATTCAAAGCAAACCTGTTGGACTTTAACCTGGTGTTGTAAGACTTCTATCTGTGCTTTTATCTGGCCTGTTCTCGAGTTGGTTCCTCAACGTATTGGTCCAGAAAACTATCCCAGATACATTCCAGGAATTCCTCCTTCAAGTTATTGTTACTAATTATTGTTACTAATTTGATTTGCCCAATCTATACGCAGATTAAAGTCACCCATAATTACAGATGTTCCTTTATGCCATGACCTCAGCAGACTCCTTACTTTATCAAAGAGGATCAAAGAGGAGAAAGTCAATTTTTTCCCAAGATGGATCTGCAGCTTTTAAATGAAAGCATTACTCATTTAGACACAATTAAGAAATGATTGCAAAGCAGCCGTGCAGAACAGCAGGTAGAAATTCGATCTTGTTACCTCACCATTGAAAACACACAAGACAAAAGATTATTTAATTTCTCAAATTTTGCAGGAAAACGTCGCAGAAATGTCATGTTTAAACATTCAAAAATGATTGTGCTGGTAAATTTATTTTGTTTTTAATGAATGATTGCATGATAGCTTTCAAGGACAGGGAAGTTAAGGGTGTTTTTGATGACATGAATGGTGACAACATGTTTAAGGAGAGAGAGAGAGACAGTAGCTGAGGACACAGAACGGGAGAACATATCAGCTGACATGGGGAGCAGGAAGGAAGTTGAGAAGTCAAGATTTTTGTGGAAATTGGATCAAAGGACCAGGAGGATTTGTCTCCCTCAGAAAGGGCATGAATGGGAGATTGGAGAGGAACGAGAGAAAGATGCAATTTGAAGACGACAGCAGGAAGGAACTTCAGAGGTAGTTTATTGTGGTGAGTTAAGAGTAAGGAGAGAAGCAGGAGCGGCAGCCAATCAGATAATCACAATCTTAGTGTCAAAAACATCCGTGTTGAGTGGCACTACCAGAGTTCAGAATGGGATAGTTTCACAACAGATCTAGCAAATCAAAACGTGGTATCCACCAGGCATGGTGGGCCATCAGCAGCAGCAGCATTGTACTCAGCCACAATCTGCGACCTCATAGCCCGACATATCCCTCACTCTACCAGGGATTAACCCTGGTCCAATGAAGAATGCAGAAGGGAAGCACCAGGAGCAGCATCAGGCATACCTAAAAATGAGCTGTCAACCTAATGAATCTACAACACAGATCTACTTGTGTGCCGAACAGTGAAAGAAGCAGACGATAGACAGAACTGAGATATCCCACAATCAGCAGGTCAGATCCAAGCTCTGCAGTCCTGCAACATCCAGCCTTGTCCAATGGAGGACAATAACATAACTAACGGGAGGAGGAGGCTCTACAAATATCCCCAAGCTCAATAATGGGGGAGCCCAACCCAGCACAGCCTGCAGTTAAGTTATTGGCTGGTGACTGGTAAGTAGCTTTTCTTTTCCCTGAGGTGTTCTCGTGCGGGGCGCAGTGGTTGCTGAGTGAGTGCTTGCTGAGAAGGGGAGTGAACTTTTTAAAAAACCTACTGCTGGGAGTTTCCAGCTGAATCCGGTTGGAGTGAGGACAGAGTGACTGCTGGGTAAGTAGTAAAGATTTAAATTGTTTGCGCGGGCCCATAACAGCTGATTGCTGTTCTCATGTGGGGCGCAGTGGTTGCTGGTTAAGTGTTTTATTTTTACCTGTATTTAAGTTGGGTGGTTCCTAAACCCTAGACACTACACATGTAGTATCCCCACCCTTCCACCTTCTCTAACCTAAGGGGTAGAGTGAATAACAGGTCAGCTCTTTCTTTCTTTTTCTTGTTTTATCTGGAGGGGATGGCAGGGAAGGCAGTGCAATGTTCCTCCTGCAGGATGTTTGAGGTGAGGGACGCCGTCAGTGTCCCTGCTGATTTCACCTGTGGGAAGTGCACCCATCTCCAGCTCCTCAGAAACTGCGTTAGGGAACTGGAGCTGGATGAACTTCGGATCATTCGGGAGGCAGAGATGGTCATAGATAGTAGCTTCAGGGATGTAGTTACTCCGAAGAATCAAGATAGGTGGGTGACAGTGAGAGGGGCTGGGAGGAAGCAGTCAGTGCAGGGATCCTCTGTGGTCGTTCCCCTCAGTAACAAGTATACCGCTTTGGCTACTGTTGAGGGGGACGACCTACCAGGGGTAAGCCACGGTGAACGGATCTCCAGCACTGAGTCCATAATCTGTTTTGCAATTTTTTCCTCCACATCTCTATTACAATTTGGGGGCCTATAGAAAACTCCTAACAATGTGACCGCTCCTTTCCTATTTCTAACTTCGGCCCATATTACCTCAGTAGGCAGATCCCCTTCAAGCTGCCTTTCTGCAGTCGTTAAACTATCCTTGATTAACAATGCCACTCCTCCACCTCTTTTACTACCTTCCCTACTCTTACTGAAACATCTATACCCTGGAACTTCCAACAACCATTCCTGTCCCTGTTCTAACCATGTCTCCGCAATGGCCACAACATCGTAGACCCAAGTGCCAATCCACGCTCCAAGTTCACCTACCTTATTCCGTATGCTCCTTGCATTGAAGTAGACACACTTCAACCCACCTTTCTGTCTGCCGGTACACTCCTGCGACCTTGATACCCTCCTCAGTACCTCACTACTCTCGACACTGGCTTCTGGAACACAGCTCGTTTTCCCAGCCCCCTGACAAATTAGTTTAACCCCCCCCACCCCCCGAAGAGCTGTGGCTCAGAAGGGAAGGGGGGAGAGCAGGAGAGCAATAGTTATTGGGGACTTGATAGTTAGAGGGACAGGTAGACAGTTCTGTGGCAACGAAAGAGACTCACGGATGGTATGTTGCCTCTGGGTGTCAGGGTCCGGAACGTCACGGACCGTGTTTTCAGAATCCTTAAGGGGGAGGGGGAACAGTCACAAGTCGTGATACACATCGGTACCAACAACATAGGTAAGAGAAGGACAGGGATTTAAAACAGGGATTTAGGGAGCTAGGGTGGAAGCTGAGAGCCAGGACAAACCATGTTGTCATCTCTGGTTTGTTGCTGGTGCTACGTGCTAGCGAGGTGAGGAACAGAGAGAGAGTGCTGATAAACACGTGGTTGCAGGGACGGTGTAGGAGGGAGGGTTTCAGGTACGTGGATAATTGGAGTACATTCTGGGGAAGGTAGGACCTGTACAGACAGGACGGTTTGCACCTGAACCAGAGGGGCACCAATATCCTGGGAGGGAAATTTGCTCCAGCTCTTCGGGGGGGGGGGGGGGGGGGGTGGGTTTAAACTAATTTGTCTGGGGGATGGGAAAACGAGCTATAGTCCAGAAGCCAGTGTTGAGAGTAGTGAGGTACTGAGGAGGGTATCAAGGTCGCAGGAGTGTACCGGCAGTTCGGATGGGGTAGTTTTTGTACAGTGTGTGCAGGAGGGTTTCCTGACACAATATGTGGATAGGCCGACAAGAGGATTGGATTTGGTACTGGGTAATGAACCGGGCCAAGTGTTAGATTTGTTTGTGGGAGAGCACTTTGGAGATAGTGACCACAATTCGGTGTCTTTCACTATTGCAATGCAGAGGGATAGGGCCATACGGCAGGGCAAGGTATATAATTGGGGGAGGGGTAATTATGAGGCGATTAGGCAAGAATTAGGGAGCATAAGATGGGAACAGAAACTGTCAGGGAAAGGCACAAATGAAAAGTGGAGCTTGTTCAAGGAACAAATACTGCGTATCCTTGATAGGCATGTCCCTGTCAGGCAGGGAGGAAATGGTCGTGTGAGGGAACCATGGTTCACAAAAGAGGTTGAATGTCTTGTCAGGAGGAAAAAGGAAGCGTATGTAAGGATGAGAAAACAAAGTTCAGTTGGGTCGCTTGAGGGTTACAAGATAGCAAGGAATGAGCTAAAAAGATGGGCTTAGGAGAGCTAGGAGGGGCATAAGAAGTCCTTGGCGGGTCGGATCAAGGAAAACCCCAAGGCTTTTTACTCTTATGTGAGAAATAAAAGAATGACCAGGGTGAGGTTAGGGCCGGTCAAGGACAGTAGTGGGAACTTGAGCATGGAGTCAGAAGAAATAGGAGAGGCGTTGAATAAATACTTTTCTTCAGTGTTCACCAAGGAGAGGGGCCATGTTTTTGAGAATGAGAGTGTGATACAGGTGGGTGGGCTGGAGGAAGTAGATGATCTGAGGAAGGATGTATTCGTAATTTTGAAAAACCTTAGGGTCGACAAGTCCCCTGGGCCAGATGGAATATACCCAAGGATTCTTTGAGAGGCAAGGAATGAGATTGCAGAGCCTTTGGCTTTGATCTTTGGGTCCTCACTGTCCACGGGGATAGTGCCAGAGGACTGGAGAGTGGTGAATGTTGTTCCTCTGTTCAAGAAAAGGAATAGGAATGACCCTGGTAATTATAGGCCGGTTATTCTTACTTCGGTGGTCGGTAACTTAATGTAAAAGGACCTGAAGGATAGGATTTATGACCATTTGGAAAGATGCAGCTTAATCCGGGATAGTCAACACGGATTCGTGAGGGGTAAGTCTTGCCTCACAAATTTGATTGAATTCTTTGAGGAGTTAACTAAGTGTGTAGATGAAGGTAGAGCAGTTGTTGTCTAAGACATGGATTTTAGTAAGGCGTTTGATAAGGTTCCCCATGGTCGGCTGATGAAGAAAGTAAGGACGTGTGGGATAGAGGGAAATTTGGCCAATTGGATAAGTAACTGGCTATCACATAGAAGACAGAGGGTGGTGGTGGATGGAAAATTTTCAGACTGGAGACCAGTTACCAGCGGTGTACCACAGGGATCAGTGCTGGGTCCTCTGCTATTTGTGATTTTTATCAATGACTTGGAGGAGGGGGCTGAAGGGTGGGTCAGTAAATTTGCTGATGACCCCAAGATTGATCGAGTAGTGGATGATGTGGAGGGCTGTTGTAGGCTGCAAAGGGACATTGATAGGATGCAGAGCTGGGCCGAAAAATGGCAGATGGTGTTTAACCCTGATATGTGCGAGGTGATTCATTTTGGTAGAAAAAATTTGAATGCGGATTACAGGGTCAACGGCAGGGTTCTGAGGAATGTGGAGGAACAGAGAGATCTTTGGGTTCATGTCCACAGATCTCTGAAGGTTGTCACTCAAGTGGATAGAGCCGTGAAGAAGGCCTATAGTGTGTTAGCGTTTATTAACAGGGGGCTTGAGTTTAAGAGCCGCAGGGTTATGAGACCACATTTGGAGTATTGTGTGTAGTTCTGGTCACCTCACTATAGGAAGGATGTGAAAGCATTTGAAAGGGTGCAAAAGAGATTTACCAGGATGCTGCCTGGTTTGCAGGATAGGTCTTATGAGGAAACATTGAGGGAGCTAGGGTTTTTCTCTTTGGAGCGGAGGAGGATGAGAGGTGACTTAATAGAGATTTATAAGATGATGAGGGGGATAGATAGAGTGGACGTTCAGAGACTATTTCCTCGGGTGGATGTAGCTGTTACAAGGGGGAATAATTATAAGGTTTGGGGTGGGAGATATAGGAGGGATGTCCGAGGTAGGTTCTTTACTCAAACAGTGGTTAGGGTGTTGAATGGACTGCCTGCTGTGATAGCGGAGTCGGACACTTTAGGAACTTTCAAGCGGTTATTGGATAGGCACATGGAGCACACCAGAATGACAGGGAGTGGGATTGCTTGATCTTGGTTTCGGACAAAGCTCGGCACAACATCGAGGGCCAAAGGGCCTGTTCTGTTCTGTGCTGTACTGTTCTATATTCTATGTTCCATCAGTGCAGAAGACAAGGCAGAAGTCTTTGCAGCCATCTTCAGCCAGAAATGCGGAATGGACAAGCCACCTCGGCCTCCTCCAGCATCACATGTGCCAATCTTCAGTCAATTCCATACACTCCATGTGATATGGGCAGCACGGTAGCATTGTGGATAGCACAATTGCTTCACAGCTCCAGGGTCCCAGGTTCGATTCCGGCTTGGGTCACTGTCTGTGCGGAGTCTACACATCCTCCCCGTGTGTGCGTGGGTTTCCTCCGGGTGCTCCGGTTTCCTCCCACAGTCCAAAGATGTGCAGGTTAGGTGGATTGGCCGTGATAAATTGCCCTTAGTGTCCAAAATAGCCCTTAGTGTTGGAAGGGGTTACTGGGTTATGGGGATAGGGTGGAGGTGTGGACCTTGGGTAGGGTGCTCTTTCCAAGAGCCGGTGCAGACTCGATGGGCCGAATGGCCTCCTTCTGCACTGTAAATTCTATGAAAAAAAAAAAATCTATGATATCAGGAATCAGCTGAAGGCAATGGATCATGCAAAGGCCATGAGCCCTGCTAACATTCCGGGAATTGTACTGAAGACCTATGCTCCTGAACTAGCTGCACCCTTAGCCAAGCTGTTCCAGTACAGCTACAAAACTGGCAACTACCCAGCAATATGGAAACCGCCCGGTTATGTCCTGTCCACAAAAAAACAGGACAAACTCAACCTGACCCATCGACCATCGATCATCAGTGAGGTGATGGAAGGAGTCATCGACAGTGCTATCAAGCAGCACAAACTATTGGTGCTCACTGGTGCTCAGTTTGGGTTCCGCCGGGGATCACTCAGCTCCTGACCTCAGTATAGCCTGAGTCAAAACATGGACTAAAGAACTGAATCCCAGAGTGAGGTGACAGTGACTGCATTGACATCAAGGCAGCATTTAACTGTGTGTGGCATTAAGGAGCATTAGCAAAACTGGGGTCAATGGGAATCAGGCAAAACTCCTCTGATTGGAATCGTAGCTAGTACAAAGGAAGGTAGTTGTGGTGGTTGGAGATCAATCATCCCAGTTCCATGACATCACTGCAGGTGTTCCTTGGGGTAGTGTCCAAGGCCCAACCATCTTCAGCCACTTTATCAATGAACTTTCCTCCCTCATAAGGTCAGAACCAGGGCTATTTGCTGATGATTGCACAATCTTCAGCACCATTCACAACTTCTCAGATATTGCATATGGACGCTGACTGTTTTCGTAATGACATTACCATCACTAAATTACCACTGTCAACATCCTGCAGTCACCATTGACCAGAAACTGACCTGGGCTAGCCATGTAAATACTGTGGCTGCAAGAGCAGATTACACACTGGAAATTCTGCAGCGAATAACTCACCTCTTGACTCCCAAAGCCTGTCCATCATCCACGAGGTATAAGTCAGGAGTGTGATGGAACTCTCCACTTGCCTAGATGATTGCAGTTTCGACAACACTCAAGAAGCTCAATACCATCCAAGATGCAGCAGCCCACTTGATTGGTCCCCCCCCCCCCCCCAACCACCACCTTCACGTCTACTGCCTGCATGACCGATGCACAGTGGCAGCATCTGCAAGATGTACTGCAGCAAATCACAAAGGCTCCTTTGACTTCACTTTCCAAACCCACAACCTCGACCACTTAAAAGGACGAGGACAGCAGGTGTATGGGTACACCACCAGCTGCAAGTTCCCTCCAAGTCACTTATCATCCTCACTTGGAAATATATCACCGTTCCTTCATAGTGCTGGGTCAAAATCCTGGAACGCCCTTCCTAACAGCACTCTGGATGTACCTACACCACTTGGACTGCAGTGATTCAAACTGGCAGCTCACCGCCACCACCTCAAGGAAAATTAGCGATGGGCAATACAAATTCTGGCCGGTCAACAAGCCTCGTTTTCCGCAAAAATAATTTCGAAAAATGACCGCGTCTCAATTGTTGTTGGAGGTGATAGTGGAGGAGGCACAGGGAGGGATTTAAGAAGATGGTTTGTCGTAGGGAAAATAAACCAGGAATATCCTTGCACTCCAGAATGATCTAGGAACAATGATTGGTTTTGGGAGACAAGAGCAGGACTGGTAATGCTGCATGTGGTCAATCCAGTTTGAAATGAATGGTTGAACCAGTTATCTGCCTTATCCATTCAAGTTTGCATCTCTTGCACTTAAGAGAGCAGAGATTATCGCCGTTTCATGGTGAATGGTCAGAGTGATTATGAATAATGGTTTTAATTGGGACTCGGACATGAAGGGTGATGTGAGGTTGCATATCAGCAGTTGGATGGAGGACAGTAGGAATTTTCAAAGAGTATTTGTACGTGAATTGCTGGAGAGTGTTTCTCCAGAGCAGGTACAAAAGGATATCACGTTGGAAGAGAGAAGGGTGGAGAGTGATTCAAGGGAGTGGTTAGAGATGGCCTTATCTGTGACTAACATGATGAGCACAGTAAGAAGTCTTACAACACCAGGTTAAAGTCCAACAGGTTTGTTTCGAATCACTAGCTTGACTAGCACTGTTCCTTCCTCAGGTGAATGAAGAGGTGGGTTCCAGAAACATTTATATAAACAAAGTCAAAGATGCAATACGATACTTTGAATGCAAGTCTTTACAGATAATTAAGTCTACAGGTCCAGACGGAGTCACTGGAGAGAGGGATAATCACAGGTTAAAGAGGTGTGAATTGTCTCAAGTCAGGACAGTTGGTAGGATTTTGCCAGCCCAGGCCAGATGGTGGGGGGTGAATGTAATACGACATGAAACCAAGGTCCTGTTTGAGGCCGTACTCATGTGTGCGGAACTTGGCTATAAGTTTCTGTGAGGCGATTCCTGAAGGCCGCCTTGGAGAATGCTTTCCCGAAGATCGATCAGAGACTGAATGCCCTTGACTGCTGAAGTGTTCCCCGACTGGAAGGGAACATTCCTGCCTGGTGATTGTCACGCGATGTCCGTTCATCCGTTGTCGCAGCGTCTGCATGGTCTCGCCAATGTACCACGCTTCAGGACATCCTTTCCTGCAGCGCACGAGGTAGACAACGTTGGCCGAGTCGCACAAGTATGTACCACGTACCTGGTGGGTGGTGTTCACATGTGTAATGGTGGTACCCATGTCGATGATCTGGCACGTCTTGCAGAGATTGCCATGGCAGGGTTGTGTGGTGTCGTGGTCACTGTTCTGAAGGCTGGGTAGTTTGCTGCAAACAATGGTTTGTTTGAGATTGCGTGGTTGTTTGAAGGAAAAACTGCACCATCCTCCTCAGAAGACAAACATGGGACACAACCGACAGAATACCCTTTGTCGTCCAGTACTTCCCCCGAGTGGAGAAACTACGACATCTTCTTTGCAGCCTTCAACACGTCTTCGATGAAGATGAACATCTTGCCAAGGTCATCCCCCATACCTCCACTACTTGCCTTCAAACAACTACGCAACCTCAAACAAACCATTGTTTGCAGCAAACTACCCAGCCTTCAGAACAGCTTTTTTTTGCTATTTACTGCACAGAAGGAGGCCATTTGTCCCATCATGTCCACACCACCTCCCAAAAGAGCTACCCATCTAGTCCCATTCTGCAGCCGTATCTCCGTAACCCTCTAAATTAATCACTTTCAAATATGTATCCAGCTCCCTTCTGAAAACTCCTATGGCATCCATTCACCCCCATCAGGGCAGCATAGTAGCACAAGTGGTTAGCACTGTGGCTTCACAGCGCCAGGGTCCCAGGTTTGATTCCTCGCTGGGTCACTGTCTGTTCACGTTCTCGCCGTGTCTGCGTGGGTTTTCTCCGAATGCTCCAGTTTCCTCCCACAGTCCAAAGACATGCAGGTTAAGTGCATTGACCATGCTAAACTGCCCTTAGTGACCATAACGGTTAGGAGGGGTTATAGGGTTACGGGGATAGAGTGGAAGTGAGGGCTTAAGTGGGTCAGTGCAGATTCGATGGGCCGAATGGCCTTCTTCTGCACCATATGTTCTATGTTCACTCTCCCAGGCAGCGCATTCCAAACCCCAACAACTCTCTGAATAAAGAAGTTTCTCCTCATCTCACTCCTAGCTGTCTTGCTGACCATCTTGAAATTGTGACCTCAAGTCACTGACATACCAACTAGTGAAACAGAATATCCTTCTTTACCCTGTCAAATAATTTTGAGCATTTCAATGTCACCTCTTACTCTTCTCTGCTCCAAGGAGAACAAGCCAATATCTCCAATCTTTCCTTGTATCTAAAATTCCTCATTCCTGGTGTAATTTTAGTAAACCTCCTCTGCACTCTCTCCAGGGCTTTAACATCCATCCTTAAATAGGGTGCCCAGAACTGAACACAATACTCCAAATGTGGCCAAGTATGATCGAAACATTGATGTTACATGACCTGCCACAGCATGCTGATAAGTAGTAATGCTCAGAAGTTGTTGAGATCATGATAAATGATCCAGAAAAATGCAAATAAAAATATATGGCGCCCATAACGTTTATCCACAATTGTCTTCTGTCACCCTTGGGCATATTTTCACTTAATTTTGTGCATCATTATTTTTAATATGTAGCAATGGTGTCACCAAAAGCATCATAATGGAAACTTATAATTCATGCAAATATTCCTGCAGCATTTAAAATATAATATACGATCTATATAATTGTTCAGTTCTCACTTTCAAGTAGATGGAAACATAATTTTCTGTCTTTTAGGGTCCCAGAATACAGCTTTTGTAGATGTACGTGGAATTATTCGGACAAATTCAACTGCAATTCAGGCACTGAGATAGCTGGGCAAAATAAAACCCGACAGACTGGAAATAATGTGCCACAAGGAGCTGCAATTTTCACAGGCATTTAGATTTTAATTTGTTTTTAACCACCGTTTGTAACATTTATGGTAATTCTGAAGTCCATTATAGCTTCCCTCGCTGTGTTCTGTTCACACCAGCCTTTCACTTGTGCAGATGCAATTCAAAATGTTAATTTCCACCGCAACTTCCCCCTTTCTGCCGTCTACTTCAATTATTTCCTGAGAAATGTCTTTGCTATTGTGCTTTTGCCTGGTGCCTGGCACAGTGAACTAGAGATATACTTAATGAAAAACGGATTTCCACGAATATGTCCCTGCACTTGAATAGCATTTCAAAGTGGAACAAGTCGTGACAAATAAGAAAAGAAATGCTTTCTGTGGCCTTGAATTTATAATGCTGAACTTTAATAATTTTCCGTGAATGGAGATCCACTTCCTTACATGGCGAATCTTGTTAAATGACTTGAGTGGAATAGAGTGGACGTGTTTCTTTTAGAAATCAAAGGAAATAAAATGATCAGCACGCAGCCAGATGTCAGAGGTAAGCTTTCTGTGACCTAAGCTTTGAATGATGCTATTTAGTGCCATTTAAATAAATCTTCTGTCAAGAGATAGTGACCACATTTTGTTTTCTGTCTGGTATCATTATTACCTGGAAAGAATCAAAGAGTCGAGGTGCTATTACAGGAAAAGGATTTATAATAGACAAGTGAATTGTGAAAGATGGATTTTGCGATGTATTGGCCCAGGTAGGAAAATAAATACTGAGTACTTAGTATGAAAATAAATTCTGGCATGAAGACTGCGGGTTGAAAATCTGTCATCAAAGTGCTGGTTTCCTAAAAAAGGTAGTTGGGCAGGCACTGAAAATCATTCATTGTTAACAAGTCATTTAACCTGAATAAAACGCTGCCCGGGTCACAATGCGGTTGGCAGGTACGCGAGAGAGTGGTGTCCTTTTTCTCAGCACCGGAGATGAAAAAGTGGGAAGGGAAGAGGGGGTACATATTTTAGGGAGCTTTACCAGGGTATTGCCCAAGGCGATAGATACCCTGTTGAGTGCCTCCCTGCCTAGTTTCCAAAATCTGACACCCGAACCCACTTCGCCACCCTCCTACCTTCCCCAAGAATGCCCCATTCCTCCTCCCTCCAGTGCCCCCCCCCCCAAATTCACTGAGTTAAGGGTGGCACGGTGGTTAGCACTGTTGCCTCACAGCACCAGGGACCCACTTTCAATTTCGGCCTTGGGTCACTGTCTGTGAGGAGTCTGCACGTTCTCCCCGTGTCTGCGTGGGTTTCCTCCAGGTGGTCCGGTTTCCTCCCACAGTCCAAAAATGTGCAGGTTAGGTGGATTGTCTATGCTACATTGCCCCAGGTATCGGTTAGATTAAGTGGCGAATGGGATAGGGCGGGGGAATGAGCTTGGTGTCATAATATACACCAGTATGTTATGGTGCAGACACACACACAAGCATACACACCACCGCAGCCAATCACCAGTGAGAGCACACGTGCTATAAAGACAGGGGACAGGAGAGTTCCCGCTCATTCTAGTAGCAGCCAGTTCGGAGCACAGAGCTCACAGCCTGCAACACAGACATTCACCATGTGCTGAATGCATCACCTGGTTAGGACTAGGCAAGGGTCAACAGTTAAAGCTGGTATTGCATTTACCCACAGTTCAAGTATGTTAATATAGTTAACCTTGTAATAAAATAGAGTTGCACCACTTCCAGTGTTGGTGACCTGTTTGTGATCCAGAACACCCAACACATCACTTGGGTGAAGTACTCTTTCAGGGGGTCGGTGCAGACGCGATGGGCCGAATGGCCCACTTCTGCACAGTAGGGATTCTATGAGTCCACGATCCATTGCTCTCTTCTTCCTGGGGACTGCCAGCAGCCCCGGCTGTGCCCACTGCTGAGTTCCGGCACTGCTAGAACAGGCTGGTGCTCTCAGCCACTCCGATTGGCCGGCAGCTTTCGAAGGCAGAACTTTCTCCCACTCGGCTTGTTTTGACTGCCCCCAGCAGGAAGATCTTTTTGAAAGTTGGTCAGTCCGCAACCAACCTTTCTAACCACGAGACAGGCATCTACCTGCCCCCCCACCACTGCCTTGAGCCCCCGCCCTCCCGTAATACTCAGCCCTACATGATTACCCTGGGCTATTGTAAGTGAACTGGACTGCCCTTTTACACCATCTGAGAGGCTTGTAGTTTTCATAATGTAGTCAGCAGAACTGTACAGTATTTATGTGTCACATGCCTCCCAGTTGAAAACCTTTCAAGCGAAGTGCTGCTGTAGCCAGAATTGGTACTCTCCGTTATGTTCTTGGATGATTTTACCCTGTTTATAATTGATTTTTGTTTCTGTGTCTCAGGCTTCTCTTTAAATTATACTCTTACTCACGGTGTAGAAATTGGTCCTATTTGCATTCACTTTTCAGGTATGAAATAGCCAGGAAAGAGCCAATTTCATGGTGTAACATGCTGTGCCCTGATAACATCTGAAAATCGTCTGATCCAAATTTGAGTCGGGCCATTTAACAGGAATCCAGAATGGTTGCTGGAAGCAGGCACAGGACGCCTTGCTAACGAGGATCTTTTCTGAGAAATTGGGCGACCCTGAGTGAAACAGGACTTGCGCTTGTGTTTTCTGGATGTGGACGGTGCCTCACCAGAGACTGCCTGGTGGCTGGAAGAACATGCCGCCTGACTCCACAATACCCCTGAAGGCTATTCATGGCTGCAAATACTCACCGTCCTGCTGACTTCCCAGCAATTACGAGAGGATTGCTTCCGGCGAGACAGGGAACACCAAATTGCATTCTTCCATTGGTCAAGCTGCCTTTTGGAGGGTCAACAAGCGCCTTCAGGTCATCTAAAATCTTTGATGAAGACAAGGAAAGATTTCTTGTGAAATGCGGGCCTTCCTTTTCGGTGTACATAGAACATAGAAAATACAGCACAGAACAGGCCCTTCGGCCCACAATGTTGTGCCGAACCTTTGTCCTAGATTAATCATAGATTATCATTGAATTTACAGTGCAGAAGGAGGCCATTCAGCCCTTTGTGTCTGCACCGGCTCCTGGAAAGAGCACCCTACCCAAACTCAACACCTCCACCCAACACCAAGGGCAATTTTGGACATTAAGGGTGTGGTAGTATGTATTGGGGGTCATGTGGGACTGGAAGCCCTAATGTCATTGGCTGACAGATCCCGGGTCCTGGTTGGCCGTTGACCTCATACTCCGCCCTGAAGGCGAAGTATAAGAAGCCGGTGCCTTCCCCCGCATGCCAGTTTACTATCGGGCTGCTGGGGAACAGACACGCTTAATAAAGCCTCATCGACTTCACTCTGTTTGTCTCACGGAGTCTTTGTGCGCCACAATTTATTAAGCGTGCCTAAAAAGGACTATGGAGCTCAGGATCATTCCAGAATGCCTGAGGATCAGCCCCCACGCAGTGAATGCAGCAGCAGCCTTCAAACACTGGCAGACTTGCTTTGAGGCCTACATCACATCGACCACAGGCCGAGTCTCAGATGAACAAAAACTGCAGGTCCTGCACTCGAGGGTGAGCACGGAGATTTTCACCCTCATTGAAGACACCCGCGATTTCCAGACGGCGTTCGCAGCACTGAGAAGTCTCTACGTTCGCCCAGTTAACCAAATCTACGCTCGCTACCAGCTCGCGACGAGACGGCAAGCTCCCGGAGAATCGATGGACGAGTTCTACGCCGCGCTGCTGATTTTGGGACGAGCCTGCAGCTGCCCGTCTGTGAACGCAAACGAACACACGGACATGTTAATGCGTGATGCTTTTGTTGCAGGTATACAATCCTCCCAAATCCGCCAAAGACTTCTAGAAAAAGAGTCACTAGGACTCTCAGAGGCACGGGCCCTGGCAGCCTCGCTGGACGTAGCCGCGCGTAATACCCGCGCCTACGGCCCCGACCGCGCGGCAGGCCATTGGGCCCCGTACGTACCCGCCGCGGCAAACCCCCTACCCCCCCCCCCCGGACACCCCACAGGCTTGCGCAGTCCAAACGCCGAGTCGCACCGGGGGCGCCCGCTGTTATTTCTGCGGCCAGGCGAAGCACCCCCGACAACGCTGTCCGGCCCGCGCAGCCATCTGCAAAAGCTGCGGGAAAAAGGGCCACTATGCGGTGGTGTGCCGGTCCCGCGTGGTCGCCGCCGTCCCGGGAGAACAGGGAGCCCTACAGGCAGTCTATGCCTCCCAACCCCCCCAGCACGCCATGTGCGACCCCCAGGCGCCGCCATTTTGGGTCCCGACCACCGCGGCCCCGGGAGAACTGGGAGCCCTGCACGCCGCCTACGCTCCCCAACCCCCCTCCCCGCAGCCCATGTATGACCCGCCGCCGGCGCTCCCGATTTGGGTGCCAGCCAACACTCTCCACGGAGAGGAGGGGGTTTTCCGTATCCCGAACGCCACCCTCACCCCCGTCCCGCGCCCCACGCCTGACCCGCCGGCGCCACCTACCTTGACCCCGACCACCGCTGTCCCCGGCGAGGGATGCCCCGCGCGGTGCCAGCGCTCGCGGCCCCACGCCTGACCCGCCGACCTGGGCCCTCGCCCCCGTCCCCGCCCCACGCCTGACCCGCCGGAGCCGCCGACCTGGGCCCTCGCCCCCGTCCCGCGCCCCACGCCTGACCCGCCGGAGCCGCCGACCTGGGCCCTCGCCCCCGTCCCGCGCCCCACGCCTGACCCGCCAACGCCGCCGACCTGGTCCCTCACCCCCGTCCCGCGCCCCACGCCTGACCCGCCGGCAATACAACTCACCTGGACCCCGACCTCCGTCCCCGGCAAGGGACCTCCTCACTGTCCCAGCGCTTGCACTGACCTGCCGGTCCCCAGCGAGGGAGCTCCGCGCGGTCCTAGCGCCCGCGGCCCTGGAGCTCGCACCAAAGGAACTCCGCGCGGTCCTAGCGCCCGCGGCCCGGGAACTCCGCGCGGTCCTAGCGCCCCCCAGACCCCCCAGCACTCAATGTGCGACCCGCAGACGCCGCCATTTTGGGTCCCGACCACCACGAGGGGAGGAGGGGCCCCGCCATCTTGGACCGCCCCCGACCTGTACGACGCATGGGGGCGGCCATTTTGTCCACCCCCGACGCCATCTTGTGACCCCTCATCTACGGGCGAGGTATGGGGGCGGCCATTTTATCCATCCCCGACGTCCTCTTGGACGGCAACAACGGACCCCACCCCACTACTACAACCACGGCTCGCTTCGGTTACGCTCGATCAGGCTCGGCCCCGGACTCTCCAGACGACGACGACAACGGTCCTAATTAACGGCCACGAGACGCCATGCCTAGTCGACTCCGGGAGCACGGAAAGTTTTATACATCCCGACACGGTAAGACGCTGTTCCTTAACTACCTACCCCAGCGCACAAAAGATTTGCCTAGCCGCAGGATCCCACTCCGTACAGATCCAGGGATTCTGCATAGTTACCCTAACGGTACAGGGGAGGGAATTCAAAAACTACAAACTTAACGTCCTTCCCCAACTCTGTGCCCCCACCTTGCTGGGCTTAGATTTTCAATGTAACCTACAGAGCCTTACGTTTAAATTCGGCGGCCCCATACCCCCACTCACTATCTGCGGCCTCGCCACCCTCAAGGTGCAACCCCCGTCCTTGTTTGCGAACCTCACCCCGGATTGCAAACCCGTCGCCACTAGGAGCAGACGGTACAGCGCCCAGGACCGGACCTTCATTCGCTCCGAAGTCCAGCGGCTACTAAAGGAGGGCATAATCCAGGCCAGCAATAGTCCCTGGAGAGCGCAGGTGGTAGTAGTGAAGACAGGGGAGAAACAAAGGATGGTCATTGACTATAGCCAGACCATCAACAGGTACACACAACTAGACGCGTACCCTCTCCCCCGCATATCCGACATGGTCAATCGGATTGCCCAGTATAAAGTCTTCTCCACCGTGGACCTCAAGTCCGCCTACCATCAGCTCCCCATCCGCCCAAGTGACCGCAAGTACACAGCCTTCGAGGCAGACGGGCGATTATACCACTTCCTAAGGGTCCCTTTTGGCGTCACAAACGGCGTCTCGGTCTTCCAATGGGAAATGGACCGAATGGTTGATCAACATGGGTTACGGGCCACGTTCCCGTACCTCGACAATGTAACCATCTGCGGCCACGATCAGCAGGACCACGACGCCAACCTCCAAAAATTCCTCCAGACTGCCAAAGCCTTGAACCTCACGTACAATGAGGACAAGTGCGTTTTTAGCACCGACCGGCTAGCCATTCTGGGCTACATAGTGCGCAATGGGATAATAGGCCCCGACCCCGAACGTATGCGCGCACTCATGGAATTTCCCCTCCCGCACTGCCCAAAAGCCCTGAAACGCTGCCTGGGGTTCTTTTCATACTACGCCCAGTGGGTCCCCCAGTACGCAGACAAGGCCCGCCCCCTAATACAGACCACGGCTTTTCTGCTGTCGACAGAGGCTTGCCAGGCTTTCAGCCGCATCAAAGCGGACATCGCAAAGGCCACGATGCGCGCCATCGACGAGTCCCTCCCCTTCCAGGTCGAGAGCGACGCCTCTGACGTAGCTCTCGCGGCTACCCTTAACCAAGCGGGCAGACCCGTGGCCTTTTTCTCCCGAACCCTCCACGCCTCAGAAATCCGCCACTCCTCAGTGGAAAAGGAAGCCCAAGCCATAGTGGAGGCTGTGCGACATTGGAGGCATTACCTGGCCGGCAGGAGATTCACTCTCCTCACTGACCAACGGTCGGTTGCCTTCATGTTCGATAATGCACAGCGGGGCAAGATCAAGAACGACAAGATCTTGCGGTGGAGGATCGAACTCTCCACCTTCAACTATGAGATCTTGTACCGGCCCGGAAAGCTGAACGAGCCGTCTGATGCCCTATCCCGCGGGACATGTGCCAACGCACAAATTGACCGCCTCCAAGCCCTCCACGAGGACCTCTGCCACCCGGGGGTCACTTGGTTTTACCACTTCATCAAGTCCCGCAATCTCCCCTACTCCTTAGAGGAGGTCCGTACAGTCACAAGAGACTGCCACATCTGCGCAGAATGCAAACCGCATTTTTTCAGGCCAGATGGAGCGCACCTGATTAAGGCTTCCCGTCCCTTTGAACGCCTCAGTCTCGATTTCAAAGGGCCCCTCCCCTCCACCGACCGCAACGCGTATTTCCTTAATGTAGTGGACGAATACTCCCGCTTCCCTTTTGCCATTCCCTGCTCCGACATGACCGCGGCCACAGTCATTAAAGCCCTGAACAGCATATTCACACTGTTCGGTTACCCCGCATACGTCCACAGCGACAGGGGGTCCTCTTTCATGAGTGACGAGCTGCGCCAGTTCCTGCTCAGCAAGGGTATAGCTTCAAGCAAGACGACCAGCTACAACCCCCGGGGGAACGGGCAAGTAGAAAGGGAGAACGGCACGGTCTGGAAGGCCGTCCTACTGGCTCTACGGTCCAGGGATCTCCCAGTTTCACGGTGGCAGGAGGTCCTCCCGGACGCTCTCCATTCCATCCGGTCGTTATTATGTACGAGCACTAATCAAACGCCTCACGAGCGTCTCCTTGTCTTCCCTAGGAGGTCCTCCTCTGGAACGTCGCTGCCGACCTGGCTGGCGGCCGCAGGACCCATCCTGCTCCGAAAGCACGTGCGGGCACATAAGGCGGACCCGTTGGTCGAAAGGGTTCACCTCCTCCACGCAAACCCCCAGTACGCCTACGTGGAGTACCCCGACGGCCGACAGGACACGGTCTCCCTGCGGGATCTGGCGCCCGCCGGCACCACGCACACCCCCCCGGCACCATCAACCCAACCGCCCGCCGCACCCCGCGACCGCCCCCTTCCCAGGAGGATCAGCCCCCCTCCCCTTTGCACCGACAGCTAAAACCGTGCGGTTCCCGGAGGCGACAACGCTGGTACAAGCACCACCACCACCGCCGGGGCCGAGGCGATCGACACGGACGACCAGACCGCCCGACCGACTCGTGGCGTCGATGTAAAACAAAGATGGACTGTCCAATGAACATTTTGTTTTCATATATCCTCTGTAAATAGTTGTAACAGGACGATACTGTCCAATACGGTCCTACCATGTAACTGTTCTCTCCTCCCAGGACCAGTACTGTAAACCCTTACCACCATACGAAGCATCACCCCGCCGGGTTCATTTTTGACAAGGGGTGAATGTGGTAGTATGTATTGGGGGTCATGTGGGACTGGAAGCCCTAATGTCATTGGCTGACAGATCCCGGGTCCTGGTTGGCCGTTGACCTCATACTCCGCCCTGAAGGCGAAGTATAAGAAGCCGGTGCCTTCCCCCGCATGCCAGTTTACTATCGGGCTGCTGGGGAACAGACACGCTTAATAAAGCCTCATCGACTTCACTCTGTTTGTCTCACGGAGTCTTTGTGCGCCACAAAGGGAAATTTATCATGGCCAATCCACCTAACCTGCACATCTTTGGACTGTGGGAGGAAACCGGAGCACCCGGAGGAAACCCACGCAGACACGGGGAGGACGTGCAGACTCCGCACAGACAGTGACCCAAGCCGAAATCGAAGCTGGGATCCTGGAGCCGTGAAGCAATTGTGCTATCCACAATGCTACCGTGCTGCCCTTAAGAACAAATAAATCGACACTATATCATTTTACCGTAATCCATGTACCTATCCAATAGCTGCTTGAAGATCCCTAATGTTTCTGACTCAACTACTTCCACAGGCAGTGCGTTCCATGCCCCCACTACTCTCTGGGTAAAGAACCTACCTCTGATATCCCTCCTATATCTTCCACCTTTCACCTTAAATTTATGTCCCCTTGTAATGGTTTGTTCCACCCGGGGAAAAAGTCTCTGACTGTCTACTCTATCTATTCCCCTGGTCATCTTATAAACCTCTATCAAGTCGCCCCTCATCCTTCTCCGTTCTAATGAGAAAAGGCCTAGCACCCTCAACCTTTCCTCGTAAGACCTACTCTCCATTCCAGGCAACATCCTGGTAAATCTTCTTTGCAGCTTTTCAAAAGCTTCCACATCCTTCCTATAATGAGGCGACCAGAACTGTACACAGTACTCCAAATGTGGCCTTACCAAAGTTTTGTACAGCTGCATCATCACCTCACGGCTCTTAAATTCAATCCCTCTGTTAATGAACGCGAGCACACCATAGGCCTTCTTCACAGCTCTGTCCACTTGAGTGGCAACTTTCAAAGATGTATGAACATAGACCCCAAGATCTCTCTGCTCCTCCACATTGCCAAGAACTCTACCGTTAACCCTGTATTCCGCATTCATATTTGTCCTACCAAAATGGACAACCTCACACTTTTCAGGGTTAAACTCCATCTGCCACTTCTCAGCCCAGCTCTGCATCCTATCTATGTCTCTTTGCAGCTGACAACAGCCTTCCTTACTATCCACAACTCCACCAATCTTCGTATCGTCTGCAAATTTACTGACCCACCCTTCAACTCCCTCATCCAAGTCATTAATGAAAATCACAAACAGCAGAGGACCCAGAACTGATCCCTGCGGTACGCCACTGGTAACTGGGATCCAGGCTGAATATTTGCCATCCACCACCACTCTCTGACTTCTATCGGTTAGCCAGTTCGTTATCCAACTGGCCAAATTTCCCACTATCCCATGCCTCCTTACTTTCTGCATAAGCCTACCATGGGGAACCTTATCAAATGCCTTACTAAAATCCATGTACACTACATCCACTGCTTTACCTTCATCCACATGCTTGGTCACCTCCTCAAAGAATTCAATAAGATTTGTAAGGCAAGACCTACCCCTCACAAATCCGTGCTGACTCTCCCTAATCAAGCAGTGTCTTTCCAGATGCTCAGAAATCCTATCCTTCAGTACCCTTTCCATTACTTTGCCTACCACCGAAGTAAGACTAACTGGCCTGTAATTCCCAGGGTTATCCCTAGTCCCTTTTTTGAACAGGGGCACGACATTCGCCACTCTCCAATTCCCTGGTACCACCTCTGTTGACAGTGAGGACGAAAAGATCATTGCCAACGGCTCTGCAATTTCATCTCTTGCTTCCCATAGAATCCTTGGATATATCCCGTCAGGCCCGGGCGACTTGTCTATCCTCAAGTTTTTCAAAATGTCCAACACACCTTCCTTCCTAACAAGTATTTCCTCGAGCTTACCAATCTGTTTCACACTGTCCTCTCCAACAATATCACCCCTCTCATTTGTAAATACAGAAGAACAGTACTCGTTCAAGACCTCTCCTATCTCTTCAGACTCAATACACAATCTCCCGCTACTGTCCTTGATCGGACCTACTCTCGCTCTAGTCATTCTCATATTTCTCACATATGTGTAAAAGGCCTTGGGGTTTTCCTTGATCCTACCTGCCAAAGATTGTTCATGCCCTCTCTTAGCTCTCCTAATCCCTATCTTCAGTTCCCTCCTGGCTATCTTGTATCCCTCCAATGCCCTGTCTGAACCTTGTTTCCTCAGCCTTACATAAGTCTCCTTTTTCCTCTTAACAAGACATTCAACCTCTCTTGTCAACCATGGTTCCCTCACTCGACCATCTCTTCCCTGCCTGACAGGGACATACATATCAAGGATACGTAGCACCTGTTCCTTGAACAAGTTCCACATTTCACTTGTGTCCTTCCCTGACAGCCTATGTTCCCAACTTATGCACTTCAATTCTTGTCTGACAACATCGTATTTACCCTTCCCCCAATTGTAAACCTTGCCCCGTTGCACGCACCTATCCCTCTCCATTACTAAAGTGAAAGTCACAGAATTGTGGTCACTAACTCCAAAATGCTCCCCCATTAACAAATCTATCACTTGCCCTGATTCATTACCAAGTACTAAATCCAATATTGCCCCTCCTCTGGTCGGACAATCTACATACTGTGTTAGAAAAGCTTCCTGGACACACTGGACAAACACCACCCATCCAAACTATTTGATCTAAAGAGTTTCCACTCAATATTTGGGAAGTCAAAGTCACCCATGACAACTACCCACTGTACCCTCATCCACACCACCTGTTTATTCCTCCCTTATTCCTTGCATTGGTTTTATTATTTGCTACTGAGATGTGGTCACCACCGTCAAGTTCAACATTTATTCCCATCCCTGATTGCCTCGAGAAGGTGGAGATGATCATTCGCCAGCCGTGACTGAGGGTGGCACAGTGACACATTGGTTAGCACTGCTGCCTCACAGCTCCAGGGACCCGGGTTCAATTCCAACCTTGGGTGACTGTGTGGAATTTGAACATTCTCCGCTTGTCTGTGTGGGTTTCCTCCGGGTGCTCTGGTTTTCTCCCGCTGTCCAAAGATGTGCAGGTTAGGTGGATTGGCCATGCTAATTCCCGCCCAACTGTATACTTGAGTTGAAGCACATTTTAAAGGCGAAAGCAAACTGAACAAAACACAAGGAAGTTTGTGTTGGGAATGTTGTTGAAACTCAAAGCAGCTAAGGCTGATGGGCAGCTCGGTAGCATTGTGGATAGCACAATTGCTTCACAGCTCCAGGGTCCCAGATTCGATTCCCGGCTTGGGCCACTGCCTGTGCAGAGTCTGCACATTCTCCCTGTGTGTGCGTGGGTTTCCTCCGGGTGCTCCGGTTTCCTCCCACAGTCCAAAGATGTGCAGGTTAGGTGGATTGGCCATGCTAAATTGCCCTTAGTGTCCAAAATTGCCCTGAGTGTTGGGTGGGGTTACTGGGTTATGGGGATAGAGTGGAGGTGTGCTTGGGTAGGGTGCTCTTTCCAAGGGCCGGTGCAGACTCGATGGGCCGAATGGCCTCCTTCTGCGCTGTAAATTCTATGATTCTATGATTCTTCATCCCAGAATATTGAATAAACTGGGCCAAATAACTGCAATACTCTCGTTGTTATTTTTCAGACCGTACTGTATTGAAGCCAAATCTCAGAGGATTAGAAAAATGTAAATGTGGCGCCCATCTTAAGACGGACAAGGGATGAACTGTGGATTTCGAGAGCCCGAAGCCTTACTTCCATTGTTGGGGAATGTTTGAAAGTATTATCAGGAAATGTCCTGACGTGCATGAGCTAATGCTGCAGGTGATGTTTTTGGTGGTTTCCAGAGTACATAACCACCCACACCTTCCCATTTTTAAGGTTCTAGGTGAAAATTGTCCCTTATGTAACTCTCAGTAAGACTGGCCTATCTTTCCTTATACATCATTCCTTTATGCTCTGGGGTCTGTGCTGCCAACACCGGCAATAAGAGAGAGTAAAACAGGTAATGCTATGGGGTGTCAGGCCTGAATAATTTATTGGATTTCCTTGAGGATATATGAGATGGTGAATGTTATCTACCTGGATTTCAGAACACATTTGACACTATGCCCCATAATGCGGACAGTTTGTAAAGTATTAAAATAGAATAGAAAATGGTTGGTTGGCAGACCAATGCTTTGTACTGCATGGCCAGGTATCTGGTTAGCAGCTAATTATCAGTGGAGTACATCAGGTTTCAGTGTTGGGGCTGGTGCTGTTTGTACATGTTGTGAATAATTTATAGAAAAGAATTGTGTACAGATTGTAGGCTTTATTATTATTATTAATTGGGACAAGCGGCCAAGGATGAATGCCATCACAAATGTATTCAAATGGACCTCAGTAAGCTTGATCATGGTAGTGAGGTGTGGGAGTGTGTGGTGGAAAATGCCAGATTAATATCGAGAAGTGTGCGATTCTGAGATTTGTCATCGGAAGGTTGATATGGATTCTGTGATAAGTGGGTATGTACTTGATTTATCAGAAGGGGAGAGAGATCACCAAAAAGCAGCACAAAGATCATAGGCTGGTAATAAAAACAATCAGGATTTTGGGACTCGAAGGAAGGGGTAGAACATACAAATCCAGAGAGATAATTTGAAAGATCTTTCTTCAAATTCATTCGCAGGATGTGGGCTTCACCCATAAGGCCAACATCTGGTGCCCATTCCTAATTGGCTTTCCAAAGGTGGTGCTCATCTGCCTCTTTGAAGACAATGGAGTCAATTGTCAGACCATTTAAGTGGGTAGTTAAGAGTCAAACACATTTCCAAGGGTTAGGAGTCACAAATCAGCCAAACCATGCAAGAATAGCACATTTTTGTAATGTTTCTGTCGGATGGCCTGATTTATCACAAGAACACTTGTCACTAAAGCTACAAACAATTTATTAACATTAACTGTGGGTAAACTATATAAAAGAAAACAGATGAAAAACAGTAAAATCATGTCAAGCAACCTCTCTCTTCAACTTCCTCCAGCCAGTCTGAGGTCAGCTGACATTAACATTCACGTATTTACTTGTGAGACTCCTGGTGCTCAATCAATTAATTACAACACAACCATGATATCACTACAATTTTCTCCTCTGCGGTGAGTGAAGCAGTTGGGTTTTACAACAATTTTGTAGTTTCAAAGGGGCCATTGTAAATATCAACCTTTTATTTAGTTGCCCAGCTGCCAGGGTGGGAGTTGAATTAAGATCTGCAGACCCTTGGGCCAGGTCTCTGGGTTACTTATCCAGTGACTCAACCACTATTCAGCAGAACCCATATTCGGCCAAAGTGAGACCACGGGCGTGATTCTCCGTCGGCAGGATCCTCCGCTTCGCGGGCAGCGCACTCACTCCCGCGGAAATCCTGACGGCGTGGGGGTTCCCAAAATGGGAAACCCCATTGGCCGGCTGCCAGGACGGAGGACTCTGCTGCCAGGAGGGACGCGCTGCACCAGACAACGGGTGCAGCGGGACGGGGAATCCCACCCCACATGCAGACTGCTTGCTGCATGTTTTGGTTTCGCCCTTTCAAAAAAAAAGACTCTCTCTTATTGCCGGTGGTGGCACCACAGACCCCAGAACATAAAGGAATGATGGATAAGGAAAGATAGACCAGTCTTACTGAGAGTTACATAAGGGACAATTTTCATCTAAAACCTTAAAAATGGGAAGGTTTGGGTGGCTATGTACTCTGGAAACCACCAAAAACTTCTACAATTGCAAGAGGAGCCAGTAAAAATCAAATAGCAACTAACGTGAAAGCAATTAATAATACCTTTAGGCAGCACAGCTGCTTATGTTGCGTGTGTGTGTGTAGGAGGGGTGGCATGGGAGGTGGCTTGGAAGGCGTGGTTAGGTCAGTCTTCCTGCTGTTGAACACATGTTCAACTGTGGGAGGTTAAGAGAACGCTTTCGATGGATCGTGAACTCCAAGATTGCACAGCTGGCAGTATTACACATTGATTGATGTCATAACCTGTGTACCTTATGTTCTGAAAACAGATGTTCACTACATGCACACTCATGAATTCACCAAAGTGCATCTGGCACAGCCAGCCCTCGAGGTGTGTCCGTGCTTTGTCAATGTGTGACGAATGCGAGAAATTTTCATATTTTAAAGTTTGCATTTGGCATTTTTGCTGTGATTACAAAGGGAGAGAATCAGTGATTTTTCCGGGGACTTTGTAACCTTTTGTAACACTACACATGAAGGATTGCAAGTGGAATAGTTAATGGGAGGGTCCAGGTTTGGGAGTTGCTTCTCGAACAACAAGCCGGCCAGACAGGATTCAGTTTGCTCTTGAAGGACTCTCTCTCCATAAGGCTTTGTACCAATATAAGCAAGTGGAAAACATTATTGACTTTATCCATGAGTGGTATTCAAGAGATGTTGGTCTGCTTAATTGGAATACATGTGTATCTATACAGAGGCAGGGTTAGAAAACAAGTAAAATGTTTGAACCATTAAATGTAAGCGATTTCTTTGTTCCAAATGTATTTAATTTGATGTTTAAATTAAAATTTGTTTCAACCATTAAAGCTGTCTGCTGGTCAGTGTTATCACTCCTGTGGCAGAGTGACATTTCCTCACAAATGTCGGGTCGGAGAATCGCCGGGGGCTGGCGTGAATCCCGCCCCGCCGGTTGCCGAAGTCTCCGGCACCGGAGATTCTCCAGCCCAGATGGGCCGAAGTCCCGCCACTAAAATGCCTGTCCTGCCGGCGTAAAGTAAACCACCTACCTTACCGGCGGGACAAGGCGGCGCGGGTGGGCTCCGGGGTCCTGGGGGGCTGAGGGGCGATCTGGCCCCGGGGGGTGCCCCCACGGTGGCCTGGCCCGCGATCGGGGCCCACCGATCCGCGGACGGGCCTGTGCCGTGGGGGCACTCTTTCCCTTCCGCCTCTGCCACGGTCTCCACCATGGCGGAGGCAGAAGAGACTCCCTCCACTGTGCATGCGTGGGAAGCTGTCAGCGGCCGCTGACGCTCCCACGCATGCGCCGCCCGGAGATGTCATTTCCGCGCCAGCTGGCGGGGCATCAAAGGCCTTTTCCGCCAGCTGGCGGGGCGGAAATTCGTCCGGCGCCGACCTAGCCCCTCAAGGTTGGGGCTCGGCCCCCAAAGATGCGGAGCATTCCACACCTTTGGGGCGGCGCGATGCCTGTCTGATTTGCGCCGTTTTGGGCGCCAGTCGGCGGACATCGCGCCGTTTCCGGAGAATTTCGCCCCTGATAACAGAATTTCTCCGGAATCCCATAAC
Source organism: Scyliorhinus torazame (assembly GCF_047496885.1). Classification (NCBI taxonomy): domain Eukaryota; kingdom Metazoa; phylum Chordata; class Chondrichthyes; order Carcharhiniformes; family Scyliorhinidae; genus Scyliorhinus; species Scyliorhinus torazame. Next base: position 44,538,186 of record NC_092721.1, read on the forward strand.
AGGTCAGGATTGTGGCCCAGAATTCCATAACAGATTGGGATTGTGGTCCCGATTCCCATAACAGATTGGGGTTCTGGCCCAGAATTCCATAACAGATTGGGATTGTGGTCAAGAATCCCATAACAGATTGGGGTTGTGGCCCAGAATTCCATAACAGATTGGGATTGTCGCCCAGAATCCCATTACGGATTGGGATTCTGGCCCAGAATTCCATAACAGATTGGGATTGAAGCACAGAATTCCATAACAGATTGTGGTTCTGCTCTGGAATCCCATAACAGATTGGAGTGATGGCCCAGAATTCCATAACAGATTGGGGTTCTGGTCCATAACAGATTGGGATTCTAGCCCAGACCTATAACAGATTGAGGTTCTGGTCCTTAACAGATTGGGATTCTAGCCCAGACCTATAACAGATTGTGATTCTAGCCTGGACCCATAACAGATTGTGATTCTAGCCCGGACCCTTAACAGATTGTGATTCTAGCCTGGACCCATAACAGATTGAGGTTCTGGTCCATAACAGATTGGGATTCTAGCCCAGACCTATAACAGATTGTGATTCTAGCCTGGACCCATAACAGATTGAGGTTCTGGTCCATAACAGATTGTGATTCTAGCCCGGACCCATAACAGATTGAGGTTCTGGTCCATAACAGATCGTGATTCTAGCCCGGACACATAATAGATTGAGGTTCTGGTCCAGAATCCATAACAGATTGGGGTTGTGGTCCGGAATCCCATAACCGAACCACATATGAATCAGATATATGACAAGATCAGGGCCCGAGGCATGTAAATCCCACCTGCCATGATCCAGAGGTTGTCTGCTCTTCTGCTTCACAGGGAGGTGGTGGCTGCTCCCGGAATAAGAGCCACTGGAGGCCCAGGATCGCGGAGCAGCCCAGGCTAGAGGTTAGAAATGGCAGGGGGTATTTCGCAGGATGGAGGTTGTGGGGTGAGTGTGTGTTTGTGTGGGTGGGGGTAGGGGGAATAGACAGCAAGGGAATGGTGGTCGCTCTCAGTGACAGATCCCTTGATCAATCACACAGTGCCTTTGAAGGAGAAACCCCGCCCCCTGGGAGAGGACAAGCAGGCCACACAGTTTTATTGTGTTCCCCATGTGGTTCACCAGCAACTGGATTAGTATTGGTGGAAATGGCATGTGCCTTTAAGTGGTCATTAATTGTGGCAGGGTGGGAAGGCTAACCACAGACCTTCCTGCCCCTGGAGTTAACCCGGATGGAAGCAAGAAAGTACTGGAGTGCACTGTTTTGCCAACGGCCTACTCAATTAAATTCCCATCCCAACTGCAAATGCATCACTCAAGCGGGCAGAAGCTTCCATCCACTGAGTTAAGGCTGAGGATGGATGATGCGTTATGTAAATTAATCCATGGCGAAACGAACAGTGGAAAGAGTGTACAAAATTTGCCCATCCATGTTTCCTGCCCTATAACAATTATTGAAGGAGATTTAAAAGAACTAAGTACATTTTTCTGTCGCCACATTGTTATTCTAATGTTAACTTTATGTATCTTTCATGTACTCCATGTGCATTTAATGGCCCGTAACTACCTCTCTGGTTAGTGACTTAAGTCGCTAATCTGCCGCACATGCGTGGCGTGATGACCCAGATGTGCAGGCGTGTGGGCGAAGCTTTCAAACTCACGGATGTTTCTTTTCTCTGCTTGAAGCCCTGCGCTGCGTTGGAGGTGCTGAATGAACAATGCAGGGACAGTGCTAACTTGGACGACTTAACCAGATGTTAGGTGAGCTTTTACACCTTTTAATTTGCGTATTTATTTTTTGGTCTAGCTGAGGCAGGAGGCATCAGGAGACATTTTTTGGGGAGGTTAAATGTTTCAAATTATTCATGTTTCGCATTTATAAATATGTTTAAAATGCAAATAAAGTGAAAGGAAGGTTTAAATTTTTTTAAACTTTGGTTTGTCATGAGGATGTTAATTCCATTCAAGGAACTATGATGGATAGAATGTGGTGATTATCGGTAATGGGTACAATTGTCCACTTAAGATACTCCGTGTTGCTGGCCATGGGTTCCATGGGACCTTGTGTGGCTGATGAGCCTGATCTGGGAGCCGCATCTTCAATCACTCACTGGGCAGGAGTTTCTAAAAGGTGGGATCAGTCCTTGGGCGCAAAGTCACAGCTTTCCTTTCTCAGGCTCCTTTTCCACGCCTCCTGTTGCCATGAAGAAATGTGACCCTCCCATCAAGAGTTTCCTCCAAGTAGGTCTCCCCTAAGCAAAGGTTTCCCATGCATTGACATCTATGTTCCATTTCCAGGGGTATGCCTTCAATGAGTCTTTGAAGAGCTTCCTTTGTACTCCTCTTGTTCGGGATGCTTCCTTGAGCTGGGTGAATAAGATTTGATTTGGCAGTCAACACTCTGACATCCAAAGCATATGGGCGGCCCAGCGGAGTTAGTTCCGGATGATCATGACCACGATACTGGTGCTATTGACTCCTTCAGGGACACTAATGTTTGCATGCATGTCCTCCCAGCTGATTCAGAGCTAAAGTATGTTTGGATTTTGCAAAGTATTTTAAGTGCATTGTTCAAGAGTCTCCACGATGTAATGTTCATCCTTACAAACCTCAGTGTTTACTTCAAATGCATTAACAAAGTTTAACGCCTTAGTTGACAAATGCAAGCCTCCTGTAAGTTCATGTGAACTATCTCTCTGACAGGTATTGCAGCAAATCAATTACCCACCTCGAAGCATTTCCTGCCAAAGGACATCCCAAAATGATATCAGAGGAGATGTGTGCCAGGACACTGCGCTTCAGCAGCTGCTGCTTTCAGACATTGAGCTTGTAGCATTAACGATTGATATGCCAAAACCCTCACCATCCCCCACCTCTTCACAAACAGACAGAACCGTTGTGTTTATGCCGTGAAATACATTTTATTGACCGTTGTGTTCAAGTGAGAAAATATATTTTATTGCAAGAGATTTGTAAAAGTTGAGATTATTTAATGTCATTGCTCAGCTGATAAAGTTAAATGTTAAGTTAAATGTTAACTGATTTCAACGTTTTGTATTTATAAAATTATTTTTGTTAATAAGAACATGAGAACATAAGAACTCGGAGCAGGAGTAGACCACCTGGCCCTTCGAGTCTGCTCCGCCATTCAATGAGATCATGGCTGATCTTTTGTGGACTCAGCTCCACTTTCCCACCCGAACACCAGAACCCTTTATTCCTTTATTCTTCAAAAAACTATCTATCTTTATCTTAAATACATTTAATGAAGGAGCCTCAACTGCTTCACTGGGCAGGGAATTCCATAGATTCACAACCCTTTGGGTGAAGAAGTTCCTCCTAAACTCAGTCCTAAATCTACTTCCCCTTATTTTGAGGCTATGCCCCCTAGTTCTGCTTTCACCCACCAGTGGAAACAACCTCCCCACATCTATCCTATCTATTCCCTTCATAATTTTATATGTTTCTATAAGATCCCCCCCGCATCCTTCTAAATCCCAACGAGTACCGTCCCAGTCTACTCAACCTCTCCTCGTAATCCAACCCCCTCAACTCTGGGATGAACCGAGTGAATATCCTCTGCACACCCTCCAGCGCCATCCTTTCTCAGGTAAGGAGGCCAAAATTGAATACATTACTCCAGGTGTGGCCTCACTAACTCCTTATACAGTTACAGCATAACCTCCCTAGTCTTAAACTCCATCCCTCGAGCAATGAAGGACAAATATCCATTTGCTTTCTTAATCACCTGTTGTACCTCTAAACCAACTTTTGGCTACTCATTTATGCATTATAATGTTTTATATAAAACCGATGGTTGATCTATAATGTAAGATATTTGTTTAGTTTCTGCATTTTACTTGTCATTCTTATAGACCTCCGATCGTGGACAATTATTTCAAATTAGCATCACAGAAATACATTTATTTTGAATATAACGTACTCAGAAGGAGCAGAAGATTTTTTCTCTGATGTATTTTAAACATAGAAGGTAAATGCCCCGGGACGAAAGAACTTGAAAAATATACCTCTTTCCAGACGTAAGATGACACTATACCATTAAAATGACAGAACCTTTGTATTTGTCTGTCAGGATATTCAGAATAAGGATTCAGGTCGAAAGATGTGCTCAATAGAAACCATCAACCACTTTGGTGAAAAGAAAGTGGAAACAAATGATGATGTGATAGGGAGCATCTGCTGGTAGAGCATCATGTAAAATATCAATTTTCATTGACTCTCTTTGTGTATCACCATCTGTCCACAGGACAGCAGAATGGAGGTTTCTTAGTGCTGTGCTGGAAATGTGTCCAGAGTGTGAATGATCACTTTGATGGTCTGACACTGAGACCGCTGATCCAGAAAGTAAGGCAGCAACTGTGTGGAACAAGAGGTGGAACAAATGGAGGTTCCAGACTCTCGTAGACCTGGAGAGATGTGAGGAAGCAAAATATCTGAGCTCAAAAAAGCATCTTGGGCAAGGTGAAGTTTTGAATGTCCAACATCTGTCAGAGGTAAGCATGCAAAAACATACCTGCCAATCGATTGTATTGAACAATCACAACTATTAATAGAGTGGCTCATTCAGCGCGGGTGTGACAGAGGCTGAACTGAAAGCAAAACTTATAGAATCATAGAACACCGACAATGCAGAAGGAGGCCATTTGGCCCATCAAGGCTACACCAATCCTTGCATTGCAAAATTGACTTTATCTATCATCCCACTCCTCCATCCGATCCCCATCATCCAACCTAACCTTTGGACACTGAGGAGCAATTTTAGCATGGCCAATCCACCACACCTGCACATCTTTTGACCGTGGGAGGAAGCCAGAGCACCTGGAGGAAACCACGCAGATACTGGAAGAGTCTGTAGATTCTGCACCGACAGTCACCCAAGGGCAGATTCGAACACGGATCCCTGGCACTGTGAGGCAACAGTGCTAACCACTGCGCCAGCATGCATGGCCACACTGCAACATGTGAGAAAAATAATAATTAAGTATATGGGCCCAAAATAGTTTGAAAGGATATTCATAAATGAACAGACCACATGATAGATGTTTGATGAATTTCACACAGGCCGACCAATCAGATGGGAAGCTGTATGTTATGTTGCTGCATGTAAACTCTGAAAAAGACCTGCAGGGCAAGATGACATAAAATAGAACAGAGCAAACCAGAGGTGGGGGAAGTGCCACACTACAAACTCTTACCTGCACATTAAACTATACTCATCTGACACCTAACCCACTCACAGATTAACTACTCTCATGCTCTATCAGTATCTTCAGTACGCCTAGGCAGCTCCTGCTCCTACTACCTATTCCATCCCTTACATACTTCTAAGATTGCTCCCTCTAGTGGCTGTCTGTATACATGCCTTAACCCTTACATTACCTCCATGTATGATAATACCACAGCGGGAACCAGGCGTGATGGCTGCGACTGTTGCCAGCACCGTCATAGTCGGGTGGGAGCCATGCTGCTGGCCAGAGGGGCTTCCGCGAAGGCTGGAGGGACTGGTGGGGGGTGGCCAGGGGGTCGTGAGGGCCTGTCCAGGGGGGCACTATCTGGCAGGCCGGCTTAGCGCAAGGCCGGCGCCATGTTGTACGGGACGACTGCTGCAGGGATTCGCAGTATGCATGCGTGGCCACGGATCCAGTAATTCTCCGGCCGTTTATTTTGTGGAGGCTGGGCATTTTACGTGGTGCGGATGCTAGTCCCTCAATGGTCGCAGTACCGGGTGAGGGGGCAGCACCGACTTTTTCCACGTAAAATGCCACAGATCCTCTGCACCTAGCCTCAGAATCGGAGAATCTGGCCTAACGTGTTAACGCTGGAGCAGAATTCATGGACGTTCATGACAGCAAAACTGGTGCCGAATCTGGAAAGATTCAGCAACTGTGGAGTGGCTAGCACTGGTGCAACATGGAACACAATCGATTCCAATGAAAAACGGTGCAGGATTCACCGGTTTCATGATTGACACTCGGGAGGCTGACAAGCTGCAGCCGCATATACACATTACATTCCCCACACACATTCATCCCAGCCAACAAGATGGCATTGATTTTTTGATTTTGCTGGAGCGCGCCCATACAGCTGATGGATTGGCTGTCAGCCTTGGCAGAAGGCAACTGGCCAGCGGCACAGCAGTCAGCAAACTATGGCGATGTTGGACACTTTCTGTGCCCCCTCTCTCTCCCTCAGCAGCCACAACGCCGATTTCAAGATTTTTAAAAGCACAAATAAACCACGCCATCGGGAACTCGGCTCATCGGAGGCAGAGAATCACGGAGGTCCGGTAGAATACCAGGTCAGGCCCGCTAATGATATGTACATGCATTCCGGACCGCATTGACACCGCTGTCGAGGTGACAGAGAATTGCGATTTGGCGTCAGGTTGGCATCCGCCGCGATTCTGGCGTCGGAATCTATTCTCCACCCAATCACGTTTACCGATTTCAGCGTTAGCCAACGGAAAATTGCGCCCAAAGTGCTCCTGCCAGTGGAGAATCGGGTCTGATCTCACCTAGTATTGTGAGCGGAGCCCTGGTGTGAGTCTCTCCCCTGGACCATACAAATATATGCACGGTGAAGAGCTCGCCGGATTCCGTCGGAATCGCAGTATTGGGCCGCCATTTGGAGCATCCTCCTCTCCCCAGCTGCCCTCATCAGTCACCTCCATCAGACTCCCCCATCAGGCCCCAGTCAGAGGCCTACATCAGAGACTTCAATCAATCGCCTCTGCCCGAAAGCTGAAGAGCAGTCCAGGCAGTGTAGTGAAAAAATACTGCATTTTCACTTCCCCTTCCCTCACATCTGCTGCCGCAGATGAAAGTGTTCAAAGCAGCAGCTGTTACAAGTGACAGAGGATTCCTCGAATGACAAGTACACTTGAAAGGGCCTCAAATCCCCTGACAGCCTTTGAAACGCAAAAGTCCCATTCAATTTCACGCAGAAACTACATTAAGCTAGCCAGTGATTGACAGTTTTATTACTCCAGAGAAAGGTGCTTGGTAGATTGCTTATCTATCTTTCCTTTCACGTTTGAATACATCTCCATTGCCCTGCTTTGATGTTAACCACAATGTTTACAAACACTCTTGGTATGATTGACAGCACCTGACCACATCAAAGGAAATAAGTGCTTTCACTTCCTCTTATTCACAGGGCGTTGGGTCACTCTCATGCGCGCATGCTGTCGGGTGGTGACCCGTTCCCATGGCGGGGGAAGGAGGGGGAGAGGATGCGCCAACTTGTCAGTGGAAAGTGATGAATCAGGCTTTCAGCCTGTTAATTATATTAAAATTACGGATTTGCACCCTCCTGCCAGTGAGGAGTAGGTAGGGGCTGAGGCCAAGGTGAGTTATCAGAGCATTGCAAGGGCACCGAACCCATTTTTTAGGAGACGATGCATTCTCCGCCTGATCGGGAATCCAGATTGCGGCACCAAGCAATGGAGAATCCACCCCATTGTTTCCTGGAAGGAAATCATGCTTCCTGTCTCTCGCTGTAATCCTGTTCAACAAAGGAGACTGTTTGTTGTGTGAAAAAAATCATCTGCAGGCATCACCGGTGACCATGCAAGTTGGAGTGAGAGAATCTTCTGACATGAATTCACAGGTCCCATTGTTGAACAGATTCCTGTCCCTATATTCATGGCTGTCATAAGGATCATGGGGAAACCATTGTCAGTCTCCCTGTGGGTCTCGTAGAGTACAAGCTTCCTAGGTAGAGGGCGGAGGCCACCCACCTGGAGCTCGTTAGACTTACACATAAAAGCCGGCCCAAGCAGGGCCTGGAGTTGTTAATTGTCTCAACAGTGACTGGATTGTGGAGAATTACTGCCGTGGGAAGAGTATTGTACATAGTTTAAAATAAATTCTTGTTCCACTATCGCTGGCTTTCTCAGTTACTAAACTGGCAACGAGGACAAAGAAGACTCCGGACTTGCTTGTGGAACCACCCAGTCACCCTGGGCGATTACTATCCCAGGACATGTGGATATAAAGTTCAGAATGCCGCTTTTCGATAAGCTCGAAACCTTCGATTCCGGCCTGGAAAACTTGAACCAGTACGCTGAATACATGAGGTACTTCTTCCAGGCTGACAGGATTTGGCGGAAGACCATCAGAAAATCATTCTCCTGACCACTTGCAGAGCCCCGACTTTTGGAATTATCAAGAATCTCATTTACCCGGCTGCACCAGACCTCAAATCATTTCACGAGCTGGTTGCGTTAGTAGCTGATCATTGCAATTCTGAACCTTCTGTTGTCATGCAGCGGTATAGGTTTAACACAATGGTGCGGTGTCCGGGTCACTGACTTTTTGGCCAACCTTTGATGACTGGCAGAGCATTGCGAGTTCGGGCTTTCTCTCACTGAAATGTTGAGGGTCAGGCTGGTCTGTGGGATAAACAAGATGGCCATTAGTTTTGGCGGTGCCCACCTTAAATTTAAAATGGGTCATTGAGCAATCACTGTCCCATGAGTATGCAATGAAAGAAATGTAAGAGCTGCAGTGGTCCATGGACTATGGCGCCCATAGTTTGGCCTGCTCCCTGTTTTGAACTCCCATTGCATCATGGGGCAATCCTTGACAGACCAGGTCACCTTACAAAAGGCAACCCCAGAGGCAATTCAGCACCCGAGCCAAGCACTTGAGAACCACCACAGACCTGCAATATACCTCCCCCGATGATGAAGGGGAGGGCTGGCCACATTGTCGAATATGTGGTCGGAGGACGCATGATGGTCAGGTTCAACGCAGAGAACACCGTCCAGGGCAACCATCGAGATCACCGCGAGCCAGAGCCATTCACGTGGCTCCCGCAGATGTCGAAGATTGTCTGATGCAATTGAACTGCGTCAAGGCCCCAAAGGTAATTCCAATCTGGACCATATTACAAGTAGATGGTCATCCTGTAGTGATGGGAATGGACACTGGTGCTGCTGTCTTTATCGTGGACAGTCAGACATTTCGGCAACTTCGCGCAGGGATCATTCTGTTTAAATTACGTGACACTAAAGTGAGGTTGGCAATCTATGCTAGCGAGTCATTGAGCATCGTGGGGACCACCATAACTGTGGTAACACACAAACAACTATCGATGCGACTTGGTTGTGGTCCGGGCCCCAAGCTGGTAGTAATCCCCAGGGCTGGCACTGATCCCCAGGGCTGGCACTGATCCTCAGGGCTGGCACTGATCCCCAGGGCTGGCACTGATCCCCAGGGTTGGCAGTGATGCCCAGAGGTGGCAGTGATCCCAGGGCTGGTAGTGATCCCAAGGGCTGGCACTGATCCCCAGAGCTGGCACTGATCCCCAGAGCTGACATTGATCCCCAGAGCTTGCACTGATCCCCAGAGCTGGCACTGATCCCCAGAGCTGGCATTGATCCCCAGAGCTGACATTGATCCCCAGAGCTTGCGCTGATCCCCAGAGCTGGCACTGATCCCCAGAGCTGGCACTGATCCCCAGAGCTGGCAGTGAACTCCAGAGCTGGCGCTGATCCCCAGAGCTGACACTGATCCCCAGAGCTGGCACTGATCCCCAGAGCTGGAAGTGAACTCCAGAGCTGACACTGATCTCCAGAGCTGGCACTGACCCCCAGAGCTGGCAGTGAACTCCAGAGCTGGCACTGATCCCCAGAGCTGACACTGATCCCCAGAGCTGGCACTGATCCCCAGGGCTGGTACTGATCCCCAGAGTTGGCACTGATCCCCACAATTGGCATTGCTCACCAAAATGAGCAGCATGGACAGCTAAAAAAGAAATATTTTTAAAATATGTGCAATACTGCAATACCTTTGGCCTGGTCCATGTTTTTACTCCAAAGCCAGAGGACACAAATCGACATTTAAATTCCTCATGAAATGCTCCATTACTGACACTGGCTGAGAATTTTATAATGTCTCTCTTATGGTATTTACTTCAGAGTAACATATTAATGCAGAAATAATAAAGGTTATAGTTTTTTTGCGACTTTGCACCCTTCACTTATATCGCTTCTCATTGTTTCAGCCTCTCTTGAAGCACACTCGTGAACCAGGATCAAGGTTTAATCCTCTCTCTGGGGCCCTGTGAGCGAGACGCTAGCCCTGCCAGGTGACGTGATCGACGGGCTCCAAAAAACAATTTAAAAATAAATGAAAATTAAAATAAAAGGAAATAAGGTTCTGCATTCCCAGGACTTTCGAGCCAATTGCCACAGCACAGCTGTTCCCATCAAATATTCCATGTCGAGCACTCATTAATTATTCCACGCAAGCTTCCTCCTGCACAGTAGGAGCTGGCAAGTTGTGAGTTGAGATCTCCTGCAATGGTACAAGGACATAAATAGTGGCATCGTGAAAGTGTTAAATTCTTTTACTTCCCCCTCCTCACCCACCTCCCCCCACTTCCTTCCTTTGACAAATCATGAAATTAGAGTTTTAACACAATACTTCGATCTATTAGGATCATAATATTTGAAAATGGAAACACAATTTAATAGATTTTAAATTGTTATTATACTCCTGTAATATTAATAAGCGAATGCTGAAAGGCAGAAAATTGGAAAGCCATCATTGTCTCCGGGATATATCTTAATCACAAGGGAAAGCTTAGTTGCAAAAATTGATTGTTTCTTCTAACAATCCCAGTCCAAGGAACAAGTGACTGACGGAATAATCTGTACTGTTGCATAAGAATTGGCAAACGGGGGAAATGAGTGCAATTGTACCGACATAAAGGAGCAATAAATCAGAAAGCTGTGAACAATTGAACAAAGGCATTTTGCATTGTAAGAATGCCAGGTCTTTCATTTAGTTACTCACATTATGTACAAAGAAAATGCTAAGATCCAAAATATGCTGGTGCGAATCCCTTAAAAAGCAACCTCATGATGTTGTGTAAGATGGATGTACATTAAATCGTGTAAAATATGTGAGCAATATTGTCTGGAAATTCTTCACAGTAAATTGTAACAGAAATGATGGGAAATTAAATTGTCAGGTCTCCCACAGATTTCCATTGCCAAATTCAATTTATTTTCCCCAACCTCTCCCTCTTGGGGTCATTGCTGGCTGCCCCTTTGTCATTTACTGCATGTAACTGCCAGCGTGGGTAACAAATCCTGGGCTCATCTTCCATGTGGAGGCAGCAGCACAGTGGTCACCCAAAAGCCCAGCTAATACTCTGAGGACATGGATTCAAATTTAAATTCATTCAATAAATTTGTAAGTGAAAGCTAGACTCAGTAATGGTGTCATTACTGTAACAATATGTATGTTGCAAAGAAGGCAACGGGTTAACAGTTTGATGTTAATACTTCTCACCACCAAATGGAGATAAGGAACAGTAATATAAATATCATGTGACTCTGGGATTCTGGGAGAAGGTGTTTAGGCACGAGAGAGATTAGTTGCATATTTGCGAGATCTACAGTTAGAGATATCGTATAGTTTAATTTAATAACCTTTTACCTGGGAACCTGTTCGAATCTTATTTAAGTTGTGTAAATTAATCAGCTTTGTTCATTTACTGAGTTTAATGTTCTTTGTTTAACTCTACGTACTCAAGACACACTGATAGACACAGCAGAGCACATCACAATTACTGCTGCTGTAAAAACCCATCTGGTTCACTGGTATCCTTCTGGGAAGGAAATCGGCCATCCAAACCTGGTCTGGCCAACGTGTGACTTCAGACCCACAACAATGCTGTTGACTCTTAAATGCCCTCTGAAATAGCCAAACAAATCATTCAGTTCAAGGGCAACTAGGGATGGATAACAAATGCTGGCTGAGGTACCCTCAACAACGACGCTTAGAGTGTAAATGGTAAAGAAGGCTTTATTAGACTAAGAACTATGCTAGAGCTGAGACATGTGCTGACTGCTGCACAGCCCATGAGGCAGCCCTTTAAGTATGGCTCACAGATGGGCGGAGTCAGAGGCGGAGTCCCCAGGGTTCCAAGCCCGGTCTTAAAGGGGACATCACCTTACATGATGATAAGGCAGTAAGCGTTCATCACACTGGCCTTGCCAGCAACACCAACATCCCATGAATTGCCTTCCACCCTTAGTTGTGTGCTCTGTCTCAAGGAAAAACAGTTGAGGTTTCATATAAATAAAATATATTGAATAAACATTTTGAAATTAAGATCAATGAATAATCTGAATTCAAAACGTGTCTCCTATGACCAGATAATTGTCCAATTATTCTTCATCGGTATTTTTGAATGTACATGAAGTGAGTCGAGGTAGGCTTTCCTCATTGGCACTAAAAGGAAATCCCCCCCCCCGCCGCCCCCCCGCGCGCCCCCGCCCCCCCCCCCCCCCCCAGAGAAGTATCACCCTAAACAGCGGGCAGAACACAGTTGACATCATGATTGCTCTTTGTAACACCCAAAAGACATGAATGACAATCTGGAAGGTGAAAGAGCTGAGGAAATGGTTGACAAGATAATGATAATCAGTCATTCTCCGCAACAATGATCTTCCCCAAATGTGCAAGACACAAAGCGTGTTCTCAGAACAATCTCTGTGTCAAATTGTATAGCCGCAAAGTACATATTATAATGAAACTCAGACCCCATCATCATAGAGTCTGACACGCAAGGCCAGCCCAGGTGTCCAATTCAGAAAAGAGGACTCAAAGATTCAGCTGCTGAAATTCCATGAATGGCCTTCTGGTAACTCTTTTGTAAGCTAGCACCTGTAGGGATGACCTTAGGTTGACTCAGGATTATAACATTTAAAGTAGAGGATTCAACAAAGCGTACATTATTGGATCCCTCGTCAGACCAGGGACGTAACCCTGTTGGGAGATGTCAACAGGTAGTAACACAGATCAATTCAAGGGGCAGAGTGAACAGCAGCCTGTATGGAACAGTTGATGAGGAGGGCAGCTCCACACAGCTAAAATGTTGCCATGAGCACCATGCCCGTGAGAAAACAGTATCCCATGGTAATCAGTGGTTCTCAGATGACTCAGGAGCTGGAGGAGACAGCAGAAGGTTACTAGTTTCAAGCGCTTGCTGAGAATGAAGCTAAGAGAAGCCCAAGAGAATTATCAGCCAGTGAATCTGAAGTGAACCAAAGCCATTGGCTCTGTGAAGCTGGCAGTGAGGGCAAATGTAAATCCATGAGCAGGGGGTTCTGCTTGGAGTTGACAGAGAGTTGGAATAGTGCCAGTATTTAGATGCTAGGGTATGAGCTCATTGGGATTTAGTTTCAGGAGAACAGACTGAACAACTGGGAGGTGAGTCGTCATTGGGAAACTGAGTTGGAGGAGCTTTTGAGGGAAATCAGAGGTTAGATCAATGAAAGAGTGGAGCTAAAATCCCTTGTTGGGTGGGGGGGGGGGTGGGAATGGAGTATTAAAGAATATTTGTGACTCACTATCATCAGGGTGGATGGCTGCAAAAATTGGAGGGCCTGTCTTGGTTGCATCTGCCATTTAGAATACAAAGAGAACAAAGGAAATTACAGCACAGGAACAGGCCCTTCGGCCCTCCCAGCCTGCGCCGATCCAGATCCTTTATCTAAACCTGTCACCTATTTTCCAAGGATCGATTTCCCTCTGTTCCCCGCCCGTTCATATATCTGTCTAGGTGCATCTTAAATGATGCTATTGTGCCCGCCTCTACCACCTCCGCTGGCAAAGCGTTCCAGGCACCCACCACCCTCTGCGTAAAAAACTTTCCACGCACATCTCCCTTAAACTTTCCCCCTCTCACCTTGAAATCGTGACCCCTTGTAATTGACACCCCCACTCTTGGAAAAAGCTTGTTGCTATCCACCCTGTCCTTACCTCTCATAATGGTGTAGACCTCAATCAGGTTCCCCCCTCAACCTCTGTCTTTCCAACGAAAACAATCCTAATCTACTCAATCTTTCTTCATCGCTAGCACCCTCCATACCAGACAACATCCTGGTGAACCTCCTCTGCACCCTCTCTAAAGCATCCACATCCTTCTGGTAATGTGTCGACCAGAACTGCACGCAGTGTTTCAAATGTGGCCTAACCAAAGTCGTATACAACTGTAACATGACCTGCCGACTCTTGTACTCAATACCCCGTCCGATGAAGGCAAGCATGCTGTATGCCTTCTTGACCACTCTATCGACCTGCGTTGCCACCTTCAGGGTACAATGGACCTGAACTCCCAGATATCTCTGTGCATCAATTTTCCCAAGGACTCTTCCATTGACCTCTTGAATTGGATCTTCCAAAATGCATCACCTTGCATTTGCCTGGATTGAACTCCATCTGCCATTTCTCTGCCCAACTCTCCAATCTATTTATATTTTGCTGTAATCTCCTCACTATCTGCAACTCCACCAATCTTAGTATCATCTGCAAACTTGCTAATCAAACCATTTATACTTTCGTCCAGATCATTTATGTATATCACAAACAACAGTGGTCCAAGCACGGATCCCTGTGGAACACCACTAGTCAACTTGCTCCATTTTGAGACACTCCCTTCCACCACTACGTTCTGTCTCCTGTTGCCCAGCCAGTTCTTTATCCATCTAGCTAGTACACCCTGAACCCCATGCGACTTCACTTTTTCCATCAACCTGCCATGGGAAACTTTATCAAACGCCTGACTGAAGTCCATGTATATGACATCTACAGCCCTTCCCTCATCAATTAACGTTGTCACTTCCTCAAAGAATTCTATTCAGTTTGTAAGACATGACCTTCCCTGCACAAAACCATGCTGCCTATCACTGATAAGTCTATTTTCTTCCAAATGTGAATAGACCCTATCCCTCAGTATCTTCTACAACAGTTTGCCTACCACTGACGTCAAGCTCACAGGTCTATAATTCACTGGATTATCCCTGCTACCCTTCTGAAACAAAGGGACAACATTAGCAATTCTCCAGTTCTCCGGGGCCTCACCTGTGCTCAAGGATGCAGCAAAGATATCTGTTAAGGCCCCAACTATTTCTTCCCTCGCTTCCCTCAGTAACCTGAGATAGATCCCGTCCGGACCTGGGGACTTGTCCACCTTAATGCCTTTTAGAATACCCAAACCTTCCCCCTTCCTTATGCCGACTTAACCTCGAGTATTTAAACATCCATCCTTAGCCTCAACATCTGTCACGTCCCTCTCCTTGGTGAATACCGATGCAAAGTACTCATTAAGAATCTCACCCATTTCCTCTGACTCCACGCATAAATTCCCTCTTTTGTCTTTGAGTGGGCCAATCCTTTCTCTAGTTACCCTCTTGCTCCTTATATATGAATAAAAGGCTTTGGGCTTTTCCTTAACCCTGTTAGCCAAAGATATTTCATGACCCCTTTAACCCTCTTTATTGCGCGTTTGAGATTTGTCCTTCTTTCCCGATACAGTTTGTAATGTGCACAACCAAAGTTTGCCTGTTAATTCATGGTTTTCTTCATGTTAATTGTGGATGTTAGAGAAGAAGACAGATAGTGTTGACTGTTTGCTTCACTGACTTTTGTACAGTAACAGTTCTTCTGTTTATCTAAACCTGTGGAATCCTGTGTCTTTGTCCATGAATGACAACATGGCATTTCAAATTCCATCTACCTTAACAAAAAAAGTTACTGGTCCTTAACTGGACTCTTAACAAAAATTACGTGTCTCTTCCGGGATGGTAACAAAATTGGGATCCGGTCTGGGATTATCAGAAGAGTATAAGGGTACAATAAGACAGAAAAGAAAGATACTAAGAGCTCAACAGCACAGAAAGTCAAAAGGAGTACATAAAGCACAGGGGTGAAATTAAAAAGGAAATTAGGAGAGCAAAGAAGGGGCATGAAAAATATTGGTAAATAAAATCAAGTAACCCTCAAAAAGCGTTTGTGATCCAAAACCAAAGGTTTTTACTGTTAAACAAGCAAGCCTGCACATTTCTACAACTCATCAATAAAGTAGTTCAATTGGGAACAAAAAGAAGTTGATCGAGCCCAAGAAATAATTTCCAGAACTATTCAGAGGTCTTGCGAAGACTGAAAAAAGTGCTATGAAGCGGCAATAACAGAATCGTGTGGAAATCTTGAGACAACCAGGCAGAAGGTGCCCCATGAACTGCAGATGAAGTAACCATAAATGAATTTCTGAGAACAGCTTGCATCAAGCACAAAACCAATAGACAAACACGCCAGAGGAAAAGAAGGAACAGCAGACGCATTGTCACACATTCCTGTTGAAAATCCGAAAAGGAGATCATGAGCTAGATTCTCTGTTCCTGAGACTAAGTGTTGACGCCGGGGCAGGAGTCATGGGGGCGGGATTCTCTACCCCCACGCCGAAGTGGCCGCGCCATCGTGAACACAGTCGAGGTTCACGACGGCGCGGAACGGACCCGGTCCCGACCGATTCAGGCCCTGACAATGGGCCAGTATCGGGGCCGCGTCATCTACCCGCGCCAGGCCTTGTCGCCCGCGTAAAAGCGGCGCCGAATAAATGACGCAGCCGGCGCCGCATAACGGACGTCTTCTGCGCATGCCAACCTGCGTATGCGTGGTTGCCGTCCTGTCCAAATCCGCCCCACAAGAAGATGGGGGACGGATCTTGCGGGGCCGCGGAAGGAAGGAGGTGCTCCTTCAGAGAGGACGGCCCGACGATCGGTGGGCACCGATCGCGGGCCACCCCACATTGCAGGTGAAGCCCGGTGCAGGATCCCCCCTCGCCCCCCCCCACAGGCCACCCCCCAGTGTTCACGCACCGCCCACGACTGCAGCGACCAGGTGTGGACGCCGCCGGGGGGAAACCGCCATTTTGGCCTGGCCGCTCGGCCCATCCGGGCCTCAGAATCACGGGGGTGCCGGAGAATCGCCATTTTGGGTTTCTCCGGCCTGCGGCCCGCAAAACTTGACCGGCCCGTTCCCGCCGCTTGGGAGAATCGCGGGAGGGCGTCGGACCGGCGTCCCCGGAAATTTCGGCGGCCCAGGCGATTCTCCCAACCGGCGTGGGAGTGGAGAATCGCGCCCACGGACTTACACGACAGCAAAACTGATGCCGAACCTGGGCCAATTCAGTGACTGTGGAGGGGCTAGCACCGATGCCATGTGAAACACAATCGATTCCAATTAAAAATGATGCGGGATTCGTCAGGTCCATGATTGACACTTGGGAGGCAGACAAGCTGCAGCCACATATTCACATTGCAATCCTCACATACACCATCCCAACCAACAAAGTGGCACTGGTGGCGCTGGAGCGCGCCCATCCCACTGATGGGTCGGCTGGGGCCAGAGGGTACCAAGGGGAGTGCCCTAGGGGACAACAATATGACCCATGGCTCTAAGTTTACAGTGGGCAGTCAGCGACGTGCACAGCGGCATGGCTGCCTTTCCGGCTGCTGCAATGGAGTTCCGTGCCCGACCACCCCGACCCCACAGCCCACCTTCTGGCCACCCCCTGCTACTCCTTCCGGCCCCGGCAGAAGCCCCCGGCCAGCGGTACAACTGTCAGCAAACTATGCCGATGTTGGATACTTTCCGTGTCCCCCCTCTCTCCCTCAGCAGCCATGACGTCGATTTCACTGATTAAAAACCCGTCTAGCTCAGCCTTGAACATGCTAAATGATTCAAACTCGACAGCCCTCTGTGATAAAGAACTCCACAGATTCACCGCCCTCTGAGGGAAAAATATTTCTCATCTCTAATTTAAATGTGTAATCCCTTATTGCCCTCTAGACCTAGACTCTTCCACAAGACGAAACAATCTGCTCTTCTTCTTCTAAACTCAAATGTGTACAGGCCCAGTCTACCCAAGCTCTCCTCACAAGAAAGCCCCCCCCCCGTACCCAGGATCAATATCGTGAACCTTCTCTGCACTGCCTCCAATGCACATATCCTTCCTCAGATAAGGGAACCAAAACTTGTCACAGTATTCTAGGTGTGGTGCAACTCGTGCCTTGTATAGTTTTAGCAACACTTTTCTATTTTTATACTCTATTCTCTTTGAAATAAAGGCCAACAATCCATTTGCCTTCCCTATTACCTGCTTAACTTACATGCTAACTTTTTGTGATTTATGTACGAGGATCCCCAAATCTCTCTGTGCTGCAGGTTTCTGCAGCCTTTCTCCATTTAAATAATATTCAGCTCCTTTATTCTTCCGACCAAAGTGCAGAACTTTGCATTTTTCTGCATTATATTCCATCTGCCAAGTTTTTGCCCACTCATTTAACCTGTCTATATCTCTCTGTAGACTCTTTGTGGCACTTGCCTTCCCATCTACTTTTGTCTCATCTGCAAACCTAGCAATCGTCCTCATCCAGGTCATTAATTTGTACTGTGAATAATTGTGACCCCAGCACTGACCCCTGTGTCACAACACCAGCTCCAGGTTGCCATCCTGAAAATGCCCCCTTATCCTAATTCTCTCTTTCCTAATTCGTTAGCCAAACCCATATCCATACAGGATAGAGAAGCAGAATAATTTAAATAATGTATTTCATAGAGTCAGAGATTTGGGGGGGGGGGGGGGGGTGGAGATGTAGTATAAAGTGTTTTGCACAAGAGGGTGAGTTAATTTAAACCGCACTGATTTTCTCTCTCAGCAGTTATTCAGAAACAAAAGGGTTTTTTGATTTGCTACTCATGTAAGCAGTTGCGTATTTGCCAACTCTTTGGTTTTGGTGTGGTCCAATTTCTATTAATAACCCCACAGCAAACTCAAAATAGGATCAACTAAAAGGTGGAAATTCCACCCCACCACCCATAATCCCATGGAGATGGCCCTCCAATGAGGTATTTTTTTCCACAGAGGTCAGCAGACTGAAAACCGATGCTCATTTATTACTTTTCCAGCGGTGTTTACTTTGCATGATGATGTAGGCATGCAGAGATGAATCAGTCATTTAGATGATGGCATAACAGTGTAGATGGAGCCAGGTATTTGAGTAGGTTTCCTCTCCTCTGATGCTCATGGTTGGATGTACAATGACAGACTGAACTTCCTGTTCCACAATAGTACTGGTTTCACAAACTCAAGGTTCACCTCACATGACTTCCACTTATACAGAATGCCTTTGAAAATGGGCGTGCACGTTTCATTTGGGCCCCCGGGATGGTTAAATATCTCAGCCATTAAAAATTGAAAGGAAGTTTGTGGGGAACTTTCTCCGAGCAGATGAATAGACTCTGGTTGGCCAACCTGAGTTATAAAATGCAGATAATGTTTCAATAACTCTCTTTGAATTTGTCTGCAGAGTCCATAATGTATCGTGATCGGGTCTTCAGAGATAACAAGTTTTAAATTTCTTCGTAAGTGTCAAATTGCTCCCTTTGTTCCGGGGTCATAGATAGACACAGTCCACCTATTTTCCAGTTTTTAATTTTACAAGCATGCATGTGGATATTAACACATATTTTGTAAATGTAATTATACAGGGTGAGGTTTTTGTCCCTTCACAAAAGTGTTGATGCTAAATATGTGCAAAGTTAGGATGTGCAATAAAAATTTAAGTTTACCTACAGCCTTGCGTTCAGGAGTATCTGTTAATCCAAACCACAGACAACCTCATATAAGGCCCACACCAGAATAATAAAATAACCAGGGGGCATAGATTTAAAGAATGGATAAGAAGAGAGTTAAAGAGTATCTTTTTCCCGAAAAGGTGTTGATGTTCTGGAAGTCTTTCTTGAACGGGTGGTTGGAACAGAAACCCACATTTAACAAACACTTATATATGCACTTGAGGTGTTGTAACCTTCAGAGCTACAGAACACAGGCTACAATGTGGGATAGGCTGGATGAAGCTTTCAGCTGGTTTGGACACAAGAGGCTGTGCTATAATCATCCTGTATCAGAATAGCTGCCTATATCTAATGTGCTTCCTGGGACTGCCATGGGGAAGGTGGCAATATCCTTGGAAAGCCATGTCAATACCCCCATGGTGCCCCCAGGAAGGAGAAGGTCTTGCATCTCCATTCTCTCCCTCAATTCCAGCTCCAATAGTTATCTCCTGAAGGCTCCAATCTCACCCAATGCTTTCAATGGTACATCTGATTGATTGTTTGGAATACCTCTGCCCATTCAAACGCACTCGCAGCACTATCAATCTTTAACATTGCAGTTTTTTACTCCCTCTCAGCTGCAAGTAGTGAGATGAGTGCCTCGCCTGTATGTGCGATGATCCCTTACTTGGAAAACTGGGGAGCAAGCAAGCCTCATCCAATTACCACTTCTGTGAGGAGAATCCCAATCAACATTCAATCTGCAGCCTA
Organism: Scyliorhinus torazame; assembly: GCF_047496885.1. Taxonomy (NCBI): domain Eukaryota; kingdom Metazoa; phylum Chordata; class Chondrichthyes; order Carcharhiniformes; family Scyliorhinidae; genus Scyliorhinus; species Scyliorhinus torazame. Next base: position 44,558,406 of record NC_092721.1, read on the forward strand.
AGCAATTATTTGTATAGTATATGAACATCTCTGATTTTGTACTCACTCTCCCTATTTTTAAACCTTTGGATGCCACATGATTAATTTCCAACTTTATAAAATTGACGAATGTGATATAAAATAGTTACTTTAGAGATATTAGTTAATGTAATGTAGAAATAAGCCACTTTGATTCTGGCAAGTAGAGACAAAGGATTTTAGACCGCATGGAAAAAAGCAGGAAGAGGTGTGTCTATGAGAGTGATGCTGAATTGATAGGGGCCGGAGAAAGGGATTGGAAGTGAGCGAATCAGAATAGATCAAACAAGTCAGGAGGGACATAGGATGACCTATGGGTGTCGAGTATGTGAAACTTGATGCCATTTGAATGTATCAGTACTGATCGCTTTGTCTGGGACACTCACTTAGTTCCCGGGGCTGCAGAGAGCAACATGTTATCTGTATCACTGTGGACTAGGTAGCTTGCAAGCCGAATAAAATAACTAATGTTATACCTGCAAATCCATCTCGACTTTTATTGAGGCCAGACTGACGGATAAAGAAATTTGGGATTCAACATTTGGTGCCGAAAACCGGGATTTCTCAGGGCGATCCTGGTCCAACTGCGAAATCAGAATTAGACTGATTATGAACACGAGGATGGGGAACGAGGGCCCTCAATGTAGAACTGGAAAATGACCGCGCATTGATTGTTCCCCTCTTCTTATCGTCTGATTAGTCTGGTCACTCGCGGTTGGCACAGAAAGACCGCCTCGACGAAATCACAGGTCAGTCTGGGGATTAGCATTTTAATTGATGGGATTTCATTTGTGAGTTAATTCGGCTGGGGTAGGCTATATTGTTGATGGGACATTTAAAACTATAAATGGTTCAACTTCATTTGTGAGTTAATTCGGCTGGGGTAGGCTATATTGTTGATGGGACATTTAAAACTATAAATGGTTCAACTTCATTTGTGAGTTAATTCGGTTGGGTTAGGTTATGGGAGGTCGATGCGACATTTGAAATTGAAAATGGTTCACCTCCATGTGTGTGTGTGTTAAAAATATAGTTGATTAAGCTAAAATTTTCTCCTTGGACTGTAGTGGCGAAAAACGCAGTTACGAGGACTAGTTGAGATTATGGGGAATTCCTTGGATAGCACAAATGATCCAGGCATGCCACTGCAAATATTATGCGATAAGTATCCGGACAAAGCGAAGGATTTTAGAAAATTGTCAGCACAGTTAAGAACTAAAATGGGAGATGAATGGCCACTAGGGGGCACCAAAGACCTAGAAATGGTTAAGAAAATCCAGGGACAAATTTGGAGAAAAAATCAAAGTATGAAAGCTAAAGAATTAATTGGATTATGGAGGCAATATTGTCAAGAGGAAAGAGATAAGATTATGTTGTCTAGCTGGCAGGACAATGCCCTTAAAATGGGGATTCCAATTAGTGAACAGGGTAACCTAAAAACATTACAGATCTTGAAAAAGGAATGTGCATTTAAAAAAAGAGCAAGTAGAGACAGGAAAGACGCGGGTCAAACAAGAGATGAGCTACGTAGTTCAATGGCTGGCCTTGAATTGACAGAAAAAGAAAAATTCAATAATTTGTAAAAGTCAGTAAAAGTTCCGTCTGCACCCATAGCATGGTCTGCGCTCATTCCAGAACCACCAGAGTACAATAATATATACCCAGTCATTGCTCCCCAGATTCCAAATATGCCAGAAACTCAAGCCCTTTTGGATGATAGTGTGGGTGATAGTGTGGGTCCTGATTTACCAACTTCACGACCAGAAGAGCAAAAGGAACTCTGTCCCACAAGCCCAGTTAGCTCTAGGATAAGATCTCGGACAGCGAGAGAGGGGCTTGACCCTCACCAGAAACAATTAAGCATATCACCTAAGCCTCTCCAAACTAAGGAGAAACCACAAGATTCGGGAACAAAGGAAGCTGAAATAACTTCTTTTGAAGAGAAAGAACTCCCCCTAGTGACAGGGAGAGACGTTGAAGTCTTGGAACAACCAGGGGAAATAGCTAGAGTGCCCCCTGGTGACATTCAGAGACAGTTACCGATTAGGAAGATGCGAAACCCCGACACAGTGACTGCGGGAGCGAACCCCACGATAGACGTTTACTTCCCATGGACCCCCAGTGAGATGATGGCTATTATGGCTACAATCCCAGATAGAAAAAAATCTCCTGCTGCCTTCGTGGATTCCTTGAGAACTACCATCTCAATTTATCAAGCTGATTCAAGGGACCTCTGGGCCCTAGTCCAGCAGATTTTAACCCCAGCAGAGTACCGCAATTATCTTAACCACCTGAATTATGCTAGTCATGCCGCACTTCAGCAGGCCTATGCGTTAGACGACGATAGAAGGACACAGATCCTGAATGCGTTGAATAGCACATTTCAAAGGCCCATAAATCTTTCTGTTATCTTAGACCTAAAACCTAAGAAGATTGAAGAGCCAGAGGAATTTCTGGAGCGTTTTAATGAAATCTACCGTGGGCAATCAGGCGACTTGCTGTATCAAAATGGTCAGAATTCCCCTCAATATTGTGCTATGTTAATGCATTGCCTACCAACTTCTGTGGTTACTGCTGTGAAATGTAATAACATGAATTGGACAGAGAACGACCCTTCCCAGATGGCAAGGGCAGTCAGATTTTATTGGAAGGAGGGTGTAGGCCAAGAAGGAGGCTCAGTTACAAAGGTTAAGACTGAGTATGTAATGAAAAAGGATGATTGGCGATCCCAACAAGCGGCAGAAATGGTAGTTTACCAGCAGGAGCCCCAATATAGTGACTTTGGGTGGGTGGATCAGCGAAGAGGAGGATACCAAACCCACCCAAAGGGACCCTCACCCCCTTTTTATGGCCCACCGAACGAATCAACAGCTCTACAACCGCAGCCCCCTCTGAGGGGCCATTGGTCTACTGGAAGAAGAGGACGGGGCAGAAATAGAGGGAGCAATGCATGTTTTAATTGCGGCCGTGTAGATCACTGGCAACAGGAATGCCCCTTTAAAAGACAGGCAGTAGAAGGAGATTATCCGACCCAAAGGAGAGGGTACCCACCAAGGGGAGGACAGACGAGATACACTGACTTCTCCCAGGAAAACCCTTTCCCAACACAGGATTGACTAGCTAATTTAGCCATAAGGACTCTCCAATCGACAGGGAACCTATTATCTCTCTGCAGATAGGAGATCAACATCACTCATTTGTAATCGACACCGGGGCAGCCATGTCTTCTGTGCAATCAGCACTTAAATTACCATTATCCGACCACACGCAGCAATTGTCAGGGTTCCAAGGACAGGTGTGTGAGTATCCTATTTCTGAACCTGTGACAGTCACTTACGAGAATAAGTCTGCAGAGCATCAGTTTGTAGTGACTACTGGATTGGACTGTAACTTGTTGGCCCGAGATTTACTGTGTATCTTCCAGCTACAGCTAGAATGCGGAGATGAGGGGGTAACGGTTACATCATGGAGGATGAGACAACAGTGCTATATTTCTATCACCCCCCCAGTGGTGGACGTTAGACGTTGAACAGTCACTGCATCACGTTACCCTGGCCTATGACAACTGGACGAAACAGGGAGTTGGAGGACAAATACCGGCCATTACTTGAGACCGAATGGCCAGTCAAGGTTACAGCCACAGTCACGGGAAAAGAAGGTTCAGCCGATTTTGTTACAATATCACCACATTTATGGCCACAGTCAGCTTCGGTAAGCCCTCATATTACACGTCAGGTCCATGACCAGTACCATGCCAGGGATATGGGGCGAATGGTCAGGAGGGCAGTGGATCATTCGGATCCAACAGACTACGCACTTCAAGTCATGCCGGACGGCACTACCATAAAATGTTTTGAGGTCCCTGAAACGATTAACACTCGACTGCAGCATCACAGGGGACATGATGTGTTGGAATATGTCAATCCACAGGTCTGGGCGGAATACCCATCACAAGTGGGAAAGACAAATGTTACACCTATTAAGGTGATGATTAAAGATCATGTAAAGCTACCTTCCATTCGACAATACCCCCTGAAATCTCAAGCTGCTCCATCAATAGATAAATTAATTCAAGAGCTGTTGAAACAGGGTATTTTGGTCCCTTGCCAATCAGAATGTAACACCCCCATACTTGCTGTGCCGAAACCAGCCAAACCAGACCAGTACCGATTAGTACAGGATTTACGTTCAATTAATGCCATCGCACAGCCGTTACATGCTCTCGTCCCTAACCCTGCCCACATACTGGCTCAAATTCCAGCTCAAGCCCGGGTCTTCGCCGTAATTGACCTTCAGCACGCCTTCTTTGCCCTCCCACTTGCGACTGAAAGTCAATATTTGTTTGCCTTCACTTACAATGGACAGCAGTATACCTGGACCCGACTGCCACAGGGGTTCGTCAATTCACCTACACTCTTCTCCAGATGTCTGCAGACCCAACTCCAGGCCTTGACATTGGAGCATGGTTCCACTCTAGTGCAGTATGTAGATGACATATTGGTGGCAAGTCCTGACGAGCCCAGTAATAGGGATGATGTGATCCAATTATTGAACCACCTATCCTCGTTGGGTTATGTTGTTTCACAAGCAAAGGTCTTGGTGGCTCAGAGAAAAGTTAAGTTCTTAGGAGTTTTACTTACAGCCACAGAAAGAAGTCTCGAACCCAGTAGGATTGAACCAATATGCCAATTCCCCGCCCCTACAATAGCCAAGGAGGTTTGTCATTGGCTGGGTATGATGAATTATTGTCGGCAGTGGATACCAAACATCGCTGTCTATACAAAGCTGCTGACGCCTTACACTAGTAAAGAGGGAAACTTTATTCTCACCACCGAGGCACTCGAGGCCTTCCGTTGCCTGAAGCAGGCCTTGCTACAAGCACCGGCCCTCGGTAGGCCCCTATACGACCGACCATTCCAGATATACTGTACTGTTCTGGAAGGATGTTCAACAGCGGTACTCACCCAGCAACATGGGGACAAGCACCGGCCCGTAGCATATTACTCTTCCAAACTCGACCCAGTGGCGTTGGGCCACCCTGTTTGCACCCAGATCTTGGCAGCGATATACAATAGTTTGCAGGCTGCTGCCAACATCACTCTCCAACATGATATTACGGTGTATAGCTCCCACTCGGTAATCGCACTATTGGGGCAACTGCAGACTCAGCATCTTACCGCAGCTCGTCAGAATAGGTATGAGATATACCTTTTGAACAATCCACGTCTGACATTTAAATACTGTACCACTATCAATCCAGCCTGTTTTCTTAGCGGTCCCCCTGTCAATGAGGACGCGCCTGGTCACGACTGTTTAGCCTTGATTCAGGAAACTACAACAATAAGGGACGATCTGAGTGATATTCCGTTAGAACAACCTGACATGATTATGTATGTTGATGGCAGTGCATTAGTAAGCCCCACTGACCGGAGACTGTCCGGTTATGCAATCATAGATCAGGATGGTCTGATTCTAGAAGCGGCAGCTTTCCAGACCCCTTACTCAGCACAACAAGCCAAACTTTTTGCCCTCACCCGTGCATGTATACTTGGGGGAGATCGCCGGGTAAATATCTACACTGACTCCCGATATGCTTTCGGGGTAGTTCATGACTTCGGACAACTCTGGAAGAATAGGGGATTCCTTACCTCGGCAGGCACAGAAATATCCAACCGGGGTTTAGTTAATGACCTACTGCAGGCCCTCCTTATGCCCGCGCAGATTTCCGTTATTAAATGCGCTGCCCACACGAATGGTACAACCCCAGTTGACGTTGGTAATGAACGAGCAGATTGTGCAGCGCGAACAGCCGCGCAAATTCAGCAAGTGATGGTGCCTAAGATGTTAAGTCAGACTAAACGATCTACTATAAATATGTCTGCTTCTGACAAGTCAATGCCAACCATCCAAGACGTCATAAGATTACAGGAGGACGCTCCTGAGAGTGATAAACAAATGTGGAAACGGTTAGTTTGTACATATGATTCTGTTTCCTCTTTATGGACCACGCTTGCACATCAGACTTGTATGTCTGATGTGCTGGCTTTATGGGTCATTGAATGTGTACACTTTGCAACTCATTGTGGGGCTCGAGGGACTAGTGATTTGTTGCTGGACACTTGGTGGCACCCTAAAATGCAGGGGTTGGCCCAAAGTATCAGTAATCGGTGTTTAATTTGTTAGCAATATAACACCGGAAAAGGTATCCCTTGTGGGATGGGGCAAACCCCGTTGCCCAGTGGTCCCTTTGTGACGCTCCAAATGGACTACATTGTGTTGGAAAGGTGTCAATGTTATAAATATGTTTTGGTCATTGTGGATGTGTTTAGCAGATGGGTCGAGGCGTATCCGACTATCGATAATAAAGCTGCTACTGTGGTTAAAGTCTTGATGAGGGAAATCATTCCCCGGTACGGTATACCAGCTCAGTTAAGTTCTGATAATGGGCCTCATTTTATTGGACAAATTAACAAGGAGTTTTGCTCCCAGTTGGGCATACGCCAGCAGTTACACTGTGCTTATAGACCGCAGGCAGCCAGGTTGGTTGAGAGACACAATCAGACCCTCAAAACTAAATTGGCTAAATTAAGAGCAGACACGGGACTGACATGGCTTAAGTTGCTCCCCGTTGCCCTCTTCCAGCTGCGGGTTACACCTGCGGGACCGGCCCGTCTCTCTCCCGCCGAGATTCTTTATGGCAGGCCTCTTAGAACTCCCTGGAGCCTGCAGGTTCCCAGACTGGTTCAGTTTCATCAGATGACTGAAGAGATGACCACCTCTTTTCTAGCCCTCACGCAAGTGCTCAAGGAACTCCATGGCCAGGTCCGCGCGGCTCACCAGCCATCGCCCCCAGTACCTAGCTCACTTTCAGTCCAGCCCGGTAGTTATGTCATGGTCAAAAATTGGACTAGGAAGGGGTCGGAGCCGCGATGGGACGGGCCCTTCCAAGTTCTCCTTACCACCCCCACAGCAGTTAAAGTGGAGGGGCGAAGTGCTTGGGTCCACCTACATCACTGTAAATTGAGTCCATCTCCACTACTGTAAAAGGTCGGATACTAACCTGCCTCCCTTCTCCAGTGCTATTTTACAGGTGTGGAGCATGATGGAGTGGCTACGCATCGTCTGTATGATATTTGGCCTCACTTCGCTTGGCGTGTTATTGGCGATGGACATGGAAAAGGGGAATATTATGTATCTGTGTAGCCCCAACCAATCTACAAGGATTCATCACCTATGCAAAGGTGATGTTCTTCGCTGCCCCCATATACGAGGACATGGTATCGACTCATGGAAGGTCATCAAAGTTTAGGAGAATGCAGGAGTCATGAAGCAGTTGCACCGGTCCCGGTGATGGGAAGGGAACATTATATGGACATTGCCTTGTTTTTGGAATACATGTAAATTTGATTTTGGATGTGTTAAGAGTGGTGCAATAAAGGTAAAATCAGGCTGTCAGAAGAGCGTAGGAAGAGGTTATGAGAAAGAGAAAGGGACTAGAGAGAGGACGGGGCGTATGAGAAGGGAAGTACAGCTAGAACGTAGGTTACCGGGAGATACACTTAAGTTAATTAAAGGCCAAACTGAGGAAAACCCGGGTAGTATGAATCTCTTCTACCAGATTTACCACCGCTTGTATGGCCAGGGGCGGGTTGTCTGCTACCCAAACCCCGCAGCGGTGTCTAGGTTATTTTCTGTTTCACCGCTTTGGGGCACTCCCCAAACGGTGGTTCATTGTCAGCATTCCGAGCCACTGCCCGATCAGGTCACTCTTCCTTACGATCCGGGTTCAGCACCACCGGCTATTTGCCTTCCCCTTCCTCGGGATAATTCCCATTCACAGTACGATAGGCTGCGACGGTGGAGGGCGTACATACCTAGCCACTTCACTCCCAATAGGGATTCCCGGTCGTACGAGAATTGCTTCAGCAGTGAAGGATATGGCTGTTTGCTGGTAGAGGTGGACACAAATATAACATGTCTGTTCCCCACCTGTACGGACAGGAGGTGCCATATCACCCAGGCGTCTGGCCAATGCGTTTGTTACAACACCACTTGCGTTCCATTGAACGCCGGCCTCCAGCTCCTTTGTGGCTGGGCGAGTGTCTCTCATATCACTGTTGGGACTAGGGCTTTCCGCATTGCTGGGCGGCCCGAATGGGCATTTCAAAGTTGGAAAAACTGGGCTACTGGGGGTTCCTTACGCAACCGATATGCTGATTGTAATGCTAGCCTGCACACGGAGCAAGGATACTACTTTTTATTTAATGGTACAGCGACCAACGTTTTGTCACCCCCATTTCCCCGCCGAATTGCTATAGGGACTCTAGTCCCTACCACAGTCCCCTGCCCTTCGGCGTGGAACTTGCATAATCAGTTAGCACGCCGGGCAGTCTTTGCTGAATTTTGCGAGAACTGGAAAAAACCTCAGGTTCTTGCACCCAACCGGGGCTACTCAGCCGGGTGGGGCATTCTGAGCGTATTGACACTGGGAGGTGTGGGGGGTTCCTTGGCTGTCAGTGATCGGAATTATTTTATTTGCGGCCTTACCATCTTGGGAAATGAAACCTTGGGAGCCCTCGGGGCAATAACCAAGGAGTTGTCTCAGCTACGGTTGTTTGCAATGCAGAACCGGTATGCTCTTGACTATCTTCTGGCCCGTGAGGGTGGGGTATGCGCCATAGTACAGGGCAAGTGTATCATGGGAGTTCAGGACTTGACCGCTAACATCACTAAATTTATGGATTGCATACGGGATCACTTGGACGGTATGCAGGATCCTGGCTCTTGGGGTAACTGGGGATTTGGAGGTTGGAAGGACTGGTTGATAAATATGGCCATGTATCTAGTGGTAGCTATCGGCTGCATCTTTGTGGGCCTGGCCATCCTTAAATGTGTGATGGGTAGAATGCGGGGTGCACTGGATCAGATCACCGCCCCAAAAAAATTTAACTGTTAAAATCCATGAGGATAAGACAGGAATTAGAAATGCAGCGACGGATCTTTTTAGATGAGGAACCGTAGCTATGGATTGGATAGTTCGGTTATCATGGAATGATAAAAGGAGGGAATGACGAATGTGATATAAAATAGTTACTTTCGAGATATTAACTGATTAACTTACTTACCTTGCAGGACAGCTGTTTAGTTCGGGAGTGAGAGCTGGGACCTTAGAATCAGCGCGGGAATTTGAAAAAGCGCGGGAGCTGCGAGGCAGAGGGGAACGTTTAAAAGGTCGCTGCCTGGGGTGAGGTAAGTACTGATTAACTTACTTACCTTGCAGGTCAGCTGTTTAGTTCGGGAGTGAGAGCTGGGACCTTATAATCAGTGCGGGAATTTGAAAAAGCGCGGGAGCTGCGAGGCAGAGGGGACCGTTTAAAAGGTCGCTGCCTGGGGTGAGGTAAGTACTGATTAACTTACTTACCTTGCAGGTCAGCTGTTTAGTTCGGGAGTGAGAGCTGGGACCTTAGAATCAGCGCGGGAATTTGAAAAAGCGCGGGAGCTGCGAGGCAGAGGGGACCGTTTAAAAGGTCGCTGCCTGGGGTGAGGTAAGTACTTATTAACTTACTTACCTTGCAGGTCAGCTGTTTAGTTCGGGAGTGAGAGCTGGGACCTTAGAATCAGCGCGGGAATTTGAAAAAGCGCAGGAGCTGCGAGGCAGAGGGGACCGTTTAAAAGGTCGCTGCCTGGGGTGAGGTAAGTACAGATTAACAACATACTTACCTTGCAGGCCAAGTCGATTTCAGCAGGAGCGGAGCAGGCTAGTCCATTTCAGCGGGGGCAGTGCGGAAGTGATTTCAGGGAGGTAAGGTGGGAAAAGGAAGTCGACCCGCGGACTTCTGGGAAGACCCTCACCAATAAATTCTGGTGGAGAGGAAACCCGAGACACTACACGTGTAGTGTCTCCCACCCGCCCTCCTCCTCTAACCTAAGAATAAAACCCATTGGTGTGAGGTAAGTACCATATTTTATTATTGTTATTAATATTTTTTTTTATATAAAACTTTTTAATTTAGTTGTTAGCCAGATCTTGGTAGAAAGTTAGAGGGATGGCAGGGAAGGGAGTGCAATGTTCCTCCTGCAGGATGTTTGAGGTGAGGGATGCCGTTAGTGTCCCTGCTGATTTTACCTGCAGGAAGTGCTGCCATCTCCAGCTCCTCCAAGACCGAGTTAGGGAACTGGAGCTGGAGTTGGAAGAACTTCGGATCATTCGGGAGGCAGAGGGGGTCATAGATAGCAGCTTCAGGGAATTAGTTACACCAAAGATTGGAGATAGATGGGTAACTGTAAGAGGGACTGGGAAAAAACAGTCAGTGCAGGGATCCCCTGCGGTCGTTCCCCTGAGAAACAAGTATACCGCTTTGGATACTTGTGGGGGGGGGGGGACTTATCAGGGGTAAGCCATGGGGTACGGGCCTCTGGCACGGAGTCTGGCCCTGTTGCTCAGAAGGGAAGGGGGGAGAGGAGCAGAGCATTAGTAATTGGGGACTCGATAGTCAGGGGCACAGATAGGAGATTTTGTGGGAGCGTGAGAGACTCACGTTTGGTATGTTGCCTCCCAGGTGCAAGGGTACGTGATGTCTCGGATCGTGTTTTCCGGGTCCTTAAGGGGGAGGGGGAGCAGCCCCAAGTCGTGGTCCACATTGGCACTAACGACATAGGTAGGAAAGGGGATAAGGATGTCAGGCAGGCTTTCAGGGAGCTAGGATGGAAGCTCAGAACTAGAACAAACAGGATTGTTATCTCTGGGTTGTTGCCCGTGCCACTTGATGGTGAGATGAGGAATAGGGAGAGAGAGCAATTAAACACGTGGCTACAGGGATGGTGCAGGCGGGAGGGATTCAGATTTCTGGATAACTGGGGCTCTTTCTGGGGAAGGTGGGACCTCTACAGACAGGATGGTCTACATCTGAACCTGAGGGGCACAAATATCCTGGGGGGGAGATTTGTTCGTGCTCTTTGGGGGGGTTTAAACTCATGCAGCAGGGGCATGGGAACCTGGATTGTAGTTTTAGGGTAAGGGAGAATGAGAGTATAGAGGTCAGGAGCTCAGATTTGACGTCGCAGGAGGGGGCCAGTGTTCAGGTAGGTGGTTTGAAGTGTGTCTACTTCAATGCCAGGAGTATACGAATTAAGGTAGGGGAACTGGCAGCATGGGTTGGTACCTGGGACTTCGATGTTGCGGCCATTTCGGAGACATGGATAGAGCAGGGACAGGAATGGATGTTGCAGGTTCCGGGGTTTAGGTGTTTTATTAAGCTCAGAGAAGGAGGCAAAAGAGGGGGAGGTGTGGCGCTGCTAGTCAAGAGCAGTATTACGGTGGCGGAGAGGATGCTAAATGGGGACTCATCTTCCGAGGTAGTATGGGCTGAGGTTAGAAACATGAAAGGAGAGGTCACACTGTTGGGAGTCTTCTATAGGCCTCCAAATAGTTCTCGGGATGTAGAGGAAAGGATGGCGAGGATGATCCTGGATAAGAGCGAAAGTAACAGGGTAGTTATTATGGGAGACTTTAACTTTCCAAATATTGACTGGAAAAGATATAGTTCGAGTACATTAGATGGGTCGTTTTTTGTACAGTGTGTGCAGGAGGGTTTCCTGACACAGTTTGTTGACAGGCCAACAAGAGGCGAGGCCACATTGGATTTGGTTTTGGGTAATGAACCAGGCCAGGTGATGGATTTGGAGGTAGGTGAGCACTTTGGGGACAGTGACCACAATTCGGTGACGTTTACGTTAAGGATGGAAAGGGATAAGTATACACCGCAGGGCAAGAGTTATAGCTGGGGGAAGGGAAATTATGATGCCATTAGACGTGACTTGGGGGGGATAAGGTGGAGAAGTAGGCTGCAAGTGTTGGACACACTGGATAAGTGGAGCTTGTTCAAGGATCAGCTACTGCGTGTTCTTGATAAGTATGTACCGGTCAGGCAGGGAGGAAGGTGCCGAGCGAGGGAACCGTGGTTTACCAAAGAAGTGGAATCTCTTGTTAAGAGGAAGAAGGAGGCCTATGTGAAGATGAGGTGTGAAGTTTCATTTGGGGCGATGGATAGTTACAAGGTAGCGAGGAAGGATCTAAAGAGAGAGCTAAGACGAGCAAGGAGGGGACATGAGAAGTATTTGGCAGGAAGGATCAAGGAAAACCCAAAAGCTTTCTATAGGTCTGTCAGGAATAAGCGAATGACTAGGGAAAGAGTAGGACCAGTGAAGGACAGGGATGGGAAGTTGTGTGTAGAGTCTGAAGAGATAGGCGAGATACTAAATGAATATTTTTCGTCAGTATTCACTCAGGAAAAAGATAATGTTGTGGAGGAGAACCCTGAGCTCCAGGTAAATAGATTAGATGGCATTGAGGTACGTAGGGAAGAGGTGTTGGCAATTCTGGACAGGCTGAAAATAGATAAGTCCCCGGGACCTGATGGGATTTATCCTAGGATTCTCTGGGAGGCCAGGGAAGAGATTGCTGGACTGTTGGCTTTGATTTTTATGTCATCATTGGCTACAGGAATAGTGCCAGAGGACTGGAGGATAGCAAATGTGGTCCCTTTGTTCAAAAAGGGGAGCAGAGACAACCCCGGCAACTATAGACCGGTGAGCCTCACGTCTGTAGTGGGTAAAGTCTTGGAGGGGATTATAAGAGACAAGATTTATAATCATCTAGATAGGAATAATATGATCAGGGATAGTCAGCATGGCTTTGTGAAGGGTAGGTCATGCCTCACAAACCGTATCGAGTTCTTTGAGAAGGTGACTGAACAGGTAGATGAGGGTAGAGCAGTTGATGTGGTGTATATGGATTTCAGCAAAGCGTTTGATAAGGTTCCCCACGGTAGGCTATTGCAGAAAATACGGAGGCTGGGGATTGAGGGTGATTTAGAGATGTGGATCAGAAATTGGCTAGCTGAAAGAAGACAGAGGGTGGTGGTTGATGGGAAATGTTCAGAATGGAGTTCAGTCACAAGTGGAGTACCACAAGGATCTGTTCTGGGGCCGTTGCAGTTTGTCATTTTTATCAATGACCTAGAGGAAGGCGCAGAAGGGTAGGTGTGTAAATTTGCAGACGATACTAAAGTCGGCGGGGTTGTCGATAGTGTGGAAGGAAGTAGCAGGTTACAGAGGGATATAGATAAGCTGCAGAGCTGGGCTGAGAGGTGGCAAATGGAGTTTAATGTAGAGAAGTGTGAGGTGATTCACTTTGGAAGGAATAACAGGAATGTGGAATATTTGGCGAATGGAAAAGTTCTTGAAAGTGTGGATGAGCAGAGGGATCTAGGTGTCCATGTACATAGATCCCTGAAAGTTGCCACCCAGGTTGATAGGGTGGTGAAGAAGGCCTATGGAGTGTTGGCCTTTATTGGTAGAGGGATTGAGTTCCGGAGTCAGGAGGTCATGTTGCAGCTGTACAGAACTCTGGTACGGCCGCATTTGGAGTATTGCGTACAGTTCTGGTCACCGCATTATAGGAAGGACGTGGAGGCTTTGGAGCGGGTGCAGAGGAGATTTACCAGGATGTTGCCTGGTATGGAGGGAAAATCTTATGAGGAAAGTCTGATGGACTCGAGGTTGTTTTCGTTGGAGAGAAGAAGGTTAAGAGGAGACTTAATAGAGGCATACAAAATGATTAGGGGGCTGGATAGGGTGGACAGTGAGAGCCTTCTCCCGCGGATGGAAATGGCTGGCACGAGGGGACATAACTTTAAACTGAGGGGTAATAGATATAGGACAGAGGTCAGAGGTATGTTCGTTACGCAAAGAGTAGTGAGGCCGTGGAATGCCCTACCTGCTACAGTAGTGAACTCGCCAACATTGAGGGCATTTAAAAGTTTATTGGATAAACATATGGATGATAATGGTATAGTGTAGGCTAGATGGCTTTTCTTTCGGTGCAACATCGTGGGCCGAAGGGCCTGTACTGCGCTGTATTGTTCTATGTTCTATGTTCTATATTAGTTAATGTAATGTAGAAATAAGCCACTTTGATTCTGGCAATTAGAGACAAAGGATTTTAGACCACATGGAAAAAAGCAGGAAGAGGTGTGTCTATGAGAGTGATGCTGAATTGATAGGGGCCGGAGAAAGGGATTGGAAGTGAGCCAATCAGAATAGATCAAACAAGTCAGGAGGGACATAGGATGACCTATGGGTGTCGAGTATGTGAAACTTGATGCCATTTGAATGTATCAGTACTGATCTCTTTGGCTGGGACACTCACTTAGTTCCCGGGGCTGCAGAGAGCAACATGTTATCTGTATCACTGTGGACTAGGTAGCTTGCAAGCTGAATAAAATAACTAATGTTATACCTGCAAATCCATCTCGACTTTTATTGAGGCCAGACTGACGGATAAAGAAATTTGGGATTCAACAAAATCACCCTTCCACTTCGTGTATACCTTATTGAATTATTGGATTCAAGTTCTGTTTTCTATATTAAAAAGCTGTAAGATCTTTAATGAGATGCAGCTTTGCAAACAAAGTAAACATTTCTAGGTTTGAAGAGCAGTAAAGGGAAATTAAAAGCCACAAATTAGAAATCCAGAGTCATTAAGACGGAAACAAAGTCATTGCACTAAGTAGGAGAGTGAGGAGTTGAGAACCAGTATGGAAGATTTAGTAGCAGTGATTGGAGGGAAGAACTAAGCTGTAATTCTGGGTCACTTAAGCGATGACAGGGCACAAAGTGACACGATGGTGATTCTGGCAGTAAATAAGACATTGCCTCTCTCCATTTAAAAGTCAGACATCCAGGCAGCCTTCCTATTTTTATTCCTTTTTATCTCCCATCTTTTCATGGATGGTCAATGATTGAAAGCTTTTTAACACAACGGGTGTGAGGTGCTTTTTGATCGCCTGCATGAAGCAAGCACTGACTAACTGTTTCGTTTCTGGGCAAAGCAATTCCATTTAGCATGTTATCCACCTTTAACCTAGGAGCTTTTTTAAAATGGGTGACAGTGCAATTTGATTATCATCATTAAAAATAGTTCAATAAAAATATAAAATTGGCCATAGAATTCTGAAATGTGACTTATTGTAATCGTCAAAGAAAATACCCAATGATTCCAGGTGATACCGAAGATGCCCTTGAAAGATCATCAGAGTGATCAGAGATTAATATGCACAATAACTTGTATTTATATATTACTGTTAACATAATAAAACATCAGGGACGTCATTCTCCGACCCCCCAGAGGGTCGGAGAATGGCCGTTGGCCGCCGTGAATCACGCCCCCGCCGGTTGCCGAAGTCTCCAAAGGGAGAAAAGTCGGCGGGGCGTTAATGGCGCCGCTGCCGTCGGAGAATGTCACGGGTCTGCGCAAGGCAGCCGATTTTCGGCCTGCCGATATTCTCCCTTCCGGATGGGCCGAAGTCCTGTCGACGTGATGACCGTTCAAACCTCCTTTTCATCGGCGTGACCCTGTGCTCCAGTGTCACGCCGACCAGCGTGGAGGTGAGTGACGGCCTGGGGGGTTGGCTCTGGGCAGGCGATGGCGTGGCCGCAGTCTGAATGTGTGGGGAGAGGTGTTTCTCGGGATGTGTGTGTGTGTGTGTGCGGCGGGGGGGGGGGGGGGGGTTAGAGTGGGCTGGACTCCGGGGGAGTGCCGGGAGGGGGGTCCGTGCCGGGGAGGAGGTTGGGGGGGCCTGTGCCAGGGAGGGGGTTGGGGGGTCCGTGCCGGGGAGGAGGATGGGGGGTCCGTGCCGGGGAGGAGATTGGGGGGGGTCCGTGCCGGGGAGGGGGATGGGGGGTCCGTGCCGGGGAGGATGTTGGGGTCCGTGCCGGGGAGGAGGTTGGGGGGGGGGTCCGTGCCGGGGAGGAGGTTGGGGTCCGTGCCGGGGAGGAGGTTGGGGTCCGTGCCAGGGAGGAGGTTGGGGGGGTCCGTGCCGGGGAGGGGGATGGGGGGTCCGTGCCGGGGAGGAGGTTGGGGTCCGTGCCGGGGAGGAGGTTGGGGGTGTCCGTGCCGGGGAGGGGGATGGGGGGTCCGTGCCGGGGAGGGGGATGGGGGGTCCGTGCCGGGGAGGAGGTTAGGGTCCGTGCCGGGGAGGAGGTTGGGGGGGTCCGTGCCGGGGAGGGGGATGGGGGGTCCGTGCCGGGGAGGAGGTTGGGGTCCGTGCCAGGGAGGAGGATGGGGGGTCCGTGCCGGGGAGGAGGTTGGGGGGTTCCGTGCAGGGGAGGGGGATGTGGGGTCCGTGCCAGGGAGGAGGTTGGGGTCCGTGCCGGGAGGAGGCTGGGGGGTCCGTGCCGGGGAGGGGGATGGGGGGGTCCGTGCCGGGGAGGGGGATGGGGGGGTCCGTGCCGGGGAGGGGGAAGGGGGGTCCGTGCCGGGGAGGGGGATGCGAGGGCCAGGTGCCAGCCTCCAACAGTTGGACCCATGCGGTCCATGCCATCTGGCTGGGGGGAGGAGGGGATATGGGCAATGATGACATGTCGTCGTTCCCCTCCCCCCCACCAGGCCGTCATGTTTTCCGATCATCCAGCGATGTTGGCCGCCATGGCGGCAGCCGCTAATGTCTATGTTGCCCTGGATGAGGAGGAGGAGGAGGAGGAGGAGCGTGCCAGAGAGGTGGCACAGGCTGCCACAGAGGGACAGGCGGCAGCCGCCCAGGCTGGAGGGACACCTGACTGACAGGACGACGAGGGGGAGGAGGACGTCGCGGCCCCACGGCAACGGAGGCACCCGAGGGCGCCCCGTGTGTACCGGCCCCGGCAGTCATACCAGGACCTCACGGACCGGGAATGCAGGAGGAGACTCCGGGTGAGGCGGGAAACCGTGGCACACATCTGCCATCTGCTGGCACACCTGTCACCGCGTGGCACTGGCGGGGGACACCCTCTCCCCGTGTCTGTCAAGGTTACGGTGGCCCTGAACCTTTATGCAACGGGGTCATTCCAGGCACCGAGTGGGGACCTGTCCGGCATATCGCAGACATCGGTGCATCGGTGCATCCGGGCAGTGACAGATGCCCTATATGCCATGGCGCACCGCTCCATCCGCTTCCCTGTGGACCGGGCCAGCCAAGATGCCCGAGCCGTGGGCTTCTCTGCCGTGGCCGGGTTTCCCATGGTCCAAGGCGCGATTGATGGGATGCACGTCGCCGTGCGGCCATCTGCAGATAACAGGGCCGTGTTCACCAATAGGAAGGGAACCTATTCGATGAACGTACAGGTGGTCTGCGACCACCGCATGATGATCCTGCACGTCTGCGCCCGTTACCCAGGCAGTGTACACGACTCATACGTGTTGTCGCGGTCATCCATCCCCGGTATGTACGAGGGACGCCATCCCCGGCTGAGGGGCTGGTTGCTGGGCGACAGGGGCTACCCATTGCGATCGTGGCTGATGACGCCTATACGGAGGCCACGCAATGAGGCGGAGAACCGCTACAATGATGCCCATGTAGCAACAAGGGGAGTGATAGAGAGGTGCTTTGGCGTGCTGAAGATGCGTTTCAGGTGCCTGGACCTCTCTGGGGGCGCCCTCCAGTATCGGTCAGATAGGGTCAGCCGCATCATTTTGGTGTGCTGCGTCCTGCACAACATAGCCCAGCAGAGGGGCGATGTGCCGCAGGCAGAGGAGGGCAGAGTGGAGGAGCAGCAGGAAGAGGCGCAGTCCTCCCCAGATGAGGGGGATGGGGGTAATGGTCAGGGCAGACGGGATAGACACAGGCGGGTGGCTGTCCACCGTTACCGGCTGGCCCAGCGGGCACGGGACAGACTGATAGCCGCCCGCTTCACTGACTAGATGGGCGTGGGAATCGGGTAGTATGGCCACAGACCGCACACCATGGCAACAGCCGACCACCCACACCCCCCACCCATCCACCCACCCAGCACCCTCACCCCCCTCCCCAACCCCACCCACCCCACCCGCATGCACACCACCCCCCCCCATTGCCGATCCACCTGCGGCACAACGGGCCGGGCTCATACAGTTGCGGGTGGACGCGTGTCTATTGCAGGCCGTGGAGGATGATGACAACCCACCCTGCGGTGAGCTCCTGGCTCCACATCGTTGGACTATGTCTGACCCATGGCCACAGTACCACCATCCACCCGGACCATCCCTGCATGCGGCTGTGACACTGCAGCGAACGGTCCCGTCCTCTGCCCGTGGGGATGTTGATGGCTGCCCAGGGGGAACGGGGCAGACTCACCTGGGGCTGAGGTAAGACCACCCCTCTCACACACACTTGAGCTCAACGTACATGACACCCCCGCACACTTTGGACAGAGCACAAAGGCAGCTTCTGTAGGTATAACATTGACTTTAATATCCAAAGGAGTTCATGCACGTGCCCTAGCCCCTAAAACTCAACTGTGCCCTGCACCCGTGCCAACTTACTCAGTGTCTAATTGTTTGGCCTTATGGGCCCTTTGACTACGTCTACGTGGTTCCCCAGACGGTACAGCAGAACTGGAGGTGGACTCCTGTGATTCCTGCCCTCTGATACTGGATCCCTTTGGCGGCCGTTTCCTGGGGCGTCCTGGCCTAGATGGGCCTGGCTGCAGCCCGGGAGACTGGGATGGCGAGCTGCCAGCCTGTACTGCCCGTTGCCCACCCGATGCACCTGGGACGGAAGGGGGGGAGTCCGGTGTCGCGGTGTTCCCGGACCTCCCCTACAGGGGGACCCGGGACGGACCACACCACCTCCTCCTCCCTCGGGGTGCCCGATGGCCCCCAGGCCTCTACTTGGGTGGGGGATGCGAACGGACTGGCCATCCGACGCCCCCCCGGCATCTGGCGCTGCCAGTCCTGGAGGCCCGTGCTGGTATCGACAGGGGTCTGCAGGTTTGCAGCCATGGAGTCCAGGGGGTTGGCAAACCCTGTCTGTGACAGTGCGACGCCGGCTCGCACATGGCCACTGGTGCCGATGCCCTCAGCGATGGCCTGCAGAGACTGGGCCATGGCCTGCAGAGACTGGGCCATGGCCTGCTGAGACTGGGCTATGGTGTTGAGCGCCTCTGCCATCTGGCGCTGGCACTGGCTCATGGCCTCCTGTGAGAGGGCAGCCATGTCCTGGGCCACAGACGCCGCCTGCACAGAAAGCCCCAGGCCTCGCAAACCGTTCCCCATGTCTGACACCGTCGCACCCATTACCTCCACCGCGGACGCCACCCGTGCGGTGTCGGTCTGGGTGGCACGTATGACCGGCACCACTTCCAGCTCCTGGACGCGGGTGGACTCCTCCACCTGCGACTGCAGCCGCCGCAAGCCGGCCGTCACCCTCTTCGCTCGTCTCCGGGTCGGTGGTTGCATCGGATCTATGTGTGGGTGTGGTAACTCCAGGAACCCGGGATCCATCTGGGCGGCAGATGTTCGCTTGGGCTGGGCTGCCCTCCGACCGCCCGGCCCCTCTGCTGCTGCTACCTCCACCTGCTGTACCTAGGACGGCTGTGTTGTGCGCACCAGTGAGTGTACCAGACGCCTCATCACTAAAGTGCCCAACCGAGGCGAGTGTTTCTGCGATGGTGGAGGGTGTTGGTGACAGCAGTGGCGTTGTGTCATGCTCTTCGTCCCACTCTGAGTCCATGGCACTTTGGGGTGGGGTTTCGTCTCCACCCATCCACTCTGAGTCACTGTCCGGTATTTCGTCTTCCTGGGTAGTGCTGTCCCGAGTAGTGCTGTCCCGGGTAGTGCTGTCCTGGGCAGTGCTGTCCTGGGTAGTGGTGTCCTGGGTAGTGGTGTCCTGGGTAGTGGTGTCCTGGCTCGGATGTGACGGGGGCCTGCGGCTGCCCCCCTCGTCGCTGGATGGTCGCTCCCGCACGTGACGGGGGTGTTGTTTCCCTGTTGCTCCAGGTCTCTCCGTCTCCCGTGGTGTGCGAGGGGCTTCCTGCGGGCGTCGCATGCTGGAGGGTCCGGGTCTCTCTGTCTCCCGTGTCCTCCGAGGGGCATCCTGCGGGCGTCGCATGCTGGAGGGTCCGGGTCTCTCTGTCTCCCGTGGCCTCTGAGGGGCATCCTGCGGGCGTCGCATGCTGGAGGGTCCGGGTCTCTCTGTCTCCCGTGGCCTCCGAGGGGCATCCTGCGGGCGTCGCATGCTGGAGGGTCCGGGTCTCTCCGTCTCCCGTGGCTTCCAAGGGGCATCCTGCGGGCGGTCTGCATCTGCGGGGATGGGTGCCTGGACATTTGGTCCTGCGATACACAATGAAGCATGCATGGTTAGACACGCAGGCAGTGATCAGGTGAAATGGGGGAGGGGGATATAGGGGAGGGGGGATATGGGGACGGGCTGTCGGTGGCTCACTTGCTAATACGCCCCCGACCTCTGCATCAGCAACCTCCCGGTCCTCAGGTCCGCCAGCCAGTTCCAGGGCCCTTTCCTCGTGTTCGGTCAGTGGCCTCTCATCAGCGGGGCCTCCACCAGTCCTCACATGCTCCCTATTGTTGTGTGCGCGCTTCTCCTATGGGGGGGGGGGGTGGATGGGGGTGGTGGCAGGGGTAAAATGCAACACTGTTAGGCAGGTATATGAATGCACGCCATCGGTTGCGCGTGCATTGCAGAGGTTAAGGTTAGGGCTGGATTCACTTGGGGATATGGGGGATATGGGGGAGGGGGGATATCGGGGAGGGGGGATATGGGGGAGGGGGTGATATGGGGGATATGGGGGAGGGGAGATATGGGGGAGTGGGGGATATGGGGAGGGGGGATATTTGGGAGGGGGATATGGGGGAGGGGGATATGGGGAGGGGGGATATGGGGGAGGGGAGATATGGGGAAGGGGGATATGGGGGAGGGGGGATATGGGGGAGTGGGGATATGGGGAGTGGGGATATGGGGAGGGGGCGATATGGGGAGGGGGATATGGGGGAGGGGGGATATGGGGGAGGGGGGATATGGGGGAGGGGGGATATGGGAGGCTCACCCTGCCTGCTCTGACGAGGTCGTTCACCTTCTTGTGGCACTGGGTGCCTGTCCATGGTGTCAGGGCCGCAGCGGTGACGGCCTCTACCACTTCCCTCCACTGACGCCGGCTGTGGCGTGGGGCAACTCTGCGGCCGTGCCCGGGATACAGGGCGTCCTTCCTCTGCTCCACTGAGTCCAGGAGCGCCTCCACATCCCGTGGCTCGAACCTCGGGGCTGAGCGGCGGCCAGCCATCCAGTCGGGTGTTCCGGTCGGGTGTTCCGGTCGGGTGGGGGGGAGCAGCGCGGCCTTATGAGCCGCGAACCACGTGCGCAAGCCCGGATCCCGTTACGTCGCTGCTAGCCCATTTCGGGCCGGAGACTTTCGACCCATTTTTCCGACGTGACGCAAGTTGGATTTGCGCCGTTTTTTGCGCCGATCGGCGGACTTTGTAATGGAGAATTTCGCCCCAGATGTGGAAGGTGCTCAGGGAGCCCGGCGAACCATGTCCATATGTTTTGGTCGTGCCCGGCACTGGAGGGGTTCTGGAGAGGAGTGGCGGGAGCAATATCTCAGGTGGTGAAAGTCCGGGTCAAGCCAAGCTGGGGGCGAGCAATATTTTGAGTAGTGGTCGAACCGGGAGTGCAGGAGGCAAAAGAGGCCGGCATTCTGGCCTTTGCCTCCCTAGTAGCCCGGCGAAGGATCTTGCTAATGTGGAAGGAGGCGAAGCCCCCCAGCCTGGAGGCCTGGATAAATGATATGGCTGGGTTCATAAAGTTGGAGAGGATTAAGTTCGCCTTGAGAGGGTCTGCGCAGGGGTTCTACAGGCGGTGGCAACCGTTCCTAGACTATCTCGCGGAGCGTTAGAGGAAGGTCGGTCAGCAGCAGCAGCAACCTTGAGGGGGGGGTGGGGAGGGGACGTCCTGGGAGGGGGGGAGGGGGGGAAAAGGGGGGACTGCCTGGGAGGGTGGATGAGCGAGAGATAACATGAAGGGTTGGGGAAACTGGCATGTACAGATGAGGGCCAGTGTACAAACCTGTGTAAATATATCATTTTGCCATGTATATATCTTGCTCTGCGCGATTTCTCTTTTTTTTTGTTACGAGGTGGGGGGGTTATTGTTTGTAAGGGAGAAAAATTATGTTAAAAAACTTTAATAAATATATATTTTTTAAAACGTAATAAAACATCCTAAGGTGCTTCATGCTACAACGATATGGAGAGGGGCAGGTAGTATTGAGGAAGCAGAGGGGCTGCAGAAGAACTTGGACAGGCTAGGAGAGTGGACAGGCTAGGAGAGTGGGCAAAGAAGTGGCAGATGGAATACAATGTGGAAAGGTGTGAGGTTCTGCACTTTGATAGGAAGAATGGAGGCATAGACTATTTTCTAAATATCTTAGGAAGTCAAAAGCACAAAGGGACTTAGGAGTCTCAGTTCACGATTCTCTTCAGGTTAACGTGCAGGTTCAGTCGGTAATTAGGAAGGCAAATGCAATGTTAGCATTCATGTCAAGAGGGCTAGAATACAAGACCAGGGATGGTGGGTATTATCACGGAACACGCTGCCAGAGGATGTGGTAGAAGCAGGCACATTAGCAACATTTAAGAGGCATCTGGATGGGTACATGATTTGGGAGGAAATATCGGGATATGGACCGAGTAAGGGCAAAAGTTTTTTTTTTTGTTAGGGCATCATGATTGGCACAGGCTTGGAGGGCAGATGGACCTGTTCCTGTGCTGCACTTTTCTTTGTTCTTTGTACATCTGAGGCTGTATAAGGCTCTGGTCAGATCCCATTTGGAGCATTTTGGGCAGTTTTGGGCCACCTATTTAAAGAATGATGTGCTGGCCTTGGAAAGGGTCCAGAGGAGATTCACAAGAATGATCCCAGGAATTAAGAGCTTGTCATATGAGGAACAGTTGAGGACTCTGGGTCTGTACTCGTTGGATTTTAGAAGCATGAGGGGGGGTTCTTATTGAAACTTACAATATACTGAGAGGACTAGATAGAGTGGACGTGGGGAGGATGTTTCCACTAGTAGGAAAATCTAGAACTTGAGGACACAGCGTAAGACTGAATGGACGATCCTTTAAAACTGAGATGAGGAGAAATTTCTTCAGCTAGAGGATGGTGAATCTGTGGAACTCTTTGCCACAGAAGGCTGTTGAGGTCAAATCACAGAGTGTCTTTAAGACAGAGATAGACAGGTTGTTGATTAATAAGAGGATTAGTAGTTATGGGGAGAAGGGAGAATGGGGATGAGAAACGTATCAGCTATAATTGAATGGCGGAAGAGACTCATGGGCCAAGTGGCCTAATTATGCTCCAATGTTTTGTGGTCTTCACAAGAACATCGTAAAATGGAGTATGGCATTGAAGCACAAAAGGAGATAGTAGAGCAGATGACCAAAAGCTTGGTCAAAGAAGTTTTAAGGAGTTTCTTAAAAGGAAGAATGAGGGATGGATAGGTGTAGGGAGGGTACTCCAAAACACATAGGGCCTATAGGCAACTGAAGGTGTGACCACCAATGGCGGAGCAATTAAAATCAGAGATGCACAAGATGCCAAAATTAGAGGAGCACAGATATCTTGCAGAGTTGCGAATTGGAGGGTATTATACACAGCGGAAAGGGCCAGACACTGGAGTAATTTGAGAACAGGAATGCAAATTTTAAAAAATCGAGGTGTTGTTTCCCCAGGAGCCAATGTCGGTCAATTAGACTGAGGGTGGGTTGTGAACATGATTTGATGTGAGCTAGGAAGCAGATAACAGAGTTTTGGATGACCTCAAATTTACAGAGGGTGAATGTGGACATCCAGTCAGGAATGTGTTAGAATAGTCAAGTCATCATGTCTGGAGGTAACAAGGATATGGGTGAATGTTCCAGTACCACAGGATGTGAGGTGGTGTTGTTACAGAGGTGGAAAAAGGCGGCTTAGTGATGGTGCAGGCATGTGGTTGAAAGCTCAGCTTGGGTGAAACATAACGTGTGGGCAGCACGGTAGCATGGTGGTTAGCACAATTGCTTCACAGCTCCAGGGTCCCAAGTTCGATTCCTGCTTGGGTCTCTGTCTGTGCGGAGTCTGCACGTTCTCCCCGTGTGTGCGTGGGTTTCTTCCGGGTGCTCCGGTTTCCTCCCACAGTACAAAGATGTGCAGGTTAGGTGGGTTGGCCATGCTAAATTGCCCTTCGTGTCCAAAATTGCCCTTAGTGTTGGGTGGGGTTACTGGGTTACGGGGATAAGGTGGAGGTGTGCGGTTGGGTAGGATGCTCTTTCAGAGAGCCGGTGCAGACTCGATGGGCCGAATGGCCTCCTTCTGCACTGTAAATTCTATGATTATAACACCGAGGTTGCGAATAGTCTGGTTCAGCTGTGGCATGGAGGTTGAGGTTGTTGTGAGGATGAAGGCTGTGGATTTAGTTTTCGCAGGATTGAATTGGAAGAAATCTCTGCTCATCCAGTACTAACTATGAGACAAGCAGTCTGGACAGATAGAGACAGTGGAAAGGTTAAGAGAGGTGGTGTTGAGGTAAAGATGCGTGCCATTAATGTACGTATGAGAATGGTGTTGTCGGGGATCTCACTGAGGCAAAGCATGTAGATGAGAAATTTGAGGGCCAAAGATAGTTCCTTGAGGGAAATCAAATGGCATGGGGATGAGAAGAGAAGCCATTGATTGATGTTAGTCCTATCTGTCTCATCGTTGGACTAACATTGTTTCGTTACAGAACAAATATTGACTTGAAAGGAAAAGATTTATTTATATATTTAATATAATTTCCATGAAGCATATTGATTTGATTAGTAGTATTGGGCATGTCATGGAACCTCATCAAATTGTGATATGGATTAAATATTCAAACTGTTCCTTGTCATCAAGAATTGTGAAACATTAAGGGCCAAATTCTCTGTTTTTGAGACTAAGTGCAGTAGTGGACACCTCTGGCTAGAATGGTGGGATCCTGCGCCAGATTCTGCACTTGGAACCTCATTAATTATGCACAGGTAAGTTCCCATCGGAATCTCATAGGGGCCAGCAGCTGATTGGTCCAGTCACTGGCTGGTGGGGTCAAAGGTCCCAATGCCATATTTAAACACTAGCCCAGCACATTCATATCACTCTCTCCAGCCACCTGTCAGAACCAGCTTATGCAGTATGTTAACAACCCAGAGGGAAAAGGCCCACATCTGAAGAAGAATTCAGTTCCTCAATTCAACCACTCTCCCCCTGAGATCATCACCTGTAAGGCACCCATGCCCCACTTGCGCCTGTACCCACCATATCTGAAGTCTTTGTGCATCCCCTTCCAGTAAACAGCGTGATGACCGTTTGCCCTCTTGATTGTGAGCTTTTCATGCTGCCTTGTCAGGGTCCAGCTTCCCTTCCCTCAGTCTTCCCTCTGCCTTCCATTGTCCATCTTCTTCATCCATCGCGTAGCATCTCTGCCTGCCGTCATGAGCCCCACCCTTCCCCCCACCCCCTTTTCTTGCACAGCCCTCATTCCACATTGCCAATTTTGTTTGTGAGGCCACCCACCGACTTCCAGCATCGCCCCTCACTCCACCCCTGGTCGAAATTTGGACCTTTTTGTAATGGTTGCATGAGCCCTGCAGAACAGTCCTGTCCAGTAATCATAAGCCGCAATATTGGAAGGCCTGGCAGGACGCAGAGAGGAAGCTGTTTTAATGAGCATTCATGAGATGCAAATGAATACAAGTGGAATTTGCGCCACCTGATAACCGGAAGACCAACATGCCATTAACCCGCCCATGGGAGATTTGTAACCTGGTTTACACCAACGGGTTTCTGGCTTTTTGGCTCCCACCAAATTCACAGTGGGTGGGATGGGAGAATTTCCCCTTAAGTCTGATTGAGTTATAGGGGGTGGATTCTCTGCTGCTGGTTGAGGAGTTCCAATATGGTGAAGAATCTGGGATCAGACAAAAAATGGACACCGACCTTTTTGCGGTGCTCTTGTTCTCCCCGTGGATGGCAGCATCGAAGATTACACCCTGCATCGGTGGGATGATGCATATGGATCATTTGAACTCATTTCCTTCGTATTAACGGGTTGGACACCGGATTCTCTCTGACTCCATGATGCTCTGCATTCACATGGGAACGGATTGGTGCAAATCTTTGTCAGCATGATCCTGATGTGGTGGGCCTTGTGTTGGCCAAGGAGGTAAGAAATTAATATAAATGCCCCGAAAGTCCATCGGAGGGCCCCTTCCCCAAAACATAAATCCTGCACATCCACAGCCCCCAACAATCTTCCCAAAAGACACCTCTGCCAGAGATTCTCAACAGACCCACCCAACAGACCTCCCATCAGAGAACCCCTCCTCAAATTTGAGATCCCCACCCATCAGTCAACCCTGCCCTGAAGTTAAAGAGGTCCAGGGAGAAACAGTGAAAAATCACAGGATTGGCACCTACCTGGCCCTTACACCTGCTGCCTCAGACAGAGGTGTAGAAAGCAGCAGTTGTTACTCCATTGAAAGCCAAAACCACATCACAAAACCTTAAACTCTATCAGGTGCTTTGATCTGCAAGGCTTCTCTTCCCTTTCGAAGAGAAATAGCATATAGTGAGCTGTAATTGAACACGGAATAACTTCCAGACAGCCAGGTGGCTGGATGGTATCTTTTCATTTCCCTTCCCCTTGTGAATGCAAATCAAGCACCCTGCTTAATCACAATGGGCTTATTCTCCTCACCCTCGCGCCAAAATCGCCACCGAGAATCCCCGGGGGGACACGAGAATTGCACCCCACCGCCCCAATGCCGGTTTCCCGATACTCCCCCACCGATTCACAGGCACTCGCGGGACTCCCGCCGAGCCTGTCCGGGTCGTTGAAAGCGCCCCCCCCCCCCCCGTGATTCTCTGGGCTCCGAGTGGCCGCCGGGTTCGGCTGAGTCCCGCCGGTGTGGATAACTCAGGTCCCACACGGCGGGACCTGGAATGTGTGTCTGCGGGGACGTCCTGGATGGGGGGGCGGGGGGATCCGATCCTGGGGGGTGCCCCCATGGTGGCCTGGCCCGCGATCGGGATCTACCGATCGGCGGGCGGACTGGGGGCCTATGTTCCTCCGCGTTGGGCCCCTGTAGGGCTCCGCCATGTTGCCCAGGTACCTAGGAAGGGGAGCATTCCCCATAATCAGGGACTGTTGACACCGGAGTGGTTGGCGCCGCTTTTCACGCCGGCTTTGGACATAGCCCCATTATTGGAGAATCCCACCCCACGTTCCTACAAAAAAACAGGACCGGCGCCGGTTCACCGATTCTGCAGGTCCCGAAAAGTGGGCTACTCTCAGAGTACGCCACGCCGCCTGGGACCTACCTGGGGCCATTGCCAGAGGCCCGCTCAACCATTCTCCACCCCCAACCGGCCGAAGACCTGACAGTGTGGAACTAATGTGCTCCAGCTGGTCAGGACACCCACGTGACGGCTGCGGAATTAGTCTGCGGCCACCCCAGTCTGGGGGGGGGGTGCGGATCGGAGGCCAGGGGGGGCCTTATAGGTGGCCAGGGAATGTTTGTGCAGGGCTTGAGAGTCGGGCGCGCGGCCGATTGAGGGGTCTCTTTTGTGGGTCTAGCTCTCCGGTCCGAGTCAGCCATGGAGCATGGCGTGGCCAGTGGAGGTCACCGCCGTGCGTATGCGCAGCCTCCGACCAGGAAGTGCGAGGGCCCGGATCTGCAGCAAAAGCTGTGAGTTCTACTCCAGGTCCCTGCTAGCCCCCTGCGGGGTTAAGAATTTGTGTCGCTTTGATCCAAGTTTGGCTGGCGTAAAAATCGACCATTTTGATGCCGGAGTGGGCCATAGTCCCAATAATGGAGAATCCAGCCCCATGTTTATAAATATCTAGGAATGAAATGTTTTGACTTCATCTTTTTCTCAGCAGAAAACATTTAGCTAATTTTGATGTTGTCAGGAGCTGCCAATCATAGCTATATCATTATAAACAATGGGTTTGATGCCCGGTGTGGAACACATTTTCTGCCTCCAAGCTAATTCATCAGGCCATTGCCATTCACGTAATTGGCTAACAGTCCCAGAGAATCCCACGCAGGATCGGATCCCCCCGCCCCCCCTCCAGGACGTCCCAGAGAAAGCCCCCTGCTTTATTCACATGTAATTGTTCAAAACTAGCATATAAGAATAAAAGACAATTGTCCAATCCTTCTGTTGTCTGTCGTGTTTGAAGATGACTCCATTTCTCAAATGCCTTGCTGTTCACTTTCTTCTTCGCTCCTAATCTTCCTTTCCCAGTCTATTTTAGAGAAGTGGAAAGGAAACACAGAGGTCTTTACCTGCCTTGAATAAGAAAAAAATAAAATGATCTTCTGTACAACTTCTACTTTGAAAAAAATACCTGTCAGCCCCTTTTCTACCATAAGTCCTAACATTGGCAAGAAACCTGCACGAAAGCAACTGAAAGTGACCAGCAGCATGAGATAGAAACTTGTCATCACCTTTGTAATAACTGAAAAGCATTTTCCTAAACTTCCAAAGCACGATATGGAACAAGGAAACGGCTGATGTCAACATGCAACCGAATGAAATGTGAAAGTAGATGCGAGAGTCTGTGAGCAAGTGTTGGAAAAGCACAGAAAGCAAACTGTCTATTTGATGATGTGGAGATGCCGGCGTTGGACTGGGGTGAGCACAGTACGAAGTCTTACAACACCAGGTTAAAGTCCAACAGGTTTGTTTCGATGTCACTAGCTTTCGGAGCGCTGCTCCTTCCTCAGGTGAATGAAGAGGTATGTTCCAGAAACATATATATATCGACAAATTCAAAGATGCCAGACGATGCTTGGAATGCGACCATTAGCAGGTGATTAAACCTTTACAGATCCAGAGATGGGGTAACCCCAGGTTAAAGAGGTGTGAATTGTGTCAAGCCAGGACAGTTGGTAGGATTTCGCAGGCCAGATGGAGGGGGATTAATGTAATGCGACATGAATCCCAGGTCCCAGTTGAGGCCGCACTCACGTGTGTGGAACTTGGCTATAAGTTTCTGCTCGGCGATTCTGCGTTGTCGCGCGTCCTGAAGGCCGTCTTGGAGAACGCTTACCCGGAGATCAGAGGCTGAATGCCCTTGACTGCTGAAGTGTTCCCCGACTGGAAGGGAACATTCCTGCCTGGTGATTGTCGCGCGATGTCCGTTCATTCGTTGTCGCAGCGTCTGCATTGTCTCGCCAATGTACCACGCTTCGGGACATCCTTTCCTTCGGGACATCCAAGCATTGCCTGGCATCTATGAATTTGTCTATATATATGTCTATTTGATAGTCAGTGAAATAGAGCTCTTGCTGCAGGAAGTGCATCTGATAAAGACCGCCTGTTGGTAGTGCAGGCCTCCCTTGCAACAGAGCAAAGCAATGCATCATGCCTGACAGAAGGCAAAAACCACAATCAGTGTATACCACCATTAAAACTTGGAAATAGATATGTGCACACCATGGGCGTCATTCTCCGACCCCCCGCCGGGTCGGAGAATGGCCGTTGGCCGCCGTGAATCCCGCCCCCGCCCCCGCCGAAGTCTCCGCTCCCGGAGATTAGGCGGGGGCGGGAATCCAGCCGCGCCGGTTGGCGGGACCCCCCGCTGGATTCTCCGGCCCGGATGGGCCGAAGTCCCGCCCAGAAACTGCCTGTCCCGCCGACGTAAATCAAACCTGGTATTTACCGGCGGGACCAGGCAGCGTGGGCGGGCTCCGGGGTCCTGGGGGGGGGCGCGGGGCGATCTGACCCCGGGGGGTGCCCCCACGGTGGCCTGGCCCGCGATCGGGGCCCACCGATCCGCGGGCGGGCCTGTGCCGCGGGGGCACTCTTTCCCTTCCGCCTCCGCTACGGCCTCCACCATGGCGGAGGCGGAAGAGACTCTCCCCACTGCGCATGCGCGGGAAACTTTCGGCGGCCGCTGACGCTCCCGCGCATGCGCGGGGAAACTGACAGCGGCCGCTGACGCTCCCGCGCATGCGCCGCATTTCCGCGCCAGCTGGCGGGGCAACAAACGCCATTTCCGCCAGCTGGCGGGGCGGAAATCCCTCCGGCGTCGGCCTAGCCCCTCAATGTTGGGGCTAGGCCGCCAAAGATGCGGAGACTTCCGCACCTTTTTGCCGGCGCGATGCCCGTCTGATTTGCGCCGGCTTTGGCGCCAGTCGGCGGGCATCCCGCCGTTGGGGTAGAATTTCGCCCCATAAGAGAGTTACCAAGGTAAGAATATTAAATTTTATGGGTTACTAAGTAGTGGACTCAGGCATACATGCTCCCAACTGTTCTCAGTCAACCACTGACCGGTCATAACTCAAGCCCTTTCACAACCTTTTCAAACAAGCGGGATTACCCTTCACTGGACAGCCTCACTTAAGTTCCTGTTGAAAGACCATGCATCAGGAAGATGTTAAAAAGCCTGGTATTATGACCCGAACCAGACCCCAACATTTTATTTAACTTGTAAGACTGTGAGAAAAGGATCCTTTGCTCCAGGAGTGATTTCTAGCACAAATAGGGATATAGGGCGGGATTCTACGACCCTCCGCCGGGTCGGAGAATCGCCGGGGGGTGCGGCGTGAATCCCGCCCCCGCCGGCTGCCGAATTCTCTGGCGCCGGGGATTTGGTGGGGCGGGATTCGCACCATGCCGGTCAGTGGCCGCTGGTAGCGCCCCCCCCCCCGGCGATTCACCGGCCCGCGATGGGCCGAGTGGCTGCCCGTTTTCTGCCGGTCCTGCCACCGTAAATTAGAGTAGGTCCTTACCGGCGGGGCCTGACGGCGTGGGCGGCCTCCGGGGTCCTCGGGGGGGGGCGCAGGGAGATCTGGCCCTGGGAGGTGCCCCCACGGTGGCCTGGCCCGCAATCGGGCCCACCAATCCATGGGCGGGCCTGTGCCGTGGGGGCACTCTATTCCTCCGCGTTGGCTGCTATTCCTCCGCCATGGCCGACGCGGAGATGAACCCCCCCTGCGCATGCGCTGGGATGACACCAGCACATGCTGGTGCTCCTGCTTTTGCGGCGGCCCGACGCCGGAGTGGTTCATGCCACTCTTCGGCGCCGGGACCCCCCGTCCCGCCACGTAGGGTACATTAAAACAAATTTTATTACTAACGCACTATTACTAACCATAAAATCATTATCCATTAACCTATGCTGAACAATAAATGAAACCTTCTAACTCTTAACTGCTATCTTTATCTCCACTCATGCAAAACCCATTTCAGGTCAAAATTCTACTTCAAATACAGTTAGCAAACACAGATTACCTGCTATGCACATGATTAGAGTTTGTTTTAAAAGACTGATTGGAAATAGAGAAATCCGGTCAGGAAACACCTTGCATATTCTTGTTTGTGCCAGACTACTGTTTAACCTGTCAGTTTTTTTTCAGAAATTGTTGTTCTGATCACATGCAAAATCTAAACTGTTTTGAGAGAAGCTGACGGTCTGGTCACATCCCAACCTTTCACTGAATTGAAACTTGACACCTGACTGCTTCAGTCCCCGACTCCTCCCACTAACTACATCAATTTACTAAGGCTAATTACAAAGTCTCTAATTATCTACTCCCCAGGGAACCTTCATTCTACAAACAAAATTCCATTCGCGCAACTTCAGGTGAAGAATATCCATGGCTGGAAAGAATTATGATCTTACCGTTATGGCTCTAGTAGTATCCGTTTTATAGCCACAAAGCCTGTCTGTCTTTCAAACCAGGATTTTGAAAAACATATTACACCATTCACATACTCACTAATCCAGGCTTTTAACCCTTACTGCCCCAATACATATCATACAATATATCTGAAATTCCTCCATTCATCACACTGGGAACGCATTTTAAAAAGTTGCCTCTTCCCCACTGACCTCAAATTCACTTTCATTCAACATTCCAAACTGCAAGTCATGACAAATCAGAAAGTTTTTATATTTGTGACAATATTTTTTCAAGGACTATTTCATCACATCCAGGGAATGTCTGGTTTGTAGAACTTCTTTGTGAAACTTTGCTGATTCTAATAATGGTTGAGTCATCATCAGAGATCATGGGCATGATTTAACCGTAATAAATCAAGTCCGGTTTTGGGCGAGTTTAGCAGGCTGTTTCGTAACTATCCAAGATGCCCGGGTGCCTGGGTGAATGCCAAGGTGCCACCCTGCCCTGTCTCTGACCACCCGGGGGTCTTTAATGGGCTGGGAGACCCCGGAGTGCCATTCTGACTAGTCCATGTTAGTGGAAACCAGCACTAAACAGCACCCTGGAATGTCTCCCAGGCATGGCCGTTAGGTCCTGGGTGCCGGGAGAATCCTGCAAACGCATATTTAAATGAGCCAAATGGATCATTTACAAATGCAGATCTGGATCACGCCCTGTGAGGGCAAGATCCAGATTGTGACGTCTACCAAGACTCGGTTAAATCCGGCGAAGCTCCTCGAGCGTCGCAAAGCTCGCAAAAGACCTTTCGCGAGGTTCAAAGGCCTTGTCCCGACATCGGGTCAGGCATGTGACGAGCCCGTTAAATTGCACGCCATATGACTAACTGAGACTGTGCGATTAATCATTTCAAACATGATCGTGCAGACTCTTGCTCAGAAGGAAAAGATGAATTGAGATAAGTTGGAATTGAGCTAAATGTAATATTGAACTTAACTATGCCACCCAAGCTCAATCATAGTTCTGGCATCCTACTCCTAACCTTAAAAGGACACAGCACAGCTTCCAACTCCACCCTGTCAATCTTTTTCATTTCATGCAATGTAAGTGAATTGAGAATAGGTGGTGGAGTCTTCACGGACAGATCCAGTACGCTTTGAAGCTGGTCACCTTGTCAAATCTCGTGAAAACCTGAAATTGCTGGTGGCATTCTTGTGATTGGTGTTGTCATTCTTTGACTTTACATCTGGTGCCCTTGGTAGTTATTGGCAGGTGACTTGACACAGCCTGGCACCTTATGGACTTTACATGGTAAAAAAATACAGTGAGTTGAATGGCAGATTTATGAATATGCTTGGTGATCTTGGGAAATTTGACAGCTGGCACAATAAAGTTTTATGAAATTTTGCAACAGGCAAAAAACTTTCCAATGTATCTTTATTTGTTGACTTTCAGATCGGTATCACGTTCATAATTAAAGTAATTGTAGAATAATCATCAAAACTAATGAGGCAAAAAATTTATTTCTGCCCGGATTCAAGCATTAATTTGTTGCAGGGAACAATCCTTAAGACTTGTGCTCCAGAACTTGCCAAATCCATATCCAAACTGTTCCACGATGGCTACAACACTGTCATTTATCCAGTAATGTGGAAAATTCCCAGGTGTGTTTTGTACACAAGAAACAGGGAAAATACAACCTGGCCAATTACCGCCCTGTCAGACTACTCTCCATCATCAGTAGTCCATGGAAGGAGTCATCGACAGTGCTAACAAGTGGGCCTTGCTTAATAATAACCTGCTCACTGATGCTCAGTTTGGGTCACTCAGCTCCTGATCTCATAACAACCTTGGTTCAAACATAAACAAAAGAGTTGAATTCTAGAGATGAGGCGAGAGTGACTGCCCTTGACACCAAGGCTGAGTGCAGCATCAAGGACCCCTAACAAAGCTGGAATCAATGAGAATCAGTGGGAACACCCTCCAGTGGTTGAAGTCATACCTGGCACTAAGGAAGACGGTTGTGATTATTGGAGGTTATTCATCTCAGAAGATCCTCAGCTTAGTGTCCTTGACTTCTTCATCAATGACCTTCCTTCCATCATAATGTCAGCAGTTGCTATGTTCGCTGATGATTGCACAATATTCAGCACCATTCCCAACTCCTCAGATACTGAAGCAGTCCATGCCCAAATTCAACAGGATCTGAACGTTATCAAGACTTGAGCTGAAAAATGGCAAATATCATCCATACTACACAAGAGCCAGGCACAACATGAGAGGATTGAACCATCACCTCATGACATTCAATAGAATTACCATCTCTGAATCCCCCACTATGGACATTCTGGGGGCTTACGATTAACCAGAAACTGACCCGGGATAACCATATATAAACTGTGGCTACAAGAGCAGGTCAGAGGCTAGAAATCCTGCGGTGAGTAACTCATCTCCTGATTCTGGACAGTCTGTCCATCATCTGCAGGGCAAAAGTCTGTAGTCTAATGGAATGCTCTCCACTTGCCTGGATAAGTGCAGCTCCGACTACACTCAAGAAGCTCAACACCATTGAGGACAAAGCAGCCGCTTGATTGGAACCCTTTCCATAAGTATTCACTCCCTCCACCACTGACACACAATAGCAGCCATGTGTACCATCTGTAAGATGCACCTCGGGAACTCGCCAAGTCTCCACAGGCAACACCTTCCAAATCTGTGATCTAGAAGTATAAGGGTAGCAGACACATGGGGACACCACCACTTTCTCATTCCCCTCCAAGTCACTCACCAGCCTGACTTGGAAACATATCACCATTCCTTCACTGTCGCTCGATCAAAATCCTGGAACTCCCTTCCTAACAGCACTGTATGTGTGCCTACACCACAGGGATTGCAGTGGTTTAAAGCAGCTCACTAGCACCTTCTCAAAGGCAATTAGGAATGGGAAAATATACTGACCCAGCCAGCAGAGCACACATCCTATAAATGAATTTTTAAAAAAAGATTCAGACCTGATGCTTGCAAATAAAATGGTCCTCAACTAAATCATATATTGGTTACAGTTGAACCTGATGCCTGTCCTACTCAAAGCTGATCTCGATGATAGAGGAGGTCGAAAACAGACACTCGGTCCCTTATCTTAGAGGAAAAATTAGACTTATCTGTGCTCATTTTACACCTGTAAAACAAACATAGTGAGTTCCAGTTTCTGTTCCGTGATGTTCCATACTTGATTTGTGACATACTGGCATCAATGCGAATCATAAGCAGTAATAGTCAGTGTAGAATTGCTCCAATGATATTTCAGTTGGTGAGGAACTTTGCCTGCTGCACATATAGCAAAATTGTGTTTGTGCCATGAATGAGTTTCTTCTAAAACTTTCCCAATGTATATGTTAAGTTGGAATCCAGGAAGTGCAGTTGGCTGTCCATCCCAGTGAACTGTTGTGCCTTTAGTCATGGCAGTTCTTTCTCCATTTCATCCCAATTGCTGTCTCCAAAGGCCTTGATGCTCAGTGGGTAGCGTCCCTGCTTCTGAACCTGAAACTCTGGGTTTGTGTCCCATCGTTGTGGACAAGGGAGGTACATTCACAATGCGGCCAAACAGGTTGAGTGAGTCAACCTGCAAATCTTTCCAGCACACCAATGGCAGGCGGTAAGAGCGGGAGTGACTCCTGGTCAGCCACGGTTGATGGCAAGCGGTGCCCCTCAAGCTATAAGCCTCTAACGACAGATGAGCGACATGTCTCAGGGCTTACCAGCTATGGAAACAGATAAAAGTCTGCCTTGGCGCACTTCTCGGTGCGAGAAGAGAATTAGACTGTTTCCAAATCCTTTCATTTCCAAGGAACATGTTACTTTTATGAGAAACATTATTAAAGTTTTTTGTACTAATTTTTATTTAGCATTGGAAACAAAAAACTAACGAATATCGTTAACAGTCCTAAATACCAAATCCCGAATACGGATCGATAAAATTCTTTTTTTGTATTGGAAAAATTAGATACCACTTCAGACGTGAATCATTTTATTTTTTATTTTAATTTTTTCAGTCAAGGGGCAATTTAGCGTGGCCAATCTACCTACCCTGCACATCTTCGGGCTGTGGGGGTGAGACCCATGCAGGCATGGGGAGAATGTGCAAACTCCACACAGACAGTGACCTGGTGCCAGGAAGGATCCTGCCCCACATGAATCATTTTAACGTGTACTCCCACAGTAATATGGTGTTATTGTCCAGCTAAGTGAATGCTTACACATATTGACACGGTCGGGGAAACCCTTAGGAAGGCTGATGAGGGGAGGAACAGTGTGATAACACTGTGGGAGCGCAGTGAAAAGAGTGTTCAAATAGATTGCTAACGAGAGCATGAGAAATACTTCAGGCGAGATTCTCCAGCCTCCCAGCTAGATGCTTTTCGGCAACAGGACGCAGCGCGCTATTCAATTACGGTGGGATTCTATACTCCCGTCGCTGTCAATGGGAATTCCCATTTAAGCCAAACCCTCAGGCGGGACCAGAGAATCCCGCTGCCAGTGAACGGCCAGAGAATTCCAGCCACCTTATCAAGAATGATTTTAGCAAGAATTACTGACAACGTTTAATGCAGATATTGTCACTGGGCTAGTTATCCAGAGGCTCAGAAAATGTCTTGTAGATACAGCTTTAAATCCTACAACAGCAGCTGGTGGAAGTTAACTTAACAAAACATCCAGAATTAAGAGCTAGTCTCAGTAATGGTGACCATGAAACCAGCATGGATTGTCATAAAAGCCACCTGGTTCACTAATGTTCGGTAGGGAAGGTTATCTGGTCCAGCCTCCATGTGACTCCAGACCACAGCAAAGGGGCTGTTTAGCACAGGGCTAAATTGCTGGCTTTGAAAGAAGACCAAGGCAGGCCAGCAGCACGGTTCGATTCCCGTAACAGCCTCCCCGAACAGGCGCCGGAATGTGGCGACTAGGGGCTTTTCACAGTAACTCCATTTGAAGCCTACTTGTGACAATAAGCGATTTTCATTTTCATGTAGCCGACTCTCAACTGCCCTCTGAAACGGCCCAGCAAACATTCAGTTCTACTGCAGAGAGGGATGGTTAGCAAGAACTGTCCTCGACGGAGGTGCTCACATCACATGAAAGAATAAAACAAAATCCCGCCAGCTGGTATCCCAGATTGAGCAGTAGTTTGAAGCAGTGATGCTGCCCACAACAGCTGGCAAACTGCGTGGTGGGAGAAGCAAGAGTTTTGCTGTCAATGTGGCATCCACTGCAACTTTATTTGACACGTTCGTCGTATATTAATTTCCATCTGGGGCACAAATTCACTGGAAAATATTTTGGCTTGTTCTGCTAATCTTACAAATCCCAGCAGCATAAAGCAGTTTTGTATCTTCACTGTTGGAGGCCAATTTGCAACTTCCGCACAGCATGACCTTTCTGACCACAATCAGTCAAAGCAACCAGACACAAATCACATCATTTATGCTTCTTTCTCTGTGGCTCCAATATATTCACCAAAGTATGCTTAAAATGTGCTGCTGTACAATCCGGATTTAACCTTACCACATACCCATGGGGGATGAAGGCAGGATGATAAAATGTGTACCATACTACCAGCATATCGGATTCAGCAGTAATGCTGTTCTACGTGGCATGATCAGGATTCAATACACTACATGGTAAACTGCCCGGAATTCCGATGTGATCAACATTTGATTCCATTCCTATAACCTTCCAGTCCATTTCACATCCACTGGGAGTGCATTTCTATATGTCTTTCAATTCCTTAATATTTTTCATCATTGCCATAAACAGATGTTACAACATGAATAAATATTTGATGAAACAGCTCCTTTGGCATGGATACATGCCTGCAGATTATAATCTGAATGAGCCACAATAAATTAATTCTTTTGACGCACAGACACATTCAAATAATAGCATTCTTCATATTTGGTATGGATTGGATTTGTTTATTGTCACGTGTACCGAGGTACAGTGAAAAGTATTTTTCTCAAGCAGGTCAACAGATCATGAAGTACCTGAAATGAACAGGAAATAAAAGAAAATACATAATAGGGCAACACAACATATACAATGTAACTACAAAAGCACTGGCATCGAATGAAGCATACAGGGTGTAGTGTTAATGAAGTCAGTCCATAAGAGGGTCATTTAGGAGTCAGATAACAGTGGGGAAGAAGCTGTTTGTGAGTCTGCTCGTGCGTGTTCTCAGACTCCTGTATCTCCTGCCCGATGGAAGAAGTTGGAAAAGTGAGTAGGCTGGGTGGGAGGGGACTTTGATTATGCTGCCCACTTTCCCCAGAAAGCGGGAGGTGTAGATGGAGTCAATGGATGGGAGGCAGGTTTGTGTGATGGACTGGGCTGTGTTCACGATTCTCTGAAGTTTCTGGGCCGAGCAGTTGCCATACCAGGCTGTGATGCAGCCAGATAAGATGTTTTCTATGATGTATTATAAAAGTTGGTAAGAGTTAATGTGGACATGCCGAATTTCCTTAGTTTCCTGAGGAAGTATAGGCGCTGCTGTGCTTTCTTGGTGGCAGCACCGATGGTGGTGGACCAGGACAGATTTTTGGAGATGTGCACACCTAGGAATTTGAAATTGCTAACCATCTCCACCTCGGCCCCGTTGATGCTGTCTGGGGTGTGTACAGTACTTTGCTTCCTGAAGTCAATTACCAGCTCTTTAGTTTTGCTGGCATTGAGGGAGAGATTGTTGTTGCTGCACCACTCCACTAGGTTCTCTATCTCCCTCCTGCATTCTGACTGGTCGTTATTCGAGATCCGGCCCACTATGGTCGTATCATCAGCAAACTTGTAGCTGGAGTTGGAACCAAATTTTGCCACACAGTCGTGTGTGTACCGGGAGTAGAGTAGGGGGCTAATTATGCAGCCTTGAGGGGCCCCGGTATTGAGGACAATTGTGGAGGAGGTGTTGTTGTTCATTCTTACTGATTGTGGTCTGTGGGTCAGAAAGTCGAGGATCCAGTTGCAGAATGAGGAGCCAAGTCCTAGGTTTTGGAGTTTTGATATGAGCTTGGCTGGGATTATGGTGTTGAAGGCGGGGCTGTAGTCAATGAATAGGAGTCTGATATAGGAGTCCTTGTTGTCGAGATGCTCTAAGGATGAGTGTAGGGCTAGGGAAATGGCGTCTGCTGTGGACCGGTTGCAGCGGTATGCGAATTGCAGTGGATCAAGGCGTTCTGGGAGTTTGGAGATGATGCGCTTCATGACCAACCTCTCGAAGCACTTCATTATGACTGAAGTCAGGGCCACTGGACGGTAGTCATTGAGGCACGTTGCCTGGTTCTTCTTTGGCACTGGTATGATGGTGGGCTTCTTGAAGCAGGTGGGGACCTCGGAGTGGAGTAGGGAGAGGTTAAAGATGTCCGCGAACACCTCTGCCAGCTGGTCCGTGCAGGCTCTGAGTGCATGACCAGGGATCCCGTCCGGGCCCGTCGCCTTCTGAGGGTTTATTTTCAGGAAGGCCGACCTGACTTCGGAAGCTGTGATGGTGGGTATGGGTGAGTTATGGGCTGCTGGGGCACTCGACAACAGATTGTTGGTTTCCTGCTTGGACCAAGCAGAGAATGCATTCAGTTCATCGGGGAGGGATGCGCTGCTGCCGGAGATACTGCACGGCTTCACTTTGGAGCCCATTATGTTGTTTAGTCCTTGCCATAACCGTCGAGAGTCTGTCCGTGACTCTAGCTTGGTCTGATATTCTTTCTTGGCATCTCGGATGGCTTTGCGGAGGTCATACCTGGATTTCTTGTATAGGTCAGGGTCGTCTGACTTGAACGCCTCAGACCTGTCCTTCAGTAGGGAGTCAATCTCGGGATTGAGCCATGGTTTCCAGTTGGGGAACAGATAT
Organism: Scyliorhinus torazame; assembly: GCF_047496885.1. Taxonomy (NCBI): domain Eukaryota; kingdom Metazoa; phylum Chordata; class Chondrichthyes; order Carcharhiniformes; family Scyliorhinidae; genus Scyliorhinus; species Scyliorhinus torazame. The sequence goes on from NC_092721.1 coordinate 44,597,813, forward strand.
ACTGCTTTCTTTGACACCAGTCATCCACACATTTCCTGATGACGTCTGTGACGGTGGTGGCATACTCATTTAAGTTGGTCGCTGAGTTCATAAATATGGACCAGTCCACTGTCTCTAAGCAGTCATGTAAGAGCTCTTCTGCTTTCTCGGACCAGCACTGCATGACCTTCTTAGCTGGATTCTCCCGCTTGAGTTTCTGCTTGTATGCCGGGAGAAGGAGCACCACCTTATGGTCTGATTTCCCAAAGTGCGGTCGGGAGATGTAACGGTAGGCGCCCTTGATTTTTGAGTAGTGTGGTCAAGAGTGTTGTCGTCTTTGGTGGGATAGGAGATATGCTGGTGGAATTTTGGCAATACACTCTTGATGTTGGCCTCGTTGAAGTCTCCGGCCACAATGACAAGGCCTTCGGATGTTCTGTTTCATAGTTATTTATAATTGTGTACAGTTCGTCCAGCGCCTTCCTCACCTCTGCCTGGGGTGGGATGTAGACCGCTGTGATAATGGCTGAAATGAACTCACATGGAAGATAGTATGGGTGGCACTTCAGGGTCAGGTGTTCTAGATCCGGGAGCAGTAGGTCGCCAGGGTTGCCACATCCAAGCACCAGGAGGAGTTGATGAGGAGGCACAACCCTACACCCTTTGCTTTGCCTGATGACGCCATGCAGTCCGCCTGGTGAATTGAGATTGTATGGCACAGTCCGGTGAGGTGGGGATGAGCCATGTCTCTGTGAAATAGAGCACACAGCAGTCTCTTACTTCCCTCTGAGAGGTTAGTATAGCGTTAAGTTCATCCAGCTTGTTTTCGATCGCTTGGACGTTTGCCAGGAGTATGCTGGGGAGAGGGCTCTTGAAACCGCGTTACTTCAGTCTCACCTGCAGACCGCCGCGTTTCCCTTGCTTCCTCGGTTGGCAGCTGCGGCTAGATGGTCCCGGGATCCGATGGGAGAAGTCTGACCTTGTGGAAGGTAGGTGGTTGCGTCTGGTGGGGTCCAGGGTGCTGGCAGGGTCCCGGGTGCTGGTTGTGGTAGAGGGGTTGCTGGGGGGGCATGTTTGCGATCCGGATGGGTCCCGGCATTCTGCGGGCACGGGAATACCTTGCAGCGCGTTTTGGTCCTCGCGTGGGGTCTCAGCCATTTTGGGGGTCCTGGGCCATTGGCATGGGCTTCCTGAGGCAGGTTGGGCTGGGTCCTGTGGTCTGTTCCCTCCCTGGGCAATCCTGGGGTCGGGTGTTGAAGTAGGCCTGGTCAGGCCTCCACCTGGATTTTTCTTTCTTCCATCTCCAGGTAGGTCGGATTGCTGGGCGGGCCTCTCCAGGTTGGCTCGCTGGGCGGACCTCGGGGTCGAGTTGGGCCGGGTCTCTTCATCGGGGGTCGGGAGCTCCGGGGACTGGGTCGGGCAATCCGGGGGCTGGCGTCAGTTGTTCGTCCGGGTTGGGAGCTCTGAGGTCTGGATTAGGTCCAAATTGAGGTTGGCGCTTCACTTCTGGTTTGGGCCCGAACTGCTTCCAGGTCGTGGAGGTCAGGTTGGGTCGGGTCAAAAGGTCTCCATGGGACTCGGAGGATGTTCAACCCTGCAAGAAAAGATAAAAGAGAGAGGTTAGTAATAATGTTAGTCTTAGAATTAAGTTTTAGAAGATTAGAACGATTGCAAGTTAAGTAAAAAGTGGATCTGTTAGGGAGAGCTCGCAGAGAGTCGCCTCGCATCCGGCGCCATCTTGTGCATCATTTTATTCTTGATATCCTGGGAATTGCACACGACAATAACTTTTATTTATAGACCATGTTCAATATAATTAAAAGTCTCAAGGCACTTCACAGGAGTATTATCAAATATGACATGAAGCACAAAGAAGATATTACGTTAGGTGACAAAAAACTCGATCAAAGAGGTAGATTTTAAGATGTGTAATTTTTAAAAAAATTTCCAAACATGGGGGAATTTAGGGTGGCCAATCCACCTACTCTGCACATCTTTGGATTGTGCGGGTGAGACCCACGCAGACATGGGGAGAATATGCAAATTCCACATGGGCTGTGACCCGGGGCCGAGATCGAACCCGGGTCCTCGGCAATGTGAGTTAGCAGTGCTAACCATTGCACCACTGTGCTATCCATAGGGTGTCTCTTAATGGAAGAAAGTGAGGTAGAGAGGTGGAAAGGTGTAGGGAGGGAATTCCAGAGCATGGGGCTCAGTCTACTTGAAGGCATGGTCACAAATGGTGGAGCAATTATGATTGGGAATGCAGAAGAGGCCAGAGGAGCATAGAAGTGTTTCAAAATGAGGATGAGAATTTTAAAATCAAGGTGTTGTTAGACCAGAGGTCAATGTAGGTCAGCAAGCACTAGCATATGGGGGCAATGGGATTTTCCCCATTGTAGCAGCATTGTGGGTAACCTCAATTTTACAAAGGGTAGAACGTGAGAGACCAACTGGGAGAGCTTTGGAATAGTCAATTCTAGAGGTGGCAGAGACATATGTAAGAATGGAACCATGTCAGAGCAGTTCCCAGATGGATGACAGTGGGAAGGTATTTGAGGTGAATGCCTGCAAGTTGACCAAGGCTGAGACCTGAATATTGAAAGGTATTTGAGATTTCAGACAGACAGGGAGCTAGGAAAAGGTGGTAGGAAGTTCTGTTAATTAAGAATGACATTAGTATGTTAGTGAGAGGTGACCTTAGCTCAAAAGAGCAAAATGTAGAATCAGTTTAGGTAGAGGTAAGAAATAGGGAAGGTAAGACGTCATAGGATTATACTCTTTGGAGTTTGGATGAGTGAGAGGGGATCTCATGGAAGCTTATTGTCATATGAGAGTACCTTTAAGAAATGGGTGTTTACTACTGCAGTGATGTCAGAAAGTGGGTGGAGCTTGGCTGTCTGTCAGCTTTTTACTTTCGTTTTAGGCTTTTTGCTGCAGGGTGTGTTTTAGTTTTGTTTTCAGAGCTGGATCGCTGCAGTCACAGCCAGAAGGGGTATTAGTCTCTCTCTCTATAATCTAAAAACTGTAAATCGATCCTTTGGTGATTTAAAACTAATAACTGCTCTCAGTAGTGACTTTGACCTGATGTGCTTCTGTTAAAAGTTATTTTTTAAGTCTTATAGATGTTAAAAGGACAGCTTAAGGATTACTTAGTGTTGTATTCTTTGGGGGTTGTATTTGAATTGATGGTTGCTAAGATGTTCACTGTCTGTTTTAAAAAGGTTAACTTGAGTTCATAGAATTAACATTGGTTTGCTTTAAGAAATACTTTTCCATTCCTGCTGTACCACACCTGTAGAGTGGGCCGTGTGCTCCCCATACCACAATCTATTCAAAGTTGTGAGTCAGGTGAACTCCATGATACACCTTTGGGGTTCTCTAAACCCTGGCCCATAACATTATAAAATTCCAGTCAGGGTAGATTCAGAAAGAACGTTCTCGATGGTGGGGGAGTCCACAACTAGGGGTCATAGATTGAGGATAAGGAGTAAACCTTTTAGGACTGAGGTAAGGAGAAATGTCTTCACTCAGAGAGTGGTGAATCTGTGGAATTCACGACCACAAAAAATAGTTCAATTTCAAGAAGGAATTAGATATAGCTCTTGGGGCTAAAGGGATCAAGGGATATGGGGGGTGGGGGGGGGGGGGGGGGTAGGCGGGATCAGAGTATTGAACTCATTGATCATCCATGATCAAAATGAATGGCAGAGCAGGCTTGATCAAAATGAATGGCAGAGCAGGCTTGATGGGCCAAATATACTCCTGCTTCTATTTTCCATATATGTTTCTATAAGAAGTCATTTGTGGGAGCAGTTTATAGGCTTCCGAATAGTAGTCAGTAGCATTATATGACAAATCACAGGGCAATTAATGGGACAAAGTATACAGGAAGAAGTAAATGGGTGGGTAAGAAAGGTACAGCAATAATAAAGGGTGACTTTAATCTACAGGGAGATTAGGGAAATCAAATTGCCAAAGGTAGCCTGGAAAATTAGTTCATAAATATATTCAGCACAATTTCTCAGAGCAGGATGTTCTAGCACCAAACAAGGAGCAGACCTTGCTTGACCCAGTAATGTGCAATGAGACAGGATTAATCAATAAAATCCTAGTAATGGAGACCCTAGGCGAGAGAGATCATGACATGATAGAATTTCACATTCAGTTTGAAGGCGAGTAGAGCACGATGGCACAATGGTTAGCAGTGCTGCCTCACAGTGCCTGGGTTTAATTGCCACCTTGGATGACGTTCTGTGTGGAGTTTGCACATTCTCCCAGTGTCTGTGTTGGTTTCCTCCAAGTGCCCCAGTTTCCTCCCACAGTCCAAAGATGTTTAAGTTAAATGGGGTTGGGGGAAAAGGCGGGGGATGGCGCTTAGATTATCATAGATTATCATAGAATTTACAGTGCAGAAGGAGGCCATTCGGCCCATCGAGTCTGCACCGGCTCTTGGAAAGAGCACCCTACCCAAAGTCAACACCTCCACCCTATCCCCATAACCCAGTAACCCCACCCAACACAAAGGGCAATTTTGGACACGAAGGGCAATTTATCATGGCCAATCCACCTAACCTGCACATCTTTGGGCTGTGGGAGGAAACTGGAGCACCCGGAGGAAACCCACGCACACACGGGGAGGACGTGCAGACTCCGCACAGACAGTGACCCAAGCCGGAATCGAACCTGGGACCCTGGAGCTGTGAAGCAATTGTGCTATCCACAAGGCTACCGTGCTGCCCCAACCATGCTTAGATAGGATGTTATTTCAGAGGGTCGATGCAGACTTGATGGGTCAAATGGCCTCCTTCTGGATTGTGGGGATTCTATCATTCTATGAATTATAAGGTCATAGTTAACTAAAGTGAGCTAGGAAACTAGATTAAAAGGTAGGAAAGTGGAAATGCAGTGGAAAACTTTTCAGGAGATCTTCCATAATTCTCAGGAATTATTAATCCCAATGAGAAAGAAAGACTACTTGAGAAGGCTGCATCACCTGTGGCTAAATAAGGAAGTTAAGGATCGTATCAAATTGAAAGAAACAGTACAGATCCGCAAAGATTACTGGTAAATTAGATGAGCATGTACAGAGAGTAAGGGCAAAGATCTGGCAAATGAAGTACATTATGGGAAAATGTGGAATTTTCCATTTTGGCAGGAAGAATAAAAGAGAGGCATATTATCCTAATAGTGAGTGATTGCAGAGCTTTGAGTACAGAAGGATCTGGGTGGCTTAGATCATGAATCGCTAGTATGCAAGTACAAAAAATAAAAAGAAGTTTGATTTATTTGAACTAAGATTTATGGGGTTCAGGACGACATGGTGGTGCAGTGGTTAGCACTGCCGGCTATGGCACTGAGGGCTTGGGTTCGATCCCAGCCCCGGGTCACAGACTGTGTGGAGTTTGCACATTCTCCCTGTGTCTGCACCCTCACAACCCAAAGATGCGCAGGTTAGGTGGATTGGCCACGCTAAATTACCCCTTTATTGGTGAAAAAAAATAATTTTTTAAAGATTTATTGGGTTCACTTGGTTTAATAACCCACCAATCGCAAAACACATTCGGTTCTACAGACTTAAGGATCTGGCAAGAAAGAACACATTGAAGGGTGAATTCAGAAAGTTTATTAACCATTAAAAAGGTAACAATTCAGAAAGATAAAAAGCAAAGTATTAATTAACAGTAATTGGCAGTAATAGGGGCTTTTCACAGTAACTTCATTGAAGCCCACTTGTGACAATAAGCAATTATTATTATTAATTAACAGTAAGAGGAGAAAGCTTAACAACTTTAACAATTGAAGAGACCCTCCTCAGACCAGGACGTGAAGTGACGGCTCCGAAAACATCAAAACATGTAACACCTCTCTGTAAACATCACTCTCTCCACCTCTCCTTCACCCTCATTACAGCTATCTCAGCATCTCTCTCCCCCTCTCTTTGCAGCTCTCTCTGCCCCAAAATGATTACTCCAGATCCCCCTTTTATGTCTTAAAAAATGTGGAAATCCTATCTTAGCCAAGAGTAACCTATTAGAATCATAGAATCATAGAATTTACATTGGAGAAGGAGGTCATTCGGCCCATCGAGTCTGCACCAGCCCTTGGAAAGAGCACCTTACTTAAGATCACACCTCCACTCTATCCCCGTAACCTAGTAACCCCACCCAGCCTTTTTTTGACACGAAGGGCAATCTAGCATGGCCAATCTACCTAACCTGCACATCTTTGGACTGTGGGAGGAAACCGGAGCACCCGGAGGAAGCCCACGCAGACACGGGGAGAACAGACAGTCACCCGAGACTGGAATTGAACCCGGGTCCCTGCAGCTGTAAGGCAGCAGTGCTAACCACTGTGCCACCTTGCTGCTGTTAATTTAACTCGTCTCATTTACACATTCCTTTCACTCGAACATACATGAATACCAAATTGATATATTGAACTGCACCCAATGTGAATTATTACAATGCCCATTTGATGTTGTATCCAATTTCTGTAACCCTATTTCCTTACACTATTCTACACATGCAATAGTTCTCATCTTCCCTCATTTGCGAGCCCCGGATAGATTTCACAGTTCAATTAATCATCCTCATAATATCTTTAAAACAGAAATCAAATATTTCTATTTGATTCCAGGCATTAGCGTATTTTGCTTGTTAATTCTTTATTTGACATGACATTTCCATTTCTCAAAAGCAATTTACTAAATTACACTGGACTATCTATAGTCGAAATTATTCTGAATTCAAATGACAGCTTTGTCATTGGCCTAAATAGCCTTTAGTTTACCTTTCTCCGAAAGGAACTTTTTTCCTAAATAATAGAAACCACTATTAGAAATGGTGTGTGCATATTTTTATTGGCTTTGCTTAACTTTAAAAAAAACCTGAATTTCTCTTATCCATTACTTCTTCAGCATTCTAATGCAGACTAAAGCAGCGTTACAGATCAGAGAAGGTACACGTGACTCGTTCCTGGGATGAAAGGCTTATCTTATGAAGAAAGGTTGAACATGTTGGGACTGCACCAATTGGACGTTAGAAGAGTGAGAGGTGATCTGATTGAAACATAGAACCTGAGGGACCTGATAGGATGGATACTGGGAATGTATTTCCTCTTGTGGGGGAGACCAGAACCGGGGTACACAAGAGGTCTCTTTTTCAGGATGGAGACCAGGCAAATCTTTTTCTCTCAGAGGGTCAGCACTGCTGCCTCACAGCCAGGAACCTGCGTTCAATTTCGGCCTTGGGTGACTGTGTAGAGTTTGCATGTTCTCCGTATCTGTGTGGGTTTCCTCCGGGTGCTCCGGTTTCATCCAAAAATGTGCAGGTTCGGTGGATTGGCCATGTTAAAATTGTCCCCTCGTCGCTAAAGATGTGCAGGTTGGCAGGGGTTGGGGGGGGAGTGGGTCTAGGTCATGTGCCCCTTCAAGAATGTTGGTGCAGATCCGATGGGCCGAATGACCTCCTTCTTCACTGTAAGGATTCTATGGTTCTATGATCATTGGTCTGTGGAATTCTTTTCCTCAGAATGCACTGAGCATGGGTTATTGAATTTATCCAAGGCTGACGTAGATGGATATTTGATGCACAAAGGAGTGCAGGCAGGAGACTAGAGTTGAGACCATAACCAGATCATCCACGTATGCTTTCATTGAGGATTTGCTTGCCATGTTCCCTGCATGGTGCCAGCTTCACCCATCTCTGGGTGCATATCCACTCAAGGGCCTGAATTGAGAGTGAGGCATAAAGTCTGTGCAGGAACCTTCCCATCACAGACTTAAATAGGATTGAGGCGGAAAGACAGCTAATTCCCCCACCATGTACCCCAGTAAATGCCCCCTGCCACTAAACGTGCCGGGGGGGGGGGGGGCGTGTAGGGAGGTGAGGGCAGGGGCGCATCACAGGGGGCCCTGTGAATGCAATTTTGAGGTAATCCTGTTCCTATGATATTGCTGCTCTGGGGCGAAATTCTCCCCCAACGGCGCGATGTCCGCCGACTGGCGCCAAAAACGGCGCCAATCAGACGGGCATCGCGCCGGCCCAAAGGTGCGGAATGCTCCGCATCTTTGGGGGCCGAGCCCCAACATTGAGGGGCTAGGCCGACGCCGGAGGGATTTCCGCCCCGCCAGCTGGCGGAAATGGCGTTTGTTGCCCCGCCAGCTGGCGGAAATGGCGTTTGGTGCCCCGCCAGCTGGCGCGGAAATGCGGCGCATGCGCGGGAGCGTCAGCGGCCGCCGACAGTTTCCCGCGCATGCGCAGTGGGGCGAGTCTCTTCCACCTCCGCCATGGTGGAGGCCGTGGCGGAGGCGGAAGAGAAAGAGTGCCCCCACGGCACAGGCCCGCCCACGGATCGGTGGGCCCCGATCATGGGCCAGGCCACCGTGGGGGCACCCTCGGGGTCAGATCGCCCGCACCTCCCCCAGGACCCCGGAGCCCGCCCACGCCGCCTGGTCCCGCCGGTAAATACCAGCTTTGATTTACGCCGGCGGGACAGGCAATTTCTGGGCAGGACTTCGGCCCATCCGGGCCGGAGAATTGAGCGGGGGGTCCCGCCAACCGGCGCGGCCCAATTGCCGCCCCCGCCCAATCTCCGGTACCGGAGACTTCGGCGGGGACGGGATTCACGGCGGCCAACGGCCATTCTCCGACCCGGCGGGGGGTCGGCGAATGACTCCCCTCGTTCTTCAGTTGAATATATTTCAGACCCTGTAAGCACCTTTAACAAAGAGATTGCATTGCTTTGGAGCTGCTTACAATTATTAATCAGCCGTTTAGGCTGCCCTTGCTTTCTGCTGAGACTTTAATATGTGCTGATTTTTCAATGCTGGCCTGTTTTCAATCCATGTCTACAGGAAGCTGAGATATTGTGCTCCGCCTAATTTAATGTCCTTATTTGCCTCCTTACTTAAAAATAATTCAGAAGAATAAATTTGCTGAAATACTGACAAGTGTAGATGCCACTCCAGGTGATGCGGACTGAAGACCAATGCAACATATACACAAACCAGTCTAGGCAATTTTTACAAACTAACAGATGAGTCGGGAAACATTTCAAAGATTAGAATACGTGAATGTGATAATCGACAATATAATATCACCAAAAGAAATTCAATCCAATTATCAACCATTGTCAATGCATCTATTTAAAAAAGGGGGTAAATTCGAATGCAAATTCAGGAGCAAATGGAACAAAATTGTGCCTGTAGTTTTTCAAAAATTAACTTAGGTGTGGAGGTGGGCCACAAAATTAATTCCTAGTTTAAAGCACTTTAGTCACACACATCGGCTCACTGGTTTAGCACAGGGCTAAGTCGCTGGTTTTGAAAGCAGACCAAGGCAGGCCAACAGCATGGTTCAATTCCTGTACCAGCCTCCCCGAACAGGTGCCAGAATGTAGCGACGAGGGGCTTTTGGTGATTTTCAACAAGCAGGGTCTCCAAAATCTAGAGGGGAATAGACTTGGGGGTGATTTGATTGACGTTTATAAAATAAAGAAGGGACTTGATTGTCTTCATGTGGACCAGTTCATTCAATTGCATGGATTATAAACCTCAGAACAAACATTAGTGCAGAACTGGGGTGTATTCTATACCCTAAGATTCTATACCTGTGAAACAGACTGCCGACTCATGGTGAACATCGAGTCATTCTTTTCCTTCAGGCAAGAGCCGGACTTGTTTATGGATGTGATGACCATGACCTCATACTGTTATATGGATCAGAGACTATTATAACATGGGTTCTTCAGATGTCTAAATGATGCAATCTTGAGACTTCCATGTTTAAACATGGACCCTTTATCGGTCATCTTTAACTATTTTCAGACCCCAGGCTACTCTTTGCATGGTGTTGCTGCCACGCAGATAGCCTGCTTCCAGAATGTTCTCTGGGTTTATTATCTTGTGACACAATGCATCATACCATGGATAGTGCTATTGTCTAGTCATACTTGTCTAGTCGCTCTTGCTCTGCTGAGCACCTTTCCATTACAGTGGCATGCAGGCACCACAACATCCCCCTTTCTTTTCCGAAGAAAACTTTCCTTTCCGACAGAGTATAACTGTTTGTAATACATTTTTTTTTGCTGTCCCTGCTCCGACATCTCAAGTTACTTATTTTATAAACTCAGATGATCCTGAGGCTTGACAGATCTTCCACATCTTGGTCTGTGTGGTTGCTCGAGCCAGACATGTTGGAGGCTTCCAGCGTAAGCCAAAGGGGATTATTGCAGAAAACAAAAGTCTAGTGTGATACTACACAGAGCAACAATATACAGGTTTTAGCTCCCCAGCTCCGGGTTTCACTCCACCCAAACCCCAGCTCTCCGGGTTCCATGCTTATGCGCTATTGGCTGGGGTTTGCACGCACCTGCGCGATTGGATCCAGACCAGTCACATGACCCACCCAGTCTGCCCCCTTAAAGGGCCAACGCTCCCACAGTCTGTCATGTTTCAAGGAATTAGAGTAATATTCTGGTGTTTCTAGTGCTTGCCATCTCCATTTGATTGGCTTTTTGCTCTCCTTCGAGTTGTGTTTCTCCTCAATAACAATTTACATGCTTTTGTTAGACCCATTCCTTCAGAGGGTATTGTGAATTCCATTTATTCCGAGCGTGGACTCAAAATGTATTTTTTGGTGGTGTGAAACGGAAACATCTTGCTGGATGTTTCAGTTTCATAAATGGAACCTTTATTTCCACTTGTTTCACAATTTCAGCCAAACATTTGTTTGCTGTTGTATTCAAAATCATTTTTTAAGCTAATGAATTTTATCATTCAGCTCAATGGCTCTTAGTGCGTCTGACACATGCAGTGCTTTTTCTTCGACTGGTGCCTTGTGCTTCAGTGTCAGATTTACATTTTCCAATCTTATCTCTGGCTGTTTTTTCTCTATCTGCCACAGTTCTTTGCCTTTGTCTTTCATTCTGTCTCCAGCGAAGTGTTAACTTTCAGTTCTGCAATTGCACAACTCCTGACTTCATTATCCGCTCACAGCTTGCAAAACTCTACAGCTTTTCCTTTCTATGCCTCCTCATTTCCATTGAAATGTTTCTTCATCTCTTCTGTCTCTTTCTTGTGGCTTTCAGCTTTGTCCTGGATTATTGAACACCGCTGAGTCTGCTGTGCATACTGGTTCTTCAGTTTGTTCAGAGTGACATTAAATTCATTTTTTGCTTCTCTTCATAATTTTCCAGAAGAATCAACTTATACCTGAGGGATTCTCGCAATGTGGAAGACCCTGAAACTGGACTTCCTTTTCTTTGCAAAGATTGCTTGTTTCATCATGAGTTTTCCTGTAATTCAACAAATCCTCCTCGAGGTTCTTCTGATGTTCTTCCATTCTGCTCTTTAAGGCAGTCTTCATTTCTTCATGTCGAATGGCCATTCGCCCAGTCCATCACACAAACCTGCATCCCATCCACTGACTCCATCTACACCTCCCGCTGTCTGGGGAAAGCATAATCAAAGACCCCTCCCACCCGGCCTACTCACTCTTCCAACTTCTTCCATCGGGCAGGAGATACAGAAGTCTGAGAACACGCACGAACAGACTCAAAAACAGCTTCTTCCCCACTGTTACCAGACTCCTAAATGACCCTCTTATGGACTGACCTCATTAACATTACACCCCTGTATGCTCCATCTGATGCCGGTGCTTATGTAGTTACCTTGTGTTGCCCTATTATGTATTTTCTTTTCTTCCCTTTTCTTCCCATGTACTTAATGATCTGTTGAGCTGCTCGCAGAAAAATACTTTTCACTGTACCTTGGTACACGTGACAATAAACAAATCCAATCCAATCCATCCATTCATTCATTTTGTATTCAATCTTGAAGGACAATGAACTGTTCTTTCATCTGCTTATTTTCCTGTTGACCTCTTGCCAACTTACTCTGGGTTCCAGTTCATCGTTTTGTTGCGACTGATAGTTCAGACATGGCTCTTTTCTGAAGTAATATGCAGCATTCTTTCACGGTCGCGACCTCTTTGCGTGTCTTTTCTGTCTGCTGTTTTGCCTGGCTGTACATCTCGGTGAGTTATCCCAACTCCTACTTTGATTTGCCAACTGTGAAACTGAGGATCATCATCTCCTCCTGGAAGTTTGGCGTTGTCTCTGCAATTTGTTTGTTCAGCTCTCAAAGAGTGTGGTTCATTGAAGACTTCAGATTATAGTGCATTTCCAAAGGTGTATACACAGCTTGAACCTTATGCTTGAAGTCTTCCAGTTCAACTTTGATGCATCATTTTCAAAAAAATCTCCATCTTGTTGCTTTTTGGCTGCTTCTCAGCAATTTCTTCAACACAGAACTCTTTGGCTCATGCATTTCATTGAACTCACGTCACTGGCAACCACCTTGTGGTTGGCTCAAATGTTGTCTCCCTTTCTCTGGGATCTTCTGTTTACCTTTTACTGGAACATTTTACTGTCCTCACTCTGGCACTTTTTGTTGTCCTTGTTTTGGGGTCTTTTGTTACCCCTGGTGCTTTATTGAGAGATACACTCACTCAGTAGTTCTTTCAAGGGCATTTGCTTAGCAATAACCTGCTCACTGACACGCAGTTTGGATTCCACCAGGGTGACTCAGCTCCTGACCTCATTACAGCCTTCCTTCAAAGAGAGCCAAAACGTCTGAACTCCAGAGGTGAGGTGAGAACCATTGCTCTTGGCATCAAGGTAACATTTGACCACGTGTGACATCCTTTGAAAAACTGGAGTCAATGGGAATCAGGGGGAATCTCCGCTGCCGGTTGGAGTCATACCTAGTACAAAGGAAGATGGTTGTGGTTGTTGGAGGTGAATCACCTTGGTCTCAGCACTGTTGATGACCCCTTCCATCACTTGATTGTTGATCGAGAATAAACTGCTGGGGTGGTAATTGGCCAGATTGCTTTTGTCCTGCTTTTTGTGTGCAGGAGAAGTGGGCAATTTTCCACATTGCTGGGTAGATGCCAGTTTTGTAGCTGTACTGGAAATAGTGGTGCGGCAAGTTCTGGAGAACAACCATTCAGTAATTTTGTTGGAGTCAGGGCCCATAGCCATGCAGTATCTAGCCCCTTCAACCGTTTCTTGATGTCAAGTAGAGTGTACAAATTGGCTGAAGACTGACATCTGTGATGCTGGGGACCTCCGGAGGAGGGAGAGATCATAGAATCCCTACAGTGCAGAAGGGGGGCATTTGGCTCATCGAGTCTGCACTGACCTTCTGAAGGAGCACCCTACAAAGGCCCAAACCCCCACCCTATCCCCATATCCCCACCTAACCTTTTGGACACGAAGGAGCAATTTAGCACAGCCAACCCAGCTAACCTGCAAATGCTTGTTGGAGGAAACCGGAGCACCAGGAGGAAACTCACTCAGACACGGGGAGAAAATGCAAACTCCACAGTCACCCAAGGCTGGAATTGAACCTAGGTCCATGGTGCTATGAGGCAGCAGTGCTAACCACTGTGCCATCATGCCGCCCCTGGATAATCCACTTGGCACTTCTGCCTGAAGATTGTTGCAAATACTTATTTTCTACGTGGTAGTTTCCTCGCCCATATTTGACCTGATGCCATGAGACTTCATGGGGAACAAAGTCGATGTTGCGCATTCCCAGGACAACTCCCTCCCAACCGTAAACCACTGTGCCGCGACCTCTGCTGTGTCTGCCCTGTCGGGTCGATCCTGCCGATGGGACAGGAAATACCCTGGGATGGTGATGTCTTGTTCAGAGTAAGGTATGATTCTTATGAGCATGATTATGCCAGGCTGTTCCTTGACTAGTCAGAGTCTTCGAAGGGTCGCCAGGACTCAGTTTGCAATTCTCGCTTCCGGTGCCTAGGTCGATGCCATGTGGTCCATCCAGTTTCATTGCTTTGAGGCTTTTTAGTAGTTTGATAGAACTGAGTGGTGTGCTAGGTCATTTCAGAGGACATTTAGGAATCAACCACACTGGTGTAGATCTGGAGTAAGGTAAGGATGGCAGATTTCCCAGTAGTGAACCAGATGGGTTTTTACTACTATCGACAGTGGTTTCATGGTCAACATTAGACTTTTAACTGCGGACTTCTTATTGAATTACAATTCCACCATCTACCGTCATGAGATTTGAACCAAGATGCCCAGAGAATAACCGTGGATCTCTGGATGACTAGTCCAGAGACAATACCGCAATGACACCGCTTCCTATATTTTCGTAATGGTGGAATCCATGACAAAGAGGAATAATTTTAAGCACTTGGATTTTGGAAAATGAAATGAAGAACTATATTAACTCCTTATTTATCAAAACTATACAGACTGCAATCTGACTTCATACAAGTTGTTCAATAAAAATCTAATGGGATATTGTAGCTACCTGGGTTGGCCACTTCCCGACTTTATATTGGAGATCCGCTAAGAATGCAGGGAAATTCAGTCAAATGCAGGAAAAACAAGCAGGTGCAGTTTCCTGTATATCAGAACTTGCAGGAACCCAAACAGCACTGAAACTAACAACCATCTACATATTGATGAGCGATCCCCGGGAACAATTGGAAACAGTTAAGATAAACAAGGCCAAGCCAGACTCCTCGGCGCCAGCAGGAGCCAAGAAAAAGGAAGGCCAATGGACACTTAGGAACTGCCCAGCGATCAGGAAACAGCTCCAGTATTGGAGAAATCGATCCAAGTGATCAGAACTTAGTCCAATCACTTGGAACCAGGTATGGGGTCCACCTAAAAGGGCGCAAAGCCCCAGGGGACTATAAAATAGAGTACCCAAGATCAATTCATCCTTCTTGGCAGGGCCTCTCAGCAGCTCGAAACAACCCTTGACCGTAACCTGCCTAGCACCTGCACCAACCAAGTAAGTCTCCAGTCAACGCACGCTATGAGATAGGCGCTCCTGGCTACCAGTCCATACCAGCTTTGAAGCCTGCAGACTCAGAATCGAACGAAAGGCCATTTGTTCCCCTGACCTGGTGGGCCAGTTTCCAAAGCTAAGTTTAGGCCTCTTAGTGTGAGAGATAGTCGAGTAAGTAGAGTTTTATACATGAGTAGTGATTAACTGTGTATAATAAATGTGTTTTGATTTGAAACTTATTAACTGGTGTATTGAGTTATTGATCAGTACTTGAACTTGAACCTCGTGGTGGTATCATAAAGTTACCTGGCGACTCTCGAGCAAAGGTTAAGTAAAGACACAACGAGCAACATTTACTGGCGACATCTGACGGGACCCGACTTAGTAGTAGCTTAACCACTCCGAGAGAACCCAAAATTTGAATTGAGAGTCCAATTGGGAACAGAAACATTCACAAGTGTTCAAGCAGTTCTGATCAATCCTCATAATTCGGAAGCGAGTTAATGCATGCGCAACTAACAGGGCTATAAGGTAATACTGATAGATTTTGTTGCGAAAAACTGTCGGGAGTTTGTATTCCACAAAATAGCG
Source organism: Scyliorhinus torazame (assembly GCF_047496885.1). Classification (NCBI taxonomy): domain Eukaryota; kingdom Metazoa; phylum Chordata; class Chondrichthyes; order Carcharhiniformes; family Scyliorhinidae; genus Scyliorhinus; species Scyliorhinus torazame. Next base: position 44,613,216 of record NC_092721.1, read on the forward strand.
AACACCGTACCCGTGTTTGCAGCAACGCCTTAGTACCCCTCATTCCAAATTTTGAAAGAGAGCATTCAGATAGGAAAAATGGCAATGCAGGCAATGGAACGCCTCATGAACCCTCAAGAATTCGTGGTCGCAGCGACCAGCAGCAGAGTAGGTCAGTGTCCCGTTTGGGAAGTTGAGATTAGAAGTTACCTCAAAGGGAAGGGATGGCCCCTTTGGAGTGACTTTTGTTCAAATGAGGAAACAGGTCCCAGGGGTATAGGACATACTTGGTGGGAGAGCCTGAGTGAAATCAATAAGAAGAGCTTAGGGAAAGCTCGCAAGCCGATGGCACTCATGTCCTGTCTGGCACAATTGCGAAGCACAGAGGAGGTCGTTCGGACGCTCCGCAAAGAGATAGAAGAGCGACATCGAATGAGCAAGGTCGATGTTAGTGAGATCGAGAGAGAGAATGTAGAATTGAGAAGGAAGTTGGCAGCAAAGGACAGAGAGGTGGATGATGCCAAGGAGGCACCCCAGTCTTGTCTTGCGCATCTGAACAGCTTCCAAACCCAATACGATAAGACCTATCAGAACACGCAACGTGCAGTCCTGGTAAGAGAAGAGACAGAGAAACAGGTAGAGGCATTGCAAAGGCAGTGTGGCGATCTAAAAGCAGCATTAAGAGCATTTCATGCTGCCACCACGGAGCACAGACAAAGCACAGTGGCTCATGCAAAATGCCGGAAGCAGATTGCGGAACTGCAGTCTTTGCTTTCATTGCAAAATGGGTTTCAAAGCACCTTTGGATCCCAATTAGATGAAGAAGACGGCCCTGATTGGCAAGAACTAAACAAAACGGCGCATAGATATGTACAGGGAACATGTGCGCAAGGAAAGCCCCAAAGGAGAAAAGCACCCCAATCCCCCACAAAGCAGATAGATCAGACACCCATGAATCCAGTAACTACCCACTGCACAGTCACATCAGACGGAGATGCAGAATTCCTTTACACCCCCTTAACTGTGACCCAATTAATGGACGCGTGCGAAAATATCACACCGTTCCTTCCCACCTCAGACCCCCACCACTTCTTTGCTAGAGTGAAGCAGCAGGCGACTATGTGCGGCCTGGATGAGCGTGAACAAGTGAAGCTCACAGTTTTAAGCTTAGACCCTTCTGTTGCAGCAGCCCTTCCCGACCCACAGAATGTAGGAGGAGGCACCCTTGCAGAGATGCACACGGCAATCCTAGACGCGATCGGTTATAACAGAGGTGACCCAGTAGAAGGCCTGAATAAGTGCAGGCAGAAGAAAACAGAACACCCCACAGCGTTTGCTCTGGACGCCTATGGATCCATTTTACAGCCGTTTTCGGAAACTTAGACCGCGCCCATTTGCCCCCAGACAACATGGCCCAATAAACCCGCACCCTTATCTCCCATGCCACAGAGGCAGGACAAAAACCTTGTACTAATTATGACCTCTTGGAAGAAACGCACAACGAAAAGTGGGTTTTAAAAAGGTTGTCCCGCTCCTGGGAGCAATCTGTCCACAACAAACCCGCGATTAGGAAACCTGAAGAACAGCAGGCAGAGGCAGATAGTCAAGCAGTTAAAGCGCACCAGAACCCTGCATGGGTGAACGAAGGCATGAAGAGCCCCCCCACAGAAACCACAGGAGTGTTACAACTGTGGACAATTAGGTCACTTTGCACGAGAGTGCAATTCCCCACGAAAGCCACAGAGAGCCCAGCAGGCAGGCACTCTGAATAGAAACAGGACAAAGCCCGTACATAGTGTAAGCACCCGTTCAGACCAGACAGACATGAACGGAACTGATTGACGGTGTTCGGGCTCCCCTACCTAGGTCTGCGACACCCTTTGGGATAGGTCCGGCCGACCAGTCATTGCAGCGATATTACGGGGACAGCCCATCGAATTTCTCTGGGACACAGGAAGGTCCCGCACCACAATTAATTCCTCCACCCTGTTCCAGAAAGACACGTGGCCACTACAGCCACAATCACCCTCAGCGGCTTCACAGGCCATTCACAGCAGGGACACATCACAGCCCCTGTACCCATTCAAATTGGCAACATTACAACAAAACACCCCATAGTTTTGGTCGATCTGCCCCACACAGCAGAACAAATTTTGGGCATCGATTTCATGAACTCCCACAACCTGTCATTTGAGCCAGTAAATCAATGTGTCTGGAAAATGACAAAGTCAGCAAGAGCCCCCGCAACGCTCACAGTAGGTGAGTATGCTAATAAGATTAGTGCAGTCGGCGATTTTTGGTTTGACCCGACCACGATTAGCGCAGACAAACAGGTTAGGGCAGTTCTCCAGAAAAACAGGACCGCATTTGCAAGTCGTAAACATGACTGCAGCAGGATGGCTGGTTCGGTTCAAATAACAGGACCAGACCCGAGACCCCAGAAGCAATATGGATTTCCTCAAGAGGCAGAGGGAGAAATCTCAAAAATGATTGATAGTTTATTAGAACAAGGCGTACTTAGATCAGTAGCCTCGACTAATAATGCCCCGATTTGGCCAGTGAGAAAGCCTGATGGATCATGGCGACTGACCATCGATTACCGGGAACTCAACAAAGTCACCCCCGCAGCAACCCCCACGGTAGCCACAAGTCTCGAGACCATGCTCAAACAGGGACTCAACTCACGATATTTTACGGTTTTGGGCATCAGTAACGGATTCTGGTCCATCCCATTGGCAAAAGCGTGCCAGTACAAATTTGCCTTCATTTTTAAAGGTCAGCAGTACACGCGGGCCTGCCTTCCACAAGGATTCCACAACTCCCCCTCCATTTTCCACCGACAGCTGGCAAATAGTTTATCAAAATTTACTCGCCCCGAATGTCTGGTCCAGTATGTAGACGACCTATTACTGCAGACAGACACCAAGGCAGAGCACATGGCGCTTCTGTCCGAACTCCTAGAACTCCTACAGTGAATTGGATGTAAAGTGAACCCCAAGAAGACCCAAATTTTGTAAAACAAAGTGGTATTTATCACGCATGGTAAACGCGAGATCGAGCATAAAAGAATTGACTCGATTGTCAAATTGCCCCTTCCCCAGAATGTTTCCGCCCTCCGGTCATTTTTAGGACTGGTTGGCTACTGCCAAAACCACATTGATGGTTTCGCCACCAAAGCAGCACCCCTCTCGGAATTGCTAAAGAAAGGAGCCCCTTGGGAATGGCTTCCGCGGCACATGGATGCTGTAGATGTTTTAAAGCACGCACTCATTGCAGCTACCGCACTACAGGTTCCAGACCCGCTATAGACCTATGCTATAGAGACAGCTAGCACAGATCGTACCCTTTCGGCCGTACTCCTCCAGGAACGGCACGAACAGTTAAGATCCGTGGCTGACGCCTCCAGAGTTTTAGATCCTGTGGAGCAGGGATTTTCGGCCTGTGAAAAGAACCTGCTCGCAGTTTTCTGGGCAGTTCAATACTTTTCATATATCACCGGACTAAACCCCATCACAATCCTCACGGAACACACCCCCACCCAATTTTTACTAGACGGACGACTCAAGGACGGTACAGTGAGCCAGATTAGAGCAGCCAGATGGACTCTTCTTTTGCAGGGATGGGACATCACTGTTAAAAGGACCAAGACCCACACTTTCCTAGCCGACAACCTTCAGTACCTAGGCCCCCCCCATAAATGAGAAATCATCTCACCGCACCACAACACAGGCCCCTTTATCGTGAAAACGCCTCCCAAAAAGATAGGTTGTTCACCCCAGAGCCCCCAGGACACAGACACGTGTGCACCCTTGAGAATATATGTGGATGGTTCTTCCACTATATTAAACAGGAAGCGCATTACAGGATGTGGCATCTGTGTTGAGGACACACAGGGACGAACCCTAGAAGAAATCCTGTTAAAACTGCCAGGATACTTAGGCGCGCAGGCGGCAGAACTAGCAGCCATTGCATACATTGTAGATCACCCAGATTCCTTCCCCAGCCCAGCAGACATATACTCGGACAGCCTCTATGTCTGTAACAGCCTTACAGAATTCCTACCCCTGTGGAAAGCAAGAGGATCTGTTTCCGCGAACGGAAAACCCCTCGCTACAGCCCCATTGCTCCGGCACATTTTGGACAAAGCACAGGACAGGATATTTGGTATTACTAAAGTACAAAGTCACCACCGTTCCTCCCCACCTGGAAATGTAAAATCCGACGCACTAGCTAAAGCAGGTTCCAGACATGGATATTTTTGGAACCCCCCACGAAAGCGCCCCAGTGAATGCAGTTCAGGTTTCACAGACAAATATTGAAGATTTAGTGCAGGCCCAGAAGCAAGATAGTAATCTCAGGAAGATTTTAAAAGGAAAATTTCCAGCCCCATACGATAGGTTTAAAAATGCACTGACCACACATGACGGTGTGGTCCTAAAAGACACCCTTTATGTGGTTCCTGAACAGGACAGGAATCAGCTTATTTGTTTGTTCCATGATAGTCATGGGCATCAGGGAAATGACCCCACTACAGCCCACCTCAGGCAGCTCTGTTGGTGGCCGAATTTAAAGGAAGACGTCACACACTATGTAGAAAATTGCCTTATCTGTGCACAAAACAATCCAGACAGATATGCGAAGAAAGCTCAGTTTAGCACACCCGCCCCGTTAATGGCCCCTGGACTAACCTCCCGATTGTTTTTATAGGACCATTGCCCCCTTCCAGGAATGGTCACAAGCATGTGTTAGTTGTTATAGACACGTTTACGAAATGGGTAGAAGTATTCCCAACTAGAACAAACACGGTAAAGACTATAGCTAAGATTTTAACCCACCACATCTTTATGAGATGGGGACTCCCCCGCAGCATTGAATCCGACCAAGGTTCCCATTTTACGGGACGTGCCATGAAGAACGTCCTCACGATATTTGGCATTACCCAAAAATTCCACATCGCATACCACCCCCAGTCAAGTGGTATCGTGGAGTGAATGAATCGGTACCTAAAAGCAACCCTCAGGAAAATGGTCCAACAAAACAGCACCACTTGGGATTCAGTCCTCCCTTTTGCACTAATGTTTTTGCGTAACACTGTTTCGACATCCACAGGATACACCCCACACACTCTCATGACCGGACGCCCCATGAAAGGCACAGAACTTTTATTAGGACTTGACTTGACCAGCCCCGAAGTGACGGCCCTCACACAAGAGAACGCAGTGAAACAATTAGTAGAGATTGTAAAAACGGCTCAGCTAGCAGCCGCAGTAAAATTAGGCACCAGGAAGAAACAGAGCAAGGCCTGTTTCAACAAGACAGTGCATGCGACTGAGTTTGAGGTAGGACAGCAGGTCATGCTCTCCATTTACAACCCCAGCACGTTCCTGTCACCTAAGTATTCGGGTCCGTACTCCGTTGCGGACAAAGTAAGCCCTTCCATTTATAAGATTAAGTACCCCAACGGGAAGACCGCGTGGTTTCATATTAACCAGCTCAAGGCATATGACTCGCAGTCTAACCACGCACACGACATCATGCTCGACCCAGCAGACCACGCCCCACCCACAGCCAACGTATCCCGACCCTCCCCCAACACGTCCACCCCATCCACGGACTCGACCTCGACTCCACCCCATAACTCTAGACTCCGCCCCGGAACGCCCACAGACAGCAGCAGCAGCGACACCGACTGTGACGCAGACGATAGCCACAGCATGCCTCCCTACTATCCCCATGCAACAGGCCCCACACCCAGCGAATCTGAACACGATTCGAGTGATCCCTTCCTGATCACATTCCTTAACAAACCTCACCAAAGACCACCGCCCTACGATGATGACCCCGACTCCATCTCCATAGAATTAGACACGACTATTTGGCACCGTGACAATTCGTACAGGCTCGTCCGAAACAACGAGATAAACCCTAAGTCACACCGTGCAGCTTTAGCAACCCTCATCCTTTCAAGAGTATGGCATCCGGGAGAAGATGATGACATTGAGTCTGACTCCCAAAACGAGAACCCCTTTGCGACCTTGTTCGCAACTGATAACTGAGGTGTCCAGAAGATGTTTTAAAAGGAACCGCTTTGGAGAAACGGTGTCCTTTCTGATGGAACCTGCACCATGTTTGCTGAATGTTTGTTTGATTAGTGTTATCGTTAAGTGTTGTGTGTAAACTCGGAACGTTTTTCACAGCCCCACGTCACCACCCACTTTTGACGCCCAATGGCTGTTAGAGGAACTAGTTTGCCCCCAGAAAATTGTTAAAGTTACAAGTTTGTCCCAGACAATAGTTCAGAGCAACTAGTCTGTCGACAGAACCGGACTCATAGTTGCTCTCCTAATTCGAGAGGCAGCCCCCCACGACAACCACATTCTTACCCATTCTTGCCGGTTGCTCAGGCAGTGGAGAAACGGCATTGGTCCCCGCCCTGCCTGAGGACCCCCCTCTGGTCAGCTACGCGCAGGTAGAGCACATACAGCATTGATCACCATCCTACCCGGGGATTGCATCCAAATCTTACCCGCCGCGGCCCATACGCACCTCATTTTGGCTCGTTACATTCAAAATTCTTTTGTTTGGTTTTGGCAGCCCTTAGGTTGCTTCCCGATGCTATTTACATCCTCAAACACTGCAGTGGTAAATCACACAGGCTGCAAGACGGCTCGCATTACGGCAGTATTTTCTTAGATGTCTAGTCCAAATATTGGGGTTTTTTTTAAAAAAAAATTTTAAATGAGGGGGTCACACATGGTGACCAATTATAAAGGGAAATTGGCACTAAAAGGCAGACATGCTAACATACAAGATATTAAACAAGAGAGTGACAGAAACTATGCTTGATCCACAGAATCCCAGAAGCTCCAGGAAGAGAGAAGAGACGAAAAGGAAGAGAAGAAAGAAGAGAACAATGAAGACATCATACGTGTTTTTCGTTATCATTATAATTTGTATTCGGTTACGCGTGAACACGAACCCCCTGACCCCAACCCCACCCCCCCGGCTGTCAATGATTCACTTCCCCATATCACCCAGAGCCCAGTGACAAGTAACAACACACCATCATGGTGTGATAGGTTTATAACGTGGTACTCCCTTTCATATGTAATTGAATCCCTTTTAGCATTGGCGATATTCTGCAGCATCGTGCAGACTATCCGCATGAGAAAATGGCAAAGGAGAGCCTACCACTCTTGCACCCCAATATACAGGATAATATCCCCTATTTTCGGTTTTCACCAGGCCCCCGAACCCCTTGATCTACAATAAAGGACATTCGTTTTGCGTCATTTGTGAATAAAGAAATATGTCTCATTTGCAACTGAAAGATTGTACAACTCTGTGCTTGACTGCCAAGCCAGAGGAAAATGTGAATGCTGCTATTATTTTTGTATTGTTAGGAAGTTAGTATGATTGGATGTTTAAGTGAGTGTAGTTTATGGAGGATAGTTAGAGGTACCGTTTTTTAAATATGTTGTACTGCATGTCCCTGTTGTGACATAGCGCCATTTAGAATTGTCAGTTAAAATTTCCTTGCACAGTTATGGTCAGTGTAGAGGCCATGGAAGAGTGCTCGCTGGGTCAGGGAGTGAAGACGACGCAGTTATGTGATCCTTCACGCTTCGCATTAGGGATCACAAGGAGGGTGTGTAGCCACCCGGGTTGGCCACTTCCCGACTTTAAAATGGAGATCCACTAAGAATGCAGGGAAATTCAGTCAAACGCAGGAAAAACAAGCAGGTGCAAAGTTTCCTGTGTATCAGAACTTGCAGGAACCCAGACAGCACTGAAACTAACAACCATCTACATATTGATGAGCGATCCCCAGGAACAATTGGAAACAGTTAAGATAAACAAGGCCAAGCCAGATTCCTCGGCGCCAGAAGGAGCCAAGACAAAGGATGGACAACGGACACTTAGGAACCGCCCAGCGATCAGGGAACAGCGCCAGTATTGGAGAAATAGATCCAAGTGATCAGAACTTAGTCCAATCACTTGGAACCAGGTACGGGGTCCGCCCAAAAGGGCGCGAAGCCCCTGGGGACTATAAAATAGAGTCCCCAAGTTCAATTCATCCTTCTTGGCAGGTCCTCTCAGCAGCTCGAAACAACCCTCGACCGTGATCTACTGAGCAGCTACACCAACCAAGTAAGTCTCCAGTCAACGCACGCTACGAGATAGGCGCTCCTAGTTACCAGTCCATACCAGCTTTGAAGCCTGCAGACTCAGAATCGAACGAAAGGCCATTTGTTCCCCTGACCTGGTGGGCCAGTTTCCAAAGCTAAGTATAGGCCTTTTAGTGTTAGAGATAGTCTAGTAAGTAGAGTTTTATACATGAGTAGTGATTGACTGTGTATAATAAATGTGTTTTGATTTGAAACTTACTAACTGGTGTATTGAGTTATTGATCAGTACTTGAACTTGAACCTCGTGGTGGTATCATAAAGATACCTGGCGACTCTAGAGCAAAGGTTATAAAACAGAGCAAATTAAGTAAAGTCACAACGTGCAACAATATAAACAGATGCAAAGCACCAACAAACGTACTCATGTATGTTAAATATATGAGACAATATTTTACCTTTTATGACTGTATAACTACTTTGAGTAAGAAATCTTACAACACCAGGTTAAAGTCCAACATGTTTGTTTCGAACACTAGATTTCGGAGCGCAGCTCCTTCCTCAGGTGAATGAAGAGGTATGTTCCAGAAACATATATATGGACAAATTCAAAGATGCCAGACAATGCTTAGAATGCGAGCATTAGCAGGTGATTAAATCTTTACAAATCCAGAGATGGGGTAACACCAGGTTAAAGAGGTGTGAATTGTGTCAAGCCAGGACAGTTGGTAGGATTTCACAAGCCCAGGCCAGGTGGTGGGGGATGAATGCAATGCGACATGAATCCCAGGTCCCGGTAAGGCCGCACTCATGTGTGCGGAACTTGGCTATAAGTTTCTGCTCGGCGATTCTGCGTTGTCGCGCGTCCTGAAGGCCGCCTTGGAGAACGCTTACCCAGAGATCAGAGGCTGAATGTCCTTAACTGCTGAAGTGTTCCCCGACTGGAAGAGAACATTCCTGCCTGGTGAGTGTCGCGTGATGTCCGTTCATTCGTTGTCGCAGCGTCTGCATGGTCTCGCCAATGTACCACGCTTCGAGACATCCTTTCCTGCAGCATATGAGGTAGACAACGTTGGCCGAGTCGCACGAGTATGTACTGCGTACCTGGTAGGTGGTGTTCTCATGTGTAATGGTGGTACCCATGTCGATGATCTGGCACGTCTTGCAGAGATTGCCATGGCAGGGTTGTGTGGTGTCGTGGTCACTGTTCTGAAGGCTGGGTAGTTTGCTGCAAACAATGGTTTGTTTGAGGTTGCGCAGTTGTTTGAAGGCAAGTAGTGGGGGTGTGGGGATGACCTTGGCAAGATGTTTGTGTTCATCGATGACATGTTGAAGTTTGCAAATAAGATGTCGTAGTTTCTCCGCTCCGGGAAAGTACTGGACGACGAAGGTTATTCTGTCGGTTGAGGACACAAGGATTCTTCCAATAAATCTGGTGGGGCCCTCTTCAAATCCTGACCCTCTCCTTGGAATTCCGTTCTCTCTTCTTCTCCATAAAGTGGTTGGCACAGCATTATAATTGGCTGTAAGTGAATAAGTGGGGGTTTTTCTGCATGGAGTGTGCAGTGTGAAAAGGGAAATCAAGCTCATTGGAGTGGGACATGGCACATTTGCGGAAAGTAGTCGGAGTGCAAATTAACGTGGTCTGCTGACAGGGGGCACAATGGATTGGGTCAGAGTTGACGAGAATGGGTTGGGAATGAAGTTATGGGCAGCAACAAAATGGAGGTGAGATTTTTAATACTTATGATTCGGAATGAGAACCGGTGCAGTGTGATGTTTGAATTGCCGCTGAGGTAAGTGATATAGGACCAGTGGAAGGAGGTGGGTAAAGAAGGAAGTGTTGACTTTTTCCGATTTAGTCATTGAAAGGTTTCCTGCGCTGAATCAGGATCCCGGTATAACCGATCACTTCCTCGGCCAGCTCAATTCATGCTTTCTTCACCTTGGCAGCAGCATTATTCTTTTCACTCGTGGGGGACAATGCATCCCTCGTCGCTGTCATTGGACCCAACAAGACTTTCAGAGAAGGACCAGAGAGCCTGGTGGACACCGTCCTCCTCTCTTTCTCGGCAAATTATTGATTTTTAAAAATACTTGGCCGTTCAGTGAACTCCGATACCTCAGGCTTCCTTGCAGTGGGAGTGGACAGAGGCTGAAACTAGCACCTGAGAAGTTGCATCTTGTGGGCACCATCTCATTATTCTGACAAAAACCCCATGGGCATCACTTAAATGCCATCATGTCATTAAAGGTGGCCTGGCCTCCTTGCCGAGTGGTATTGCACCCTAATCCATTGCTGTTGCCTTTGCATATTCCATCCCTATTTTACAGTAGAAATCGGGTCCTGGGTGATAGACACCTGGAAAATGTACATACACGAGTGATTTACAATCAAGGGCAGTCGCTCAGGATCGTAAACCTAATTAATTGGCAGAGAAGAATATTCAATGAGCATTAATAATAAAAACAGAAAAATGCTGGAATTACTCAGCTGGTCAGGCAGTATCTGCGGGGAGAAATAGAGTTCACAGGCTTAATTTTCTGCTGGATGGGGGGGTCTCCACCGCCTCCCCATATTAAAGGTCGGAGAAGAGTCAGCACACCGCTTGGCTGGCTCACGCCGCAGCCATTTAACAGCCTTTGGGCCAATAATTGACTTAAGGTTAGGTTTCCGTCACAATCATAAAGGCGTTCCATCTCTAAGAGCTGCCAATCAAATGGCTGTCTGGTCCCAGCAGCAGCACTGTCAGCAGTAGTCACTGCCTCCACTCCAAGAGACTCCAAGGGAAAGCATTGCGATGGACCTATTCAAGATAATTAGGGTTTATTGCCAGGGCCGGGTTGGCAGGGTCCACCAAGGCCAGAAAGTGGATGGGGGCTGAGGTGAACAGGGTAGCCAGAGGAATAACACAGAGGGAAGGAATACTTTGAGATGGGAGCCTCCAGTTAACATGGAGACCCAAAATGGAGGCACCCACTACTCCACTGTTCACCTGAAAGGCTGGACACTTAGCGCCATCTTCCCCCTGCTGTGAGTAAAATACCAGTGGTAGCAGGCCCTTAGATGCCCATTAATGGGCCACTTTGGGGCCTCAATTGGCTTATGGATGTGCTGGGCTCCTGACACCTCTTTCAGCATGAATAGAATTGCAATGAGGGAAGTGGTAAGTGGACATGTGGGAATGGCGCAAATGGCTTGGCGCCCAATTTTACAGCCCCATCTGCCTGCCAAGCCGCTGCCAAGGGGGCTATACGATCCAGCCCAATGTTTCAGGTCAATGACCCTTCACAGAATGTGCATTGGTGTGTTCATTCTGGCCATACCAGTGTCTGACCAAGAGCTAAAGTTAATTAGAACTGCAACAGGAAAATACAAAACCTCTGGATGCTCGAAAATGGAGGGATGGTTACAAGATTAAGCAAAACTGCTTCTTCTGCAGATCAAGGGCACAAAAATGTCAGAGGAAATTTATAGCAAAGCATTCAATAGTGTAAAAGTGCAAATGTAATGGCAAAATATTATCTATGAAAGGTTTGCGAGGGATATGTGGCGGCCATAGAGAAATGTTAAAAGCGTGCTAGAAAAATCAGGATCTTGGCCAAGTGGTTACAAATTGCTGAAAATATGAACCAATTCAACAAGTCTGAACCACGAAAGCCCCATCCAGTTTTCCACATCAGCCATAGCACAAAGACAATCTCAATTTATTTGTGGAATTGAGGGAGAATTACTTCACAGTTACTGACTGCTCTGCAATTTATCCAGACATGCTCACAATCCAACCTCAGTCATCAGGAACACAATAGGGTGCATTACTTGGTCACAAACAGCCTGCCGTCAGAAGCATTTTTGAGGAATGAACTCCAGACTCACCCACTGAAGGAGTAAAGTCGAGAGAGCAGGATAAAACCACATCACTAATACATTGTGACACATCAAAGATAAATATAGAGGGGAATATAAGGCCATGTTCATCACCAAAGCAATTTTGTTTTCCTTGTATCTCTCCCTTGCTGCTGCAAAGGAGGACAAGACAAATTATTTTTCAATTCGATTTCAAAGTAGATGAACTAGGTGTGACATCCCAAACAATACGGCTGAGGAGAAATCGTCATGCTCCAAGGGCAGACAATACTCATTAAATGACTGCTGACATCTGAACTCTCATTCCCATCGGCTGATTGTGATAAGTGCGGCAGGAGCGGCAAATTGAGAGAAATATTTCAACATGATAGCGCTAACTTTTCTCATTTATATACGGTTGAATACAACGTGCAGGAAGTGGTTATCCCAGCAGTTCTGCAGCAAGATCACATTGTCAGAACGTATTTGTCCCAGACCTCCTGGTTACATTTACGAAGTACCCCAATGATGTGCTGGGGAACCCCTCTGGAATGTTTCCACGTAAGGGCATTGCCCAGAAGCACTAACTTCCCCTGGACAGTTGCGCTGGGCTGGGATTTAAATCGCTAACATCAGAATGTTCTGCCAGTTTTACCCTGATAGTTACTCTGAAAGAGTTAGAAGGAAAAATGGCAGTTCTAACTTCAGAGTAACTACTTAAACGCCGAGACCAAGCCTTGCACAGGACACCTCGACACACACAATCGCTCAGCAAATCCCGACAACATCTCCACCCACGACCAGACCTGACCCCCGCTTCCTGGCCAGGAACCACCCTCCACCCTTCTCTGACCCCCTCTCCATCTGACACGGCCTGACCTGACCCCCTTCTCTGGCCCAACACCCCTCCAATCTGGCCTGACCCCCTCCCTTCCTCCACAATCCAGTGTGATCCCCCACTTCTTGGCCTGACCACCCCCTCCTATTCCGTCCTCCCCCGGTCAAGCCCAGCCCAACCACATGCCCTCTTCAGTCCAAACCCCCCTGCAGTCTGACCTGATCCGCCCCACTGTGCCTGACCACCCAATTCCCAGTCGATGCCCCCCTCTTCCAGTCCGATCCAACCCCCCGTCCATCCCTCCGCTATGACTCCACCCCCCAATGGTGCGTCCCGATCCCCCCCCCCCCTCTGGTGCTACCAAATCTCCTCGAAATTGGCCTAGCCCCTCACCTACGGTGCAACACAACCTTGGATTGGATTGGATTTGTTTATTGTCACGTGTACCGAGGTACAGTGAAAAGAATTTTTCTGCGAGCAGCTCAACAGATCATTAAGTACATGAGAAGAAAAGGGAAGAAAAGAAAATACATAATAGGGCAACACAAGGTATACAATGTAACTACATAAGCACCGGCATTGGGTCAAGCATACAGGGTGTAGTGTTAATGAGGTCAGTCCATAAGAGGGTCATTTAGGAGTCTGATAACAGCGGGAAATAAGCTGTTTTTGAGTCTGTTCATGCGTGTTCTCATACTTCTGTATCTCCTGCCCGATGGTAAAAGTTGGAAGAGTGAGTAAGCCGGGTGGGAGGGGTCTTTGATTATGCTGCCCAATTTCCCCAGGCAGCGGGAGGTGTAAATGGAGTCAATGGATGGGAGGCAGGTTCATGTGATGGACTGGGCGGTGTTCAAGACTCTCTGAAGTTTCAGGCGGTCCTGGGCCGAGCAGTTGCCATACCAGCCTGTGATGCAGCCTGATAGGATGCTTTCTATGGTGCATCTGTAAAAGTTGGTAAGAATTAATGTGGACATGCCGAATTTCCTTAGTTTCCTGAGGAAGTATAGGCGCTGTTGTGCTTTCTTGGTAGTAGGGTCGACGTGGGTGGACCAGGACAGATTTTTGGAGATGTGCACCTCTAGGAAACTGCTAACCACCTCCACCTCGGCCCCGTTGATGCTGACAGGGGTGTGTACAGTACTTTGCTCCCTGAAGTCAATGACCAGCTCTTTAGCTTTGCTGGCATTGAGGGAGAGATTGTTGTCCCTGTACCACTCCACTAGGTTCTCTATCTCCCTCCTGTATTCGGACTCGTCGTTATTCGAGATCCGGCCCACTATGGTCGCATCGTCAGCAAACTTGTAGATGCAGTTGGAACCAAATTTTGCCATGCAGTAGTGTGTGTACTGGGAGTAGAGTAGGGGGCTAAGTACGCAGCCTTGCGGGCCCTGGTATTGAGGAATATTGTGGAGGTTGTTGTTCATTCTGACTGATTGTGGTCTGTTGGTCAGAAAATCAAGGATCCAGTTGCAGAGGAAGAGAGCCAAGTCCTAGGTTTTGGAGCTTTGATATGAGCTGGGCTGGGATTATGGTGTTGAAGGCGGAGCTGTCGTCAATAAATAGGACTCTGATGTAGGAGTCCTTGTTGTCGAGATGCTCTTGCGATGAGTGTAGGGCCAGGGAAATGGCGTTTGCTGTGGACCGGTTGTGACGGTATGCGAATTGCAGTGGATCAAGGTGTTCTGGGAGTATGGAGGTGACCTGCTTCATGATCAACCTCTTGAAACACTTCATTATGGCTGAAGTCAGGGCCACCAGACGGTAGTCATTGAGGCACGTTGCCTGGTTCTTCTTTGGCACCGGTGTAATGGTGGTCTTCTTGAAGCGGTGGCGACCTCGGAGTGGAATAGGGACAGGTTAAAGATGTCCATGAATACCTCTGCCAGCTGGTCCACGCAGGTGCTGAGTGCACGACCAGGAATCCCGTCTGGGCCCGTCGTCTTCCGAGGGTTCACTTTCAGGAAGGCCGACCTGACTTCGGAAGCTGTGATGGTGGATATGAGTGAGTTATGGGCTGCTGGGGCACTCGACAGCGAAATGTTGGTTACCTGCTCGAACCGAGCATAAAATGCATTGAGTTCATCGGGGAGGGGTGCGCTGCTGCCGGAGATACGACTCTGTTTCACTTTGTGGCCCGTTATGTTGTTTAGTCCTTGCCACAATCGCCGAGAGTCTGTCTGTGACTCGAGCTTGGTTTGATATTTTCTCTTGGCATCTCGGATGGCTTTGCGGAGGTCGTACCTGGATTTCTTGTATAGGTTAGGGTCGCCTGACTTGAACGCTTCAGATCTGTCCTTCAGTAGGGAGTCAATCTCGTGATTGAGCCATGGTTTGGTTGGGGAACGTACGTACTGCTTTCTTTGACACGCAGTCATTCACGCATTTCCTGATGAAGTCTGTGACAGTGGTGGCATACTCATTTAAGTTGGTCGCTGAGTTCATAAATATGGACCAGTCCACTGTCTCGAAGCAATCACGTAAGAGCTCTTCTGTTTCCTCGGACCAGCACTGCACTACCTTCTTAGCTGGATTCTCCCACTTGAGTTTCTGCTTGTATGCCTGGAGAAGGAGCACCGTCTTATGGTCTGATTTCCCAAAGTGCGGTCGGGGGATGGAACGGTAGGCGCCCTTGATTTTTGAGTAGCAGTGGTCAAGAGTGTTGTCGCCCCTGGTATGACAGGAGATGTGCTGGTGGAATTTTGGCAGTACGCTCTTGAGTTGGCCTTGTTGAAGTCTCCAGCCACGATGAACAAGGCCTCCGGGTGTTCTGTTTCGTAGTTGTTTATAACTGTGTACAGTTCGTCCAGGGCCATCCTCACTTCAGCCTGGTGTGGGATGCAGACCGCTGTGATAATGGCTGAAGCGAACTCACATGGAAGATAGTATGGGCGGCACTTCACGGTCAGGCATTCCAGGTCCGGAGAGCAATAGGTCACGAAGGTTGCCACATCCAAACACCAGGAGGAGTTGATGAGGAGGCAAACCCCTCCACTCTTCGCTTTGCCTGATGGCGCGGTGCAGTCCGCCCGGTGAATTGAGAAGCCTTCAGGTTATATGGCACAGTCCAGCGAGGCAGGGGTGAGTCATGTCTCTGTGACACAGAGCACACAGCAGTCTCTTACTTCCTGCCGAGAGGTAAGTCTGGCGTTACGTTCATCCAGCTTGTTTTCGATCATTTGGACGTTTGCCAGGGGTATGCTGGGGAGAGGGGTCTTGGAACTGCTTCAGTACCTGACCCCCTTTCACATCTGTCGCCCCCCTCCCCCGCGGTCTGACCACACACCCCCTCTCTAGTGCAACCCCTTAGGGTGCACCCCCCCTCCATTGGTGTGACCCCCCGTACCTCCTGATGCGGCCCACCCTCCTACAGGTGCAACTCCGCTCCTGGTGGAATGCTCCCCTTCCCAGTTTCCCACCCACACCTCCTTGTTGTTCGATCCATTTACCTTTGAAACTTACCTCTCCCTTGGATATGTCCATTTAAACATCTCTTTACAGAAGGTCATGCTGTAAAAAGGGGACATTCCTTTCTTACCTGTGCCCCAGTTACTCCATGCCCCAGCAGCCAGGGGCGGGGTGGCGGTGTATTGTAGCTCCTGTCTCACCAAGCCTAAGTGAGGAAGGTTGGGTGAGACATGGGCTTTGTAATATCAACACGGGTGAGTCCGTCAAGAGTGGAAATCCGCCGGAGATTGCTGGTGGCTCAGTATTTATTTGTCATCCCTGTGGTATTATCATAGCTATCAGCATGACAAGCATTATTGTAGTACCATGAATAGACACTACAGGGAGCTGCAGATACTATTATATAAAGCAGTGATGCTAGACTTTAGGGGAGGGGTGTATGCAGGAGACAGCTCGAGCAAGGTCATCAGAGCAGTTAGTGTGAGAAGGTTAGATTATAGTTTATAACAGGCGTGAGATTAGCAGTATATTTGTGTAGTTAGATGTTATTGATCAATTCTGTGTCAAAACCCAGTTTAGTAGTGTAAATAAAATTATAGCTTTGTTTAAGTAAAAGCTAAACTGTGATCTCTGTGGAACACTACGCAATCCACCCTAAATAAGCAACACAAAGAACACCACAGTCTCTGATTTCCCTGAACTGATTGTCTTGCCCTGCCATTTGAGAGGTAATTTAAGAGTCAACCACATTGCTGTGGGTCTGGAGTTACATGTAGGCCGTACCGGGTACGGATGGCAGATTCCCTTCCCAAAGGACATCAGTGAACCAGATGGGTGTTTAAACAATCGACAATGGCTTCATGGTCATCTTTTAGTTCTAAATTTTTATAAATTCAAATTTCACCGTCTGCCATGGCGGGATTCGAATCCTCTGCATTATTACTCCAGTGACAATGCCACAACGCCATTGCCTTCCTTTTGCTGAAACTTCAGATTACATTCATGGAATTTCAACAGTTGAATAATTATAGTGAAATAGACATAGACCAGAACTTTCTGGCCATTCACACTGGCGGTATCTTCCACCGACGGTGCACCCCCTCTGCAGGTTTCACGGTGGTGAGGGTGCATTTAACAGGAAATCCCATTGACAACGGCAGGACCAGAAGATTCTGCCGCTACCCAATGGCGGGGTACCCCGCCACCACAAAACACGCAGCGGTTTGAATGGAAAATCCCTCCCATAAAAATGTCAATGAAAATATTCTGGGGTAATGAAAATGTCATGGTTAATTATACATTTCTACCAGCAGGGAAACTGTACTTAAAGGTGGTTTAGGGAACTTTCTCATTTTCCTAACCATGTAGGAAGCCCCCAAAATTGGACTAGCCAGCACTTCTTAAAGGCCTCTGCTCGCTGTTAAAGATATGTTGCCAGCTGTTGTTCTAAGGATGAACAAGACGTTTGTGATCAGTAAGTGTACACTAAGGGCACTACCACGCTCTCCGACTTTTATTTTGGAGCTGGATTGCAGCAAGTAAGGGCAGCACGGTAGCACAAGTGAATAGCACTGTGGCATCACAGCTCCAGGGTCCCAGGTTCGATTCCCCGCTGGGTCACTGTCTGTGTGGAGTCTGCACGTTCTCCCCGTGTATGCGTGGGTTTCCTCCGGGTGCTCCGGTGTGCAGGTTAGGTTGACTGGCCATGATAAATTGCCCTTAGTGACCAAAAAGGTTAGGACGGGTTATTGGGTTCTGGGGATAGGGTGGAAGTGAGGGCTTAAGTGGGTCGGTGCAGACTCGATGGGCCGAATGGCCTCCTTCTGCACTGTATGTTCTATGTCTATGTCAAGTGAAGTAAAGGAGGATATTGAATAATACCTG